>NW_027362770.1:208508483-208820983 GCF_046119375.1 Phyllobates terribilis | reverse complement strand
TCAGAGAGGTGTTCCTGGGTTGAAGTGAGCCTGGCCAGACCCCCCCCCCCGTGGGCCCTGGTTCTCCACATGGGGGCGCCTCAAGGCTAAAATCTGGATTTTTAGGCTGAGGAGAGGCTCCATGAGGGCGGATGCTTTTGTGGCTTTGACCTCAGTGCTGTTCCATATCCAGTACCCCCTCTGCAAGGGCGCCTGTACCCGAGTCGCGCTTCCAGGACTTGTGGGCACGTATCTCCCGACGACGGGTTTGCAGCCTCCGTACTTGGGCAAGTCCCTCCACGCACCCCTGCTCTTCCTCCGATAGATCTGGCGCAGCGCTCCCGGGTGGGGAGGTGGCGCCGCTCGCTCGGCCCGGGCTTTGGAGCCCGCGCCGGCTTAAGGTGAGCGGTACCCTTCCTCCTCTACCCCCGGGCTTTTGACACCTATCTTTGGGCGCGCACGCCGGCCTCGCCTCCCGTCCGTGGAGGTGGCCGAGCCGTGGGGAGTTTTACCCGACCCAAGCGAAGGCAGCGGTCCGACGACCCGCACGGGCTAACGGCGGGGCGCCCTCCCACCCAAGTGTGGGGGCCTTCGTCCGAATCGCTCCCTGTGCGGGGATGCACAACGATCTTCTCCGAGGGTGGCCCTTTTCTTCCAGATGTGTACCCGGCCAGCGGCGGCTGTGGGTGGCGTCTCCGCGCCACTGCCGAGCTTCGCGATTTCCAGTCTTTTCCCGAGCCCCTACGTCAGTGGGGAGGACGACAGAGGCGTGGAGGCAGGCGAAGGGGGTTCTCACCGTGCGGTGTGCCCCAGCCCGACCGTCGCCTTTCCCCCTAGACCCTCGTCCTCCCAGGCGGCTCGGCAGGGAGAAGGAGAGAGAGAGGGAGAGTGGAAACCCCAGAGCCGACGGGTTAGATGGAGAACGGGAGAAGTAACGAGGGCCAAGAGGTAGGGAGTACGGTGAAAGGCCGAACTGGGATTCCACCGCGCTTCCGCCCCCCGGGGCGGGGAGCAGCCCTGGGAGGAAAAGCCGCTCGGGCATCCCTTTGAGGTTACGGGCACAAGCGGGAAGAGGGACTATGCTGGAGGGCGACGCCGACACGGTCAGGCCGACGACCTCCGCGTCGCCGGGTTAGTGCCGGAGCCGCGGCGGACCCCGAGGGCCAGCCCCCCTCTCGCAATTCTCGTGCCTGCCCGCCAGTGGGTCGAGGACCCCCCGCGGAGGAGGCAGGTCTAAGCCAGACGGTGGCGCCGCATAGGCCCACCCCCACACGCCATCTCCCCGAGCGACCCTGTGTGTCGTCTTGGGTGCGGTTGGTGAGACGGGGGCGGCCGTGGCATCCTCCGGAGGCCAGTCACCTCGCCCTCCCGTGCAAGGGGTGTTTTCCAGACACCTACCGCTTCGGGACCATGCACCCCACCCTAAGGTGACATGCAACCGTGGGGATGACACCCCTGTGAGTGAGTCAGCCTCTGGGATGATTCTTAACGAGCATCGCTACAGGTGACATTCACCCATGGGAATGGACACCCCTGTGGGTGAGTCAGCCTCTGAGGTGATCCTTACTGAGCACCGCTGCAGGTGACATGCACCCATGGGGATGACACCTCTGTGAGTGAGACAGCCTCTGGGGTGATCCTTACAGAGCGTCGCTGCAGGAGACATGCACCCATTGGGATCACACCCCTGTGGGTGAGTCAGCCTCTGGGGTGATCCTTACTGAGCACCGCTGCAGGTGACATGCACCCATGAGGATGGCACCCCTGTGAGTGAGTCATCTTCTGGGGTAATCCTTATTGAGCACCGCTGCATTTAACATGCACCCATGGGGATGACACTCCTGTGAGTGAGTTAGCCTCTTGGGTGATCCTTACTGAGCACCGCTGCAGGAGACATGCACCCGTGGGGATGACACCCCTGTGAGTGAGACAGTCTCTGCGGTGATCCTTACTGAGCAACGCTGCAGGTGACATGCACTAGTGGGGATGACACTCCTGTTGGTGAGTTAGCCTCTGGGGTGATCCTTACTGAGCAACGCTGCAGGTGACATGCACCCATGGGAATGACACTCCTGTGAGTGAGTTAGCCTCTGGGGTGATCCTTACTGAGCACCGCTGCAGGTGACATGCACCCATGAGGATGGCACCCCTGTGAGTGAGTCATCTTCTGGGGTAATCCTTATTGAGCACCGCTGCATTTAACATGCACCCATGGGGATGACACCCCTGTGAGTGAGTCAGCCTCTGGGGTGACCCTTACTGAGCATCGACGCTGCAGGTGACATGCACCCGTGGGGTTGACACCCCTGTGAGTGAGACAGTCTCTGCGGTGATCCTTACTGAGCAACGCTGCAGGTGACATGCACTAGTGGGGATGACACTCCTGTGGGTGAGTCAGCCTCTGGGATGATCTTTACTGAGTATCTCTACTGGTGACATGCACTAGTGGGGATGACACCCCTGTGAGTGAGTCAGCCGCTGGGGTGATCGTTACTAAGTACCGCTGCAGGTGACATGCACACATGGGGATGACACCCCTGTGAGTGAGTCAGCTTCTGGGGTGATCCTTACTGAGCACCGCTGCAGGTGACATGCACCCATGGGGATGACACCGCTGTGGGTGAGTCAGCCTCTGGGGTGATCCTTACTGAGCATCGCTACAGGTGACAGGTACCCGTTGGGATGACACCGCTGTGAGTGAGTCAGCTTCTGGGGTGATCCTTACTGAGCACCGCTGCAGGTGACATGCCTCCGTGGGTATGACACCCCTGTGAGTGAGTCAGCCTCTGGGGTGATCCTTACTGAGCATCGCTGCAGGTGACAAGCACCAGTGGGGATGACACCCCTGTGGGTGAGTCAGCCTCTGGGGTGATCCTTACTGAGCACCGCTGCAGGTGACATGCAACCATGGGAATGACACCTCTGTGGGTGAGTCAGCCTCTGGGGTGATTCTTACTGAGCACCGCTGCAGGTGACATGCACCCATGGGGATGACACCCCTGTGAGTGACTTAGCCTCTGGGGTGATCCTTTCTGAGCACCACTGCAGGTGACATGCACCCATGGGGATGACACCTATGTGGGTGAGTCAGCCTCTGGGGTGATCCTTACTGAGCACCGCTGCAGGTGACATGCATCCATGGGGATGACACCCCTGTGCGTGAGTCAACCTCTGGGGTGACCCTTACTGAGCAGCGCTGCAGGAGACATGCACCCATGGGGATAACACCCTTGTGGGTGTGTCAGCCTCTGGTGTAATCCTTACTGAGCACCGCTGCTGGTGACATGCACCCATGGAGATGACACCCCTGTTAGTGAGTCAGCCTCTGGGGTGATCCTTACTGAGCACTGCTGCAGGTGACATGCACCCATGGGGATGACACTCCTGTGGGTGAGTCAGCCTCTGGGGTGATCCTTACTGAGCACCGCTGCAGTTGACATGCACCCATGGGGATGACACCTCTGTGAGTGAGTCAGCCTCTTGGGTGATCCTTACTGAGCACCGCTGCAGGTGACATGCACCCGTGGGGATGACACCCCTGTGAGTGAGTCAGCCTCTGAGGTGATCCTTACTGAGCACTGCTGCAGGTGACATGCACCCGTGGGGATGACACCACTGTGGGTGAGTCAGCCTCTGGGTGATCCTTACTGAGCACCGGTGCAGGTGGCATGCACCCGTGTAGATGACACCCCTGTGAGTGAGTCAGCCTCTGAGGTGATCCTTACTGAGCACCGCTGCAGGTGACAAGCACCTGTGGGTATGACACCCCTGTGAGTAAGTCAGCTTCTGGGGTGATCCTTACTGAGCACCGCTGCAGGTGACATGCACCCGTGGGGATGACACCCCTGTGAGTGAGTCAGCCTCTGAGGTGAACCTTACTGAGCATCGCTGCCGGTGACATGCACCCATGGGGATGACACCCCTGTAGGTGAGTCAGCCTCTGGGGTGATCCTTACTGAGCACCGCCGCAGGTGACATGCACCAATGGGGATGACACCCCTGTAAGTCATTCAGCCTCTGGGGTGACCCTTACTGAGCACCGCTGCAGGTGACATGCACCCATGAGGATAACACCCCTGTGAGTGAGTCAGCCTCTGGGGTGATCCTTACTGAGCACTGCTGCAGGTGACATGCACCCTTGGGGATGACACCCCTGTGGGTGAGTCTGCCTCTGGGGTGATCCTTACTGAGAACCGCTGCAGGTGACATGTGACCATGGGGATGACACCCCTGTGAGTGAGTCAGCCTCTGGGGTGATCCTTACTGAGCATCGCTGCAGGTGACATGCACCCATGGGGATGACAACTCTGTGGGTGAGTCAGCCTCTGGGGTGATCCTTACTGAGCACCGCTGCAGCTGACATGCACCCTTGGGGATGACACCTCTGTGGGTGAGACAGCCTCTGGATTGATCCTTGCTGAGCACCGCTGCAGGTGACATGCACCCGTGAGGATAACACCCCTGTGAGTGAGTCAGCCTCTGGGGTGATCCTTACTGAGCACTGCTGCAGGTGACATGCACCCTTGGGGATGACACCTCTATGGGTGAGACAGCCTCTGGGGTGATCCTTACTGAGCACCGCTGCAGGTGACATGCACCCGTGGGGATGACAACTCTGTGGGTGAGACAGCCTCTGGGGTGATCCTTACTGAGCACTGCTGCAGGTGACATGCACCCTTGGGGATGACACCCCTGTGGGTGAGTCTGCCTCTGGGGTGATCCTTACTGAGAACCGCTGCAGGTGACATGCACCCATGGGGATGACACCTCTGTGGGTGAGACAGCCTCTGGGGTGATCCTTACTGAGCACCGCTGCAGGTGACATGCACCCATGGGGATGACACCTCTGTGGGTGAGACAGCCTCTGGGGTGATCCTTACTGAGCACCGCTGCAGCTGACATGCACCCGTGGGGATGACCCCTCTGTGGGTGAGACAGCCTCTGGGGTGATCCTTACTGAGCACTGCTGCAGGTGACATGCACCCTTGGGGATGACACCTCTATGGGTGAGACAGCCTCTGGGGTGATCCTTACTGAGCACCGCTGCAGGTGACATGCACCCGTGGGGATGACAACTCTGTGGGTGAGACAACCTCTGGGGTGATCCTTACTGAGAACTGCTGCAGGTGACATGCACCCATGGGGATGACACCTCTGTGGGTGAGACAGCCTCTGGGGTGATCCTTACTGAGCACCGCTGCAGGTGACATGCACCCATGGGGATGACACCTCTGTGGGTGAGACAGCCTCTGGGGTGATCCTTACTGAGCACCACTGCAGCTGACATGCACCCGTGGGGATGACCCCTCTGTGAGTGAGTCAGCCTCTGGGGTGATCCTTACTGAGCACCGCTGCAGGTTACGTGCTCCCATGAGGATGACACCCCTGTGAGTGAGTCAGCCTCTGGGGTGAACCTTCCTGAGCGCCGCTGCAGGTGACATGCACCTATGGGGATGACACCTCTCTGAGTGAGTCAGCCTCTGGGGTGATCCTTACTGAGCACTGCTGCAGGTGACATGCACCCTTGGGGATGACACCTCTCTGAGTGACTCTGCCTCTGGGGTGATCCTTACTGAGCACCGCTGCAGGTGACATGCACCCATGGGGATGACACCCCTGTAAGTGATTCAGCCTCTGGGGTGAACCTTCCTGAGCGCCGCTGCAGGTGACATGCACCTATGGGGATGACACGTCTCTGAGTGTGTCAGACTCTTGGGTGATCCTTACTGAGCATCGCTGCAGGTGATATGCACCCGTGGGGATGACACCTCTGTGAGTGAGTCAGCCTCTGGGGTGATCCTTACTGAGCACCGCTGCAGGTGACATGCACCCGTGGGGATGACACCTCTGTGAGTGAGTCAGCCTCTGGGGTAATCCTTACTGAGCATCGCTGCTGGTGACTTGCACCCATGGGGATGACACCCCTGTGAGTGAGTCAGCCTCTGGGGTGATCCTTACTAAGCACTGCTGCAGGTGACATACACCCATGGGGATCACACCCCTGTGAGTGAGACAGCCTCTGAGGTGATCCTTACTGAGCACCGCTGCAGGTGACATGCACCCTTGGGGATTTCACCCCTGTGGGTGAGTCAGCCTCTGGGGTGATCCTTACTGAGCACCGCTGCAGGTGACATGCACCCATGCGGATTTCACCCCAGTGGGTGAGTCAACCTCTGGGGTGATCCTTACTGAGCACCGCTGCAGGTGACATGCACCCATGGGGATGACACCTATCTGAGTGAGTCAGCCTCTGGGGTGATCCTTACTGAGCACCGCTGCAGGTGACATGCACCCATGGGGATGACACCCCTGTGGGTGAGATAGCTTCTTGGGTGATCCTTACTGAGCACAGCTGCAGGTGACATGCACCCATGGGGATGACACCTCTGTGGGTGAGTCAGCCTCTGGGGTGATTCTTACTGAGCACCGCTGCAAGTGACAAGCACCTGTGCCTATGACACCTCTGTGGGTGAGTCAGCCTCTGGGGTGATCCTTACTGAGCAAAGCTGCAGGTGACATGAACCCATGAGGATGACACCCCTGTGAGTGAGTCAGCCTCTGGGGTGATCCTTACTGAGCACCGCTGCAGGTGACATGCACCCGTGGGGATGACACCCCTGTGAGTGAGTCAGCCTCTGGTGTGATCCTTACTGAGCACCGCTGCAGATGACAAGCACCCATGGGGATGACACCCCTGTGAGTGAGTCAGCTTCTGGGGTGATCCTTAATGAGCACCGCTGCAGGTCGCATGCACCCATGGGGATGACACCCCTGTGGGTGAGTCAGCCTCTGGGGTGATCCTTACTGAGCACTGCTGCAGGTGACATGCACCCATGGGGATGACACCTCTGTGAGTGAGTCAATCTCTGGGGTGGTCCTTACTGAGCACTGCTGCAGGTGACATGCACCCGTGGGGATGACACCCCTGTGGGTGAGTCAGCCTCTGTGGTGATCCTTACTGAGCACCGCTGCAGGTGACATGCACCCGTGGGGATGACACCCCTGTGAGTGAGTCAGCCTCTGGGGTGATCCTTACTGAGCTTCGCTGCAGGTGACATGCACCCATGGGGATTTCACCCCTGCGGGTGAGTCAACCTCTGGGGTGATCCTTACTGAGAACCGCTGCAGGTGACATGCACCCATGGGGATGACACCTCTGTGGGTGAGACAGCCTCTGGGGTGATCGTTACTGAGCACCGCTGCAGGTGACATGCACCCATGGGAATGACACCCCTGTAAGTGATTCAGCCTCTGGGGTGACCCTTACTGAGCACCGCTGCAGGTGACATGCACCCATGAGGATAACACCCCTGTGAGTGAGTCAGCCTCTGGGGTGATCCTTACTGAGCAACGCTGCAGGTGACATGCACCCATGGGGATGACACTCCTGTGAGTGAGTTAGCCTCTGGGGTGATCCTTACTGAGCACCGCTGCAGGTGACATGCACCCATGAGGATGGCACCCCTGTGAGTGAGTCATCTTCTGGGGTAATCCTTATTGAGCACCGCTGCATTTAACATGCACCCATGGGGATGACACCCCTGTGAGTGAGTCAGCCTCTGGGGTGACCCTTACTGAGCATCGACGCTGCAGGTGACATGCACCCGTGGGGTTGACACCCCTGTGAGTGAGACAGTCTCTACGGTGATCCTTACTGAGCAACGCTGCAGGTGACATGCACTAGTGGGGATGACACTCCTGTGGGTGAGTCAGCCTCTGGGATGATCTTTACTGAGTATCTCTACTGGTGACATGCACTAGTGGGGATGACACCCCTGTGAGTGAGTCAGCCGCTGGGGTGATCGTTACTAAGTACCGCTGCAGGTGACATGCACACATGGGGATGACACCCCTGTGAGTGAGTCAGCTTCTGGGGTGATCCTTACTGAGCACCGCTGCAGGTGACATGCACCCATGGGGATGACACCGCTGTGGGTGAGTCAGCCTCTGGGGTGATCCTTACTGAGCATCGCTACAGGTGACAGGTACCCGTTGGGATGACACCGCTGTGAGTGAGTCAGCTTCTGGGGTGATCCTTACTGAGCACCGCTGCAGGTGACATGCCTCCGTGGGTATGACACCCCTGTGAGTGAGTCAGCCTCTGGGGTGATCCTTACTGAGCATCGCTGCAGGTGACAAGCACCAGTGGGGATGACACCCCTGTGGGTGAGTCAGCCTCTGGGGTGATCCTTACTGAGCACCGCTGCAGGTGACATGCAACCATGGGAATGACACCTCTGTGGGTGAGTCAGCTTCTGGGGTGATTCTTACTGAGCACCGCTGCAGGTGACATGCACCCATGGGGATGACACCCCTGTGAGTGACTTAGCCTCTGGGGTGATCCTTTCTGAGCACCACTGCAGGTGACATGCACCCATGGGGATGACACCTATGTGGGTGAGTCAGCCTCTGGGGTGATCCTTACTGAGCACCGCTGCAGGTGACATGCATCCATGGGGATGACACCCCTGTGCGTGAGTCAACCTCTGGGGTGACCCTTACTGAGCAGCGCTGCAGGAGACATGCACCCATGGGGATGACACCCCTGTGAGTGACTTAGCCTCTGGTGTAATCCTTACTGAGCACCGCTGCTGGTGACATGCACTCATGAGGATGATACCCCTGTGAGTGAGTCAGCCTCTGGGGTGATCCTTACTGAACGCCGCTGCAGGTGACATGCACCCATGGGGATAACACCCTTGTGGGTGTGTCAGCCTCTGGGGTGATCCTTACTGAGCACCATTGCAGGTGACATGCACCCATGGAGATGACACCCCTGTTAGTGAGTCAGCCTCTGGGGTGATCCTTACTGAGCACTGCTGCAGGTGACATGCACCCATGGGGATGACACTCCTGTGGGTGAGTCAGCCTCTGGGGTGATCCTTACTGAGCACCGCTGCAGTTGACATGCACCCATGGGGATGACACCCCTGTGAGTGAGTCAGCCTCTTGGGTGATCCTTACTGAGCACCGCTGCAGGTGACATGCACCCGTGGGGATGACACCCCTGTGAGTGAGTCAGCCTCTGAGGTGATCCTTACTGAGCACTGCTGCAGGTGACATGCACCCGTGGGGATGACACCACTGTGGGTGAGTCAGCCTCTGGGTGATCCTTACTGAGCACCGGTGCAGGTGGCATGCACCCGTGTAGATGACACCCCTGTGAGTGAGTCAGCCTCTGAGGTGATCCTTACTGAGCACCGCTGCAGGTGACAAGCACCTGTGGGTATGACACCCCTGTGAGTAAGTCAGCTTCTGGGGTGATCCTTACTGAGCACCGCTGCAGGTGACATGCACCCGTGGGGATGACACCCCTGTGAGTGAGTCAGCCTCTGAGGTGAACCTTACTGAGCATCGCTGCCGGTGACATGCACCCATGGGGATGACACCCCTGTAGGTGAGTCAGCCTCTGGGGTGATCCTTACTGAGCACCGCCGCAGGTGACATGCACCAATGGGGATGACACCCCTGTAAGTCATTCAGCCTCTGGGGTGACCCTTACTGAGCACCGCTGCAGGTGACATGCACCCATGAGGATAACACCCCTGTGAGTGAGTCAGCCTCTGGGGTGATCCTTACTGAGCACTGCTGCAGGTGACATGCACCCTTGGGGATGACACCCCTGTGGGTGAGTCTGCCTCTGGGGTGATCCTTACTGAGAACCGCTGCAGGTGACATGTGACCATGGGGATGACACCCCTGTGAGTGAGTCAGCCTCTGGGGTGATCCTTACTGAGCATCACTGCAGGTGACATGCACCCATGGGGATGACAACTCTGTGGGTGAGTCAGCCTCTGGGGTGATCCTTACTGAGCACCGCTGCAGCTGACATGCACCCTTGGGGATGACACCTCTGTGGGTGAGACAGCCTCTGGATTGATCCTTGCTGAGCACCGCTGCAGGTGACATGCACCCGTGAGGATAACACCCCTGTGAGTGAGTCAGCCTCTGGGGTGATCCTTACTGAGCACTGCTGCAGGTGACATGCACCCTTGGGGATGACACCTCTATGGGTGAGACAGCCTCTGGGGTGATCCTTACTGAGCACCGCTGCAGGTGACATGCACCCGTGGGGATGACAACTCTGTGGGTGAGACAGCCTCTGGGGTGATCCTTACTGAGAACCGCTGCAGGTGACATGCACCCATGGGGATGACACCTCTGTGGGTGAGACAGCCTCTGGGGTGATCCTTACTGAGCACCGCTGCAGGTGACATGCACCCATGGGGATGACACCTCTGTGGGTGAGACAGCCTCTGGGGTGATCCTTACTGAGCACCGCTGCAGCTGACATGCACCCGTGGGGATGACCCCTCTGTGAGTGAGTCAGCCTCTGGGGTGATCCTTACTGAGCACCGCTGCAGGTTACGTGCTCCCATGAGGATGACACCCCTGTGAGTGAGTCAGCCTCTGGGGTGAACCTTCTTGAGCGCCGCTGCAGGTGACATGCACCTATGGGGATGACACCTCTCTGAGTGAGTCAGCCTCTGGGGTGATCCTTACTGAGCACTGCTGCAGGTGACATGCACCCTTGGGGATGACACCTCTCTGAGTGACTCTGCCTCTGGGGTGATCCTTACTGAGCACCGCTGCAGGTGACATGCACCCATGGGGATGACACCCCTGTAAGTGATTCAGCCTCTGGGGTGATCCTTACTGAGCACTGCTGCAGGTGACATGCACCCATGGGGATGACACCTCTGTGAGTGAGTCAATCTCTGGGGTGGTCCTTACTGAGCACTGCTGCAGGTGACATGCACCCGTGGGGATGACACCCCTGTGGGTGAGTCAGCCTCTGTGGTGATCCTTACTGAGCACCGCTGCAGGTGACATGCACCCGTGGGGATGACACCCCTGTGAGTGAGTCAGCCTCTGGGGTGATCCTTACTGAGCTTCGCTGCAGGTGACATGCACCCATGGGGATTTCACCCCTGCGGGTGAGTCAACCTCTGGGGTGATCCTTACTGAGAACCGCTGCAGGTGACATGCACCCATGGGGATGACACCTCTGTGGGTGAGACAGCCTCTGGGGTGATCGTTACTGAGCACCGCTGCAGGTGACATGCACCCATGGGAATGACACCCCTGTAAGTGATTCAGCCTCTGGGGTGACCCTTACTGAGCACCGCTGCAGGTGACATGCACCCATGAGGATAACACCCCTGTGAGTGAGTCAGCCTCTGGGGTGATCCTTACTGAGCACTGCTGCAGGTGACATGCACCCATGGGGATGACACCTCTGTGAGTGAGACAGCCTCTGGGGTGATCCTTACAGAGCGTCGCTGCAGGAGACATGCACCCATTGGGATCACACCCCTATGGGTGAGTCAGCCTCTGGGGTGATCCTTACTGAGCACCGCTGCAGGTGACATGCACCCATGAGGATGGCACCCCTGTGAGTGAGTCATCTTCTGGGGTAATCCTTATTGAGCACCGCTGCATTTCACATGCACCCATGGGGATGACACTCCTGTGAGTGAGTTAGCCTCTTGGGTGATCCTTACTGAGCACCGCTGCAGGAGACATGCACCCGTGGGGATGACACCCCTGTGAGTGAGACAGTCTCTGCGGTGATCCTTACTGAGCAACGCTGCAGGTGACATGCACTAGTGGGGATGACACTCCTGTGGGTGAGTTAGCCTCTGGGGTGATCCTTACTGAGCAACGCTGCAGGTGACATGCACCCATGGGGATGACACTCCTGTGAGTGAGTTAGCCTCTGGGGTGATCCTTACTGAGCACCGCTGCAGGTGACATGCACCCATGAGGATGGCACCCCTGTGAGTGAGTCATCTTCTGGGGTAATCCTTATTGAGCACCGCTGCATTTAACATGCACCCATGGGGATGACACCCCTGTGAGTGAGTCAGCCTCTGGGGTGACCCTTACTGAGCATCGACGCTGCAGGTGACATGCACCCGTGGGGTTGACACCCCTGTGAGTGAGACAGTCTCTACGGTGATCCTTACTGAGCAACGCTGCAGGTGACATGCACTAGTGGGGATGACACTCCTGTGGGTGAGTCAGCCTCTGGGATGATCTTTACTGAGTATCTCTACTGGTGACATGCACTAGTGGGGATGACACCCCTGTGAGTGAGTCAGCCGCTGGGGTGATCGTTACTAAGTACCGCTGCAGGTGACATGCACACATGGGGATGACACCCCTGTGAGTGAGTCAGCTTCTGGGGTGATCCTTACTGAGCACCGCTGCAGGTGACATGCACCCATGGGGATGACACCGCTGTGGGTGAGTCAGCCTCTGGGGTGATCCTTACTGAGCATCGCTACAGGTGACAGGTACCCGTTGGGATGACACCGCTGTGAGTGAGTCAGCTTCTGGGGTGATCCTTACTGAGCACCGCTGCAGGTGACATGCCTCCGTGGGTATGACACCCCTGTGAGTGAGTCAGCCTCTGGGGTGATCCTTACTGAGCATCGCTGCAGGTGACAAGCACCAGTGGGGATGACACCCCTGTGGGTGAGTCAGCCTCTGGGGTGATCCTTACTGAGCACCGCTGCAGGTGACATGCAACCATGGGAATGACACCTCTGTGGGTGAGTCAGCCTCTGGGGTGATTCTTACTGAGCACCGCTGCAGGTGACATGCACCCATGGGGATGACACCCCTGTGAGTGACTTAGCCTCTGGGGTGATCCTTTCTGAGCACCACTGCAGGTGACATGCACCCATGGGGATGACACCTATGTGGGTGAGTCAGCCTCTGGGGTGATCCTTACTGAGCACCGCTGCAGGTGACATGCATCCATGGGGATGACACCCCTGTGCGTGAGTCAACCTCTGGGGTGACCCTTACTGAGCAGCGCTGCAGGAGACATGCACCCATGGGGATGACACCCCTGTGAGTGACTTAGCCTCTGGTGTAATCCTTACTGAGCACCGCTGCTGGTGACATGCACTCATGAGGATGATACCCCTGTGAGTGAGTCAGCCTCTGGGGTGATCCTTACTGAACGCCGCTGCAGGTGACATGCACCCATGGGGATAACACCCTTGTGGGTGTGTCAGCCTCTGGAGTGATCCTTACTGAGCACCATTGCAGGTGACATGCACCCATGGAGATGACACCCCTGTTAGTGAGTCAGCCTCTGGGGTGATCCTTACTGAGCACTGCTGCAGGTGACATGCACCCATGGAGATGACACTCCTGTGGGTGAGTCAGCCTCTGGGGTGATCCTTACTGAGCACCGCTGCAGTTGACATGCACCCATGGGGATGACACCCCTGTGAGTGAGTCAGCCTCTTGGGTGATCCTTACTGAGCACCGCTGCAGGTGACATGCACCCGTGGGGATGACACCCCTGTGAGTGAGTCAGCCTCTGAGGTGATCCTTACTGAGCACTGCTGCAGGTGACATGCACCCGTGGGGATGACACCACTGTGGGTGAGTCAGCCTCTGGGTGATCCTTACTGAGCACCGGTGCAGGTGGCATGCACCCGTGTAGATGACACCCCTGTGAGTGAGTCAGCCTCTGAGGTGATCCTTACTGAGCACCGCTGCAGGTGACAAGCACCTGTGGGTATGACACCCCTGTGAGTAAGTCAGCTTCTGGGGTGATCCTTACTGAGCACCGCTGCAGGTGACATGCACCCGTGGGGATGACACCCCTGTGAGTGAGTCAGCCTCTGAGGTGAACCTTACTGAGCATCGCTGCCGGTGACATGCACCCATGGGGATGACACCCCTGTAGGTGAGTCAGCCTCTGGGGTGATCCTTACTGAGCACCGCCGCAGGTGACATGCACCAATGGGGATGACACCCCTGTAAGTCATTCAGCCTCTGGGGTGACCCTTACTGAGCACCGCTGCAGGTGACATGCACCCATGAGGATAACACCCCTGTGAGTGAGTCAGCCTCTGGGGTGATCCTTACTGAGCACTGCTGCAGGTGACATGCACCCTTGGGGATGACACCCCTGTGGGTGAGTCTGCCTCTGGGGTGATCCTTACTGAGAACCGCTGCAGGTGACATGTGACCATGGGGATGACACCCCTGTGAGTGAGTCAGCCTCTGGGGTGATCCTTACTGAGCATCACTGCAGGTGACATGCACCCATGGGGATGACAACTCTGTGGGTGAGTCAGCCTCTGGGGTGATCCTTACTGAGCACCGCTGCAGCTGACATGCACCCTTGGGGATGACACCTCTGTGGGTGAGACAGCCTCTGGATTGATCCTTGCTGAGCACCGCTGCAGGTGACATGCACCCGTGAGGATAACACCCCTGTGAGTGAGTCAGCCTCTGGGGTGATCCTTACTGAGCACTGCTGCAGGTGACATGCACCCTTGGGGATGACACCTCTATGGGTGAGACAGCCTCTGGGGTGATCCTTACTGAGCACCGCTGCAGGTGACATGCACCCGTGGGGATGACAACTCTGTGGGTGAGACAGCCTCTGGGGTGATCCTTACTGAGAACCGCTGCAGGTGACATGCACCCATGGGGATGACACCTCTGTGGGTGAGACAGCCTCTGGGGTGATCCTTACTGAGCACCGCTGCAGGTGACATGCACCCATGGGGATGACACCTCTGTGGGTGAGACAGCCTCTGGGGTGATCCTTACTGAGCACCGCTGCAGCTGACATGCACCCGTGGGGATGACCCCTCTGTGAGTGAGTCAGCCTCTGGGGTGATCCTTACTGAGCACCGCTGCAGGTTACGTGCTCCCATGAGGATGACACCCCTGTGAGTGAGTCAGCCTCTGGGGTGAACCTTCCTGAGCGCCGCTGCAGGTGACATGCACCTATGGGGATGACACCTCTCTGAGTGAGTCAGCCTCTGGGGTGATCCTTACTGAGCACTGCTGCAGGTGACATGCACCCTTGGGGATGACACCTCTCTGAGTGACTCTGCCTCTGGGGTGATCCTTACTGAGCACCGCTGCAGGTGACATGCACCCATGGGGATGACACCCCTGTAAGTGATTCAGCCTCTGGGGTGAACCTTCCTGAGCGCCGCTGCAGGTGACATGCACCTATGGGGATGACACGTCTCTGAGTGTGTCAGACTCTTGGGTGATCCTTACTGAGCATCGCTGCAGGTGACATGCACCCGTGGGGATGACACCTCTGTGAGTGAGTCAGCCTCTTGGGTGATCCTTACTGAGCACCGCTGCAGGTGACATGCACCCGTGGGGATGACACCTCTGTGAGTGAGTCAGCCTCTGGGGTAATCCTTACTGAGCATCGCTGCTGGTGACTTGCACCCATGGGGATGACACCCCTGTGAGTGAGTCAGCCTCTGGGGTGATCCTTACTAAGCACCGCTGCAGGTGACATACACCCATGGGGATCACACCCCTGTGAGTGAGACAGCCTCTGGGGTGATCCTTACTGAGCACTGCTGCAGGTGACAGGCACCCTTGGGGATTTCACCCCTGTGAGTGAGTCAGCCTCTGAGGTGATCCTTACTGAGCACCGCTGCAGGTGACATGCACCCTTGGGGATTTCACCCCTGTGGGTGAGTCAGCCTCTGTGGTGATCCTTACTGAGCACCGCTGCAGGTGACATGCACCCATGCGGATTTCACCCCAGTGGGTGAGTCAACCTCTGGGGTGATCCTTACTGAGCACCGCTGCAGGTGACTTGCACCCATGGGGATGACACCTCTCTGAGTGAGTCAGCCTCTGGGGTGATCCTTACTGAGCACCGCTGCAGGTGACATGCACCCATGGGGATGACACCCCTGTGGGTGAGATAGCTTCTTGGGTGATCCTTACTGAGCACAGCTGCAGGTGACATGCACCCATGGGGATGACACCTCTGTGGGTGAGTCAGCCTCTGGGGTGATTCTTACTGAGCACCGCTGCAAGTGACAAGCACCTGTGCCTATGACACCTCTGTGGGTGAGTCAGCCTCTGGGGTGATCCTTACTGAGCAAAGCTGCAGGTGACATGAACCCATGAGGATGACACCCCTGTGAGTGAGTCAGCCTCTGGGGTGATCCTTACTGAGCACCGCTGCAGGTGACATGCACCCGTGGGGATGACACCCCTGTGAGTGAGTCAGCCTCTGGTGTGATCCTTACTGAGCACCGCTGCAGATGACAAGCACCCATGGGGATGACACCCCTGTGAGTGAGTCAGCTTCTGGGGTGATCCTTAATGAGCATCGCTGCAGGTCGCATGCACCCATGGGGATGACACCCCTGTGGGTGAGTCAGCCTCTGGGGTGATCCTTACTGAGCACTGCTGCAGGTGACATGCACCCATGGGGATGACACCTCTGTGAGTGAGTCAGTCTCTGGGGTGATCCTTACTGAGCACTGCTGCAGGTGACATGCACCCGTGGGGATGACACCCCTGTGAGTGAGTCAGCCTCTGGGGTGATCCTTACTGAGCTTCGCTGCAGGTGACATGCACCCATGGGGATTTCACCCCTGCGGGTGAGTCAACCTCTGGGGTGATCCTTACTGAGAACCGCTGCAGGTGACATGCACCCATGGGGATGACACCTCTGTGGGTGAGACAGCCTCTGGGGTGATCGTTACTGAGCACCGCTGCAGGTGACATGCACCCATGGGAATGACACCCCTGTAAGTGATTCAGCCTCTGGGGTGACCCTTACTGAGCACCGCTGCAGGTGACATGCACCCATGAGGATAACACCCCTGTGAGTGAGTCAGCCTCTGGGGTGATCCTTACTGAGCACTGCTGCAGGTGACATGCACCCTTGGGGATGACACCCCTGTGGGTGAGTCTGCCTCTGGGGTGATCCTTACTGAGAACCACTGCAGGTGACATGTGACCATGGGGATGACACCCCTGTGAGTGAGTCAGCCTCTGGGGTGATCCTTACTGAGCATCGCTGCAGGTGACATGCACCCTTGGGGATGACACCTCTCTGAGTGACTCTGCCTCTGGGGTGATCCTTTCTGAGCACCGCTGCAGGTGACATGCACCTGTTGGGATGACACCCCTGTGGATGATTCAGCCTCTGGGGTGACCCTTACTGAGCAGCGCTGCAGGTGACATGCACCCGTGGGGATGACACCCCTGTGCGTGAGTCAGTCTCTAGGGTGATCCTTACTGAGCACCGCTGCAGGTGACATGCACCCATGGGGATGACACCCCTGTAAGTGATTCAGCCTCTGGGGTGACCCTTACTGAGCACCGCTGCAGGTGACATGCACCCATGAGGATAACACCCCTGTGAGTGAGTCAGCCTCTGGGGTGATCCTTACTGAGCACTGCTGCAGGTGACATGCACCCTTGGGGATGACACCCCTGTGGGTGAGTCTGCCTCTGGGGTGATCCTTACTGAGAACCGCTGCAGGTGACATGTGACCATGGGGATGAAACCCCTGTGAGTGAGTCAGCCTCTGGGGTGATCCTTACTGAGCATCGCTGCAGGTGACATGCACCCATGGGGATGACAACTCTGTGGGTGAGTCAGCCTCTGGGGTGATCCTTACTGAGCACCGCTGCAGCTGACATGCACCCGTGGGGATGACCCCTCTGTGAGTGAGTCAGTCTCTGAGGTGATCCTTACTGAGCACCGCTGCAGGTGACATGCACCCATGAGGATGACACCTCTCTGAGTGAGTCAGCCTCTGGGGTGAACCTTCCTGAGCGCCGCTGCAGGTGACATGCACCTATGAGGATGACACCTCTCTGAGTGTGTCAGACTCTTGGGTGATCCTTACTGAGCATCGCTGCAGGTGACATGCACCCGTGGGGATGACACCTCTGTGAGTGAGTCAGCCTCTGGGGTAATCCTTACTGAGCATCGCTGCTGGTGACATGCACCCTTGGGGATGACACCTCTGTGGGTGAGTCAGCCTCTGGGGTGATCCTTACTAAGCACCGCTGCAGGTGACATGCATCCGTGGGGATGACACCTCTGTGGGTGAGTCAGCCTCTGGGGTGATCCTTACTGAGCACCGCTGCCGGTGATATGCACCCATGGGGATGACATCTCTGTGAGTGAGTCAGCCTCTGGGGTGATCCTTACTAAGCACCGCTGCAGGTATCATGCATCCATGGAGATGGCACCCCTGTGAGAAAGTTTGCCTCTGGGTTGATCCTTACTGAGCATCGCTGCAGGTGACATGCACCCATGGGGATGACACCCCTGTGAGTGAGTCAGCCTCTGGGGTGATCCTTACTGAGCACCGCTGCAGGTGACAGGCACCCTTGGGGATTTAACCCCTGTGAGTGAATCAGCCTCTGAGGTGATCCTTACTGAGCACTGCTGCAGGTGACATGCACCCATGCGGATTTCACCCCAGTGGGTGAGTCAGCCTCTGGGGTGATCTTTACTGAGCACTGCTGCAGGTGACATGCACCCTTGGGGATGACACGTCTGTGGGTGAGACAGCCTCTGGATTGATCCTTGCTGAGCACCGCTGCAGGTGACATGCACCCGTGAGGATAAACACCCCTGTGAGTGAGTCAGCCTCTGGGGTGATCCTTACTGAGCACTGCTGCAGGTGACATGCACCCTTGGGGATGACAACTCTGTGGGTGAGACAGCCTCTGGATTGATCCTTGCTGAGCACCGCTGCAGGTGACATGCCCCCATGGGGATGACACCTCTGTGGGTGAGACAGCCTCTGGGTTGATCCTTACTGAGCACCGCTGCAGCTGACATGCACCCGTGGGGATGACCCCTCTGTGAGTGAGTCAGCCTCTGGGGTGATCCTTACTGAGCACCGCTGCAGGTTACGTGCTCCCATGAGGATGACACCCCTGTGAGTGAGTCAGCCTCTGGGGTGAACCTTCCTGAGCGCCGCTGCAGGTGACATGCACCTATGGGGATGACACCTCTCTGAGTGAGTCAGCCTCTGGGGTGATCCTTACTGAGCACTGCTGCAGGTGACATGCACCCTTGGGGATGACACCTCTCTGAGTGACTCTGCCTCTGGGGTGATCCTTTCTGAGCACCGCTGCAGGTGACATGCACCTGTTGGGATGACACCCCTGTGGATGAGTCAGCCTCTGGGGTGACCCTTACTGAGCAGCGCTGCAGGTGACATGCACCCGTGGGGATGACACCCCTGTGCGTGAGTCAGTCTCTAGGGTGATCCTTACTGAGCACCGCTGCAGGTGACATGCACCCATGGGGATGACACCCCTGTAAGTGATTCAGCCTCTGGGGTGACCCTTACTGAGCACCGCTGCAGGTGACATGCACCCATGAGGATAACACCCCTGTGAGTGAGTCAGCCTCTGGGGTGATCCTTACTGAGCACTGCTGCAGGTGACATGCACCCTTGGGGATGACACCCCTGTGGGTGAGTCTGCCTCTGGGGTGATCCTTACTGAGAACCACTGCAGGTGACATGTGACCATGGGGATGACACCCCTGTGAGTGAGTCAGCCTCTGGGGTGATCCTTACTGAGCATCGCTGCAGGTGACATGCACCCATGGGGATGACAACTCTGTGGGTGAGTCAGCCTCTGGGGTGATCCTTACTGAGCACCGCTGCAGCTGACATGCACCCGTGGGGATGACCCCTCTGTGAGTGAGTCAGCCTCTGAGGTGATCCTTACTGAGCACCGCTGCAGGTGACATGCACCCATGAGGATGACACCCCTGTGAGTGAGTCAGCCTCTGGGGTGAACCTTCCTGAGCGCCGCTGCAGGTGACATGCACCTATGGGGATGACACCTCTCTGAGTGTGTCAGACTCTTGGGTGATCCTTACTGAGCATCGCTGCAGGTGACATGCACCCGTGGGGATGACACCTCTGTGAGTGAGTCAGCCTCTGGGGTGATCCTTACTGAGCACCGCTGCAGGTGACATACACCCATGGGGATCACACCCCTGTGAGTGAGACAGCCTCTGGGGTGATCCTTACTGAGCACTGCTGCAGGTGACAGGCACCCTTGGGGATTTCACCCCTGTGAGTGAGTCAGCCTCTGAGGTGATCCTTACTGAGCACCGCTGCAGGTGACATGCACCCTTGGGGATTTCACCCCTGTGGGTGAGTCAGCCTCTGGGGTGATCCTTACTGAGCACCGCTGCAGGTGACAGGCACCCTTGGGGATTTAACCCCTGTGAGTGAGTCAGCCTCTGAGGTGATCCTTACTGAGCACCGCTGCAGGTGACATGCACCCATGCGGATTTCACCCCAGTGGGTGAGTCAACCTCTGGGGTGATCCTTACTGAGCACCGCTGCAGGTGACATGCACCCATGGGGATGACACCTCTCTGAGTGAGTCAGCCTCTGGGGTGATCCTTACTGAGCACCGCTGCAGGTGACATGCACCCATGGGGATGACACCCCTGTGGGTGAGATAGCTTCTTGGGTGATCCTTACTGAGCACAGCTGCAGGTGACATGCACCCATGGGGATGACACCTCTGTGGGTGAGTCAGCCTCTGGGGTGAACCTTCCTGAGCGCCGCTGCAGGTGACATGCACCTATGGAGATGACACCTCTCTGAGTGAGTCAGCCTCTGGGGTGATCCTTACTGAGCACTGCTGCAGGTGACATGCACCCTTGGGGATGACACCTCTCTGAGTGACTCTGCCTCTGGGGTGATCCTTTCTGAGCACCGCTGCAGGTGACATGCACCTGTTGGGATGATACCCCTGTGGATGAGTCAGCCTCTGGGGTGACCCTTACTGAGCAGCGCTGCAGGTGACATGCACCCGTGGGGATGACACCCCTGTGCGTGAGTCAGTCTCTAGGGTGATCCTTACTGAGCACCGCTGCAGGTGACATGCACCCATGGGGATGACACCCCTGTAAGTGATTCAGCCTCTGGGGTGACCCTTACTGAGCACCGCTGCAGGTGACATGCACCCATGAGAATAACACCCCTGTGAGTGAGTCAGTCTCTGGGGTGATCCTTACTGAGCACTGCTGCAGGTGACATGCACCCTTGGGGATGACACCCCTGTGGGTGAGTCTGCCTCTGGGGTGATCCTTACTGAGAACCGCTGCAGGTGACATGTGACCATGGGGATGACACCCCTGTGAGTGAGTCAGCCTCTGGGGTGATCCTTACTGAGCATCGCTGCAGGTGACATGCACCCATGGGGATGACAACTCTGTGGGTGAGTCAGCCTCTGGGGTGATCCTTACTGAGCACCGCTGCAGCTGACATGCACCCGTGGGGATGACCCCTCTGTGAGTGAGTCAGCCTCTGAGGTGATCCTTACTGAGCACCGCTGCAGGTGACATGCACCCATGAGGATGACACCCCTGTGAGTGAGTCAGCCTCTGGGGTGAACCTTCCTGAGCGCCGCTGCAGGTGACATGCACCTATGGGGATGACACCTCTCTGAGTGTGTCAGACTCTTGGGTGATCCTTACTGAGCATCGCTGCAGGTGACATGCACCCGTGGGGATGACACCTCTGTGAGTGAGTCAGCCTCTGGGGTGATCCTTACTGAGCACCGCTGCAGGTGACATGCACCCGTGGGGATGACACCTCTGTGAGTGAGTCAGCCTCTGGGGTAATCCTTACTGAGCATCGCTGCTGGTGACTTGCACCCATGGGGATGACACCCCTGCGAGTGAGTCAGCCTCTGGGGTGATCCTTACTAAGCACCGCTGCAGGTGACATACACCCATGGGGATCACACCCCTGTGAGTGAGACAGCCTCTGGGGTGATCCTTACTGAGCACTGCTGCAGGTGACAGGCACCCTTGGGGATTTCACCCCTGTGAGTGAGTCAGCCTCTGAGGTGATCCTTACTGAGCACCGCTGCAGGTGACATGCACCCTTGGGGATTTCACCCCTGTGGGTGAGTCAGCCTCTGGGGTGATCCTTACTGAGCACCGCTGCAGGTGACAGGCACCCTTGGGGATTTAACCCCTGTGAGTGAGTCAACCTCTGAGGTGATCCTTACTGAGCACCGCTGCAGGTGACATGCACCCATGCGGATTTCACCCCAGTGGGTGAGTCAACCTCTGGGGTGATCCTTACTGAGCACCGCTGCAGGTGACATGCACCCATGGGGATGACACCTCTCTGAGTGAGTCAGCCTCTGGGGTGATCCTTACTGAGCACCGCTGCAAGTGACAAGCACCTGTGCGTATGACACCCCTGTGAGTGAGTCAGCCTCTGGGGTGATCCTTACTGAGCAAAGCTGCAGGTGACATGAACCCATGAGGATGACACCCCTGTGAGTTAGTCAGCCTCTGGGGTGATCCTTACTGAGCACCGCTGCAGGTGACATGCACCCGTGGGGATGACACCCCTGTGAGTGAGTCAGCCTCTGGTGTGATCCTTACTGAGCACCGCTGCAGATGACAAGCACCCATGGGGATGACACCCCTGTGAGTGAGTCAGCTTCTGGGGTGATCCTTAATGAGCATCACTGCAGGTGACATGCACCCATGGAGATGACAAATCTGTGAGTGAGTCACCCTCTGGGGTGATCCTTACTGAGCACCGCTGCAGGTCGCATGCACCCATGGAGATGACAAATCTGTGAGTGAGTCACCCTCTGGGGTGATCCTTACTGAGCACCGCTGCAGGTCGCATGCACCCATGGGGATGACACCCCTGTGGGTGAGTCAGCCTCTGGGGTGATCCTTACTGAGCACTGCTGCAGGTGACATGCACCCATGGGGATGACACCTCTGTGAGTGAGTCAGTCTCTGGGGTGATCCTTACTGAGCACTGCTGCAGGTGACATGCACCCGTGGGGATGACACCCCTGTGGGTGAGTCAGCCTCTGTGGTGATCCTTACTGAGCACCGCTGCAGGTGACATGCACCCGTGGGGATGACACCCCTGTGAGTGAGTCAGCCTCTGGGGTGATCCTTACTGAGCTTCGCTGCAGGTGACATGCACCCATGGGGATTTCACCCCTGCGGGTGAGTCAACCTCTGGGGTGATCCTTACTGAGAACCGCTGCAGGTGACATGCACCCATGGGGATGACACCTCTGTGGGTGAGACAGCCTCTGGGGTGATCGTTACTGAGCACCGCTGCAGGTGACATGCACCCATGGGAATGACACCCCTGTAAGTGATTCAGCCTCTGGGGTGACCCTTACTGAGCACCGCTGCAGGTGACATGCACCCATGAGGATAACACCCCTGTGAGTGAGTCAGCCTCTGGGGTGATCCTTACTGAGCACTGCTGCAGGTGACATGCACCCTTGGGGATGACACCCCTGTGGGTGAGTCTGCCTCTGGGGTGATCCTTACTGAGAACCACTGCAGGTGACATGTGACCATGGGGATGACACCCCTGTGAGTGAGTCAGCCTCTGGGGTGATCCTTACTGAGCATCGCTGCAGGTGACATGCACCCTTGGGGATGACACCTCTCTGAGTGACTCTGCCTCTGGGGTGATCCTTTCTGAGCACCGCTGCAGGTGACATGCACCTGTTGGGATGACACCCCTGTGGATGAGTCAGCCTCTGGGGTGACCCTTACTGAGCAGCGCTGCAGGTGACATGCACCCGTGGGGATGACACCCCTGTGCGTGAGTCAGTCTCTAGGGTGATCCTTACTGAGCACCGCTGCAGGTGACATGCACCCATGGGGATGACACCCCTGTAAGTGATTCAGCCTCTGGGGTGACCCTTACTGAGCACCGCTGCAGGTGACATGCACCCATGAGGATAACACCCCTGTGAGTGAGTCAGCCTCTGGGGTGATCCTTACTGAGCACTGCTGCAGGTGACATGCACCCTTGGGGATGACACCCCTGTGGGTGAGTCTGCCTCTGGGGTGATCCTTACTGAGAACCGCTGCAGGTGACATGTGACCATGGGGATGAAACCCCTGTGAGTGAGTCAGCCTCTGGGGTGATCCTTACTGAGCATCGCTGCAGGTGACATGCACCCATGGGGATGACAACTCTGTGGGTGAGTCAGCCTCTGGGGTGATCCTTACTGAGCACCGCTGCAGCTGACATGCACCCGTGGGGATGACCCCTCTGTGAGTGAGTCAGTCTCTGAGGTGATCCTTACTGAGCACCGCTGCAGGTGACATGCACCCATGAGGATGACACCTCTCTGAGTGAGTCAGCCTCTGGGGTGAACCTTCCTGAGCGCCGCTGCAGGTGACATGCACCTATGAGGATGACACCTCTCTGAGTGTGTCAGACTCTTGGGTGATCCTTACTGAGCATCGCTGCAGGTGACATGCACCCGTGGGGATGACACCTCTGTGAGTGAGTCAGCCTCTGGGGTAATCCTTACTGAGCATCGCTGCTGGTGACATGCACCCTTGGGGATGACACCTCTGTGGGTGAGTCAGCCTCTGGGGTGATCCTTACTAAGCACCGCTGCAGGTGACATGCATCCGTGGGGATGACACCTCTGTGGGTGAGTCAGCCTCTGGGGTGATCCTTACTGAGCACCGCTGCCGGTGATATGCACCCATGGGGATGACATCTCTGTGAGTGAGTCAGCCTCTGGGGTGATCCTTACTAAGCACCGCTGCAGGTATCATGCATCCATGGAGATGGCACCCCTGTGAGAAAGTTTGCCTCTGGGTTGATCCTTACTGAGCATCGCTGCAGGTGACATGCACCCATGGGGATGACACCCCTGTGAGTGAGTCAGCCTCTGGGGTGATCCTTACTGAGCACCGCTGCAGGTGACAGGCACCCTTGGGGATTTAACCCCTGTGAGTGAGTCAGCCTCTGAGGTGATCCTTACTGAGCACTGCTGCAGGTGACATGCACCCATGCGGATTTCACCCCAGTGGGTGAGTCAGCCTCTGGGGTGATCTTTACTGAGCACTGCTGCAGGTGACATGCACCCTTGGGGATGACACGTCTGTGGGTGAGACAGCCTCTGGATTGATCCTTGCTGAGCACCGCTGCAGGTGACATGCACCCGTGAGGATAAACACCCCTGTGAGTGAGTCAGCCTCTGGGGTGATCCTTACTGAGCACTGCTGCAGGTGACATGCACCCTTGGGGATGACAACTCTGTGGGTGAGACAGCCTCTGGATTGATCCTTGCTGAGCACCGCTGCAGGTGACATGCCCCCATGGGGATGACACCTCTGTGGGTGAGACAGCCTCTGGGTTGATCCTTACTGAGCACCGCTGCAGCTGACATGCACCCGTGGGGATGACCCCTCTGTGAGTGAGTCAGCCTCTGGGGTGATACTTACTGAGCACCGCTGCAGGTTACGTGCTCCCATGAGGATGACACCCCTGTGAGTGAGTCAGCCTCTGGGGTGAACCTTCCTGAGCGCCGCTGCAGGTGACATGCACCTATGGGGATGACACCTCTCTGAGTGAGTCAGCCTCTGGGGTGATCCTTACTGAGCACTGCTGCAGGTGACATGCACCCTTGGGGATGACACCTCTCTGAGTGACTCTGCCTCTGGGGTGATCCTTTCTGAGCACCGCTGCAGGTGACATGCACCTGTTGGGATGACACCCCTGTGGATGAGTCAGCCTCTGGGGTGACCCTTACTGAGCAGCGCTGCAGGTGACATGCACCCGTGGGGATGACACCCCTGTGCGTGAGTCAGTCTCTAGGGTGATCCTTACTGAGCACCGCTGCAGGTGACATGCACCCATGGGGATGACACCCCTGTAAGTGATTCAGCCTCTGGGGTGACCCTTACTGAGCACCGCTGCAGGTGACATGCACCCATGAGGATAACACCCCTGTGAGTGAGTCAGCCTCTGGGGTGATCCTTACTGAGCACTGCTGCAGGTGACATGCACCCTTGGGGATGACACCCCTGTGGGTGAGTCTGCCTCTGGGGTGATCCTTACTGAGAACCACTGCAGGTGACATGTGACCATGGGGATGACACCCCTGTGAGTGAGTCAGCCTCTGGGGTGATCCTTACTGAGCATCGCTGCAGGTGACATGCACCCATGGGGATGACAACTCTGTGGGTGAGTCAGCCTCTGGGGTGATCCTTACTGAGCACCGCTGCAGCTGACATGCACCCGTGGGGATGACCCCTCTGTGAGTGAGTCAGCCTCTGAGGTGATCCTTACTGAGCACCGCTGCAGGTGACATGCACCCATGAGGATGACACCCCTGTGAGTGAGTCAGCCTCTGGGGTGAACCTTCCTGAGCGCCGCTGCAGGTGACATGCACCTATGGGGATGACACCTCTCTGAGTGTGTCAGACTCTTGGGTGATCCTTACTGAGCATCGCTGCAGGTGACATGCACCCGTGGGGATGACACCTCTGTGAGTGAGTCAGCCTCTGGGGTGATCCTTACTGAGCACCGCTGCAGGTGACATACACCCATGGGGATCACACCCCTGTGAGTGAGACAGCCTCTGGGGTGATCCTTACTGAGCACTGCTGCAGGTGACAGGCACCCTTGGGGATTTCACCCCTGTGAGTGAGTCAGCCTCTGAGGTGATCCTTACTGAGCACCGCTGCAGGTGACATGCACCCTTGGGGATTTCACCCCTGTGGGTGAGTCAGCCTCTGGGGTGATCCTTACTGAGCACCGCTGCAGGTGACAGGCACCCTTGGGGATTTAACCCCTGTGAGTGAGTCAGCCTCTGAGGTGATCCTTACTGAGCACCGCTGCAGGTGACATGCACCCATGCGGATTTCACCCCAGTGGGTGAGTCAACCTCTGGGGTGATCCTTACTGAGCACCGCTGCAGGTGACATGCACCCATGGGGATGACACCTCTCTGAGTGAGTCAGCCTCTGGGGTGATCCTTACTGAGCACCGCTGCAGGTGACATGCACCCATGGGGATGACACCCCTGTGGGTGAGATAGCTTCTTGGGTGATCCTTACTGAGCACAGCTGCAGGTGACATGCACCCATGGGGATGACACCTCTGTGGGTGAGTCAGCCTCTGGGGTGAACCTTCCTGAGCGCCGCTGCAGGTGACATGCACCTATGGAGATGACACCTCTCTGAGTGAGTCAGCCTCTGGGGTGATCCTTACTGAGCACTGCTGCAGGTGACATGCACCCTTGGGGATGACACCTCTCTGAGTGACTCTGCCTCTGGGGTGATCCTTTCTGAGCACCGCTGCAGGTGACATGCACCTGTTGGGATGATACCCCTGTGGATGAGTCAGCCTCTGGGGTGACCCTTACTGAGCAGCGCTGCAGGTGACATGCACCCGTGGGGATGACACCCCTGTGCGTGAGTCAGTCTCTAGGGTGATCCTTACTGAGCACCGCTGCAGGTGACATGCACCCATGGGGATGACACCCCTGTAAGTGATTCAGCCTCTGGGGTGACCCTTACTGAGCACCGCTGCAGGTGACATGCACCCATGAGAATAACACCCCTGTGAGTGAGTCAGTCTCTGGGGTGATCCTTACTGAGCACTGCTGCAGGTGACATGCACCCTTGGGGATGACACCCCTGTGGGTGAGTCTGCCTCTGGGGTGATCCTTACTGAGAACCGCTGCAGGTGACATGTTACCATGGGGATGACACCCCTGTGAGTGAGTCAGCCTCTGGGGTGATCCTTACTGAGCATCGCTGCAGGTGACATGCACCCATGGGGATGACAACTCTGTGGGTGAGTCAGCCTCTGGGGTGATCCTTACTGAGCACCGCTGCAGCTGACATGCACCCGTGGGGATGACCCCTCTGTGAGTGAGTCAGCCTCTGAGGTGATCCTTACTGAGCACCGCTGCAGGTGACATGCACCCATGAGGATGACACCCCTGTGAGTGAGTCAGCCTCTGGGGTGAACCTTCCTGAGCGCCGCTGCAGGTGACATGCACCTATGGGGATGACACCTCTCTGAGTGTGTCAGACTCTTGGGTGATCCTTACTGAGCATCGCTGCAGGTGACATGCACCCGTGGGGATGACACCTCTGTGAGTGAGTCAGCCTCTGGGGTGATCCTTACTGAGCACCGCTGCAGGTGACATGCACCCGTGGGGATGACACCTCTGTGAGTGAGTCAGCCTCTGGGGTAATCCTTACTGAGCATCGCTGCTGGTGACTTGCACCCATGGGGATGACACCCCTGCGAGTGAGTCAGCCTCTGGGGTGATCCTTACTAAGCACCGCTGCAGGTGACATACACCCATGGGGATCACACCCCTGTGAGTGAGACAGCCTCTGGGGTGATCCTTACTGAGCACTGCTGCAGGTGACAGGCACCCTTGGGGATTTCACCCCTGTGAGTGAGTCAGCCTCTGAGGTGATCCTTACTGAGCACCGCTGCAGGTGACATGCACCCTTGGGGATTTCACCCCTGTGGGTGAGTCAGCCTCTGGGGTGATCCTTACTGAGCACCGCTGCAGGTGACAGGCACCCTTGGGGATTTAACCCCTGTGAGTGAGTCAACCTCTGAGGTGATCCTTACTGAGCACCGCTGCAGGTGACATGCACCCATGCGGATTTCACCCCAGTGGGTGAGTCAACCTCTGGGGTGATCCTTACTGAGCACCGCTGCAGGTGACATGCACCCATGGGGATGACACCTCTCTGAGTGAGTCAGCCTCTGGGGTGATCCTTACTGAGCACCGCTGCAAGTGACAAGCACCTGTGCGTATGACACCCCTGTGAGTGAGTCAGCCTCTGGGGTGATCCTTACTGAGCAAAGCTGCAGGTGACATGAACCCATGAGGATGACACCCCTGTGAGTTAGTCAGCCTCTGGGGTGATCCTTACTGAGCACCGCTGCAGGTGACATGCACCCGTGGGGATGACACCCCTGTGAGTGAGTCAGCCTCTGGTGTGATCCTTACTGAGCACCGCTGCAGATGACAAGCACCCATGGGGATGACACCCCTGTGAGTGAGTCAGCTTCTGGGGTGATCCTTAATGAGCATCACTGCAGGTGACATGCACCCATGGAGATGACAAATCTGTGAGTGAGTCACCCTCTGGGGTGATCCTTACTGAGCACCGCTGCAGGTCGCATGCACCCATGGAGATGACAAATCTGTGAGTGAGTCACCCTCTGGGGTGATCCTTACTGAGCACCGCTGCAGGTCGCATGCACCCATGGGGATGACACCCCTGTGGGTGAGTCAGCCTCTGGGGTGATCCTTACTGAGCACTGCTGCAGGTGACATGCACCCATGGGGATGACACCTCTGTGAGTGAGTCAGTCTCTGGGGTGATCCTTACTGAGCACTGCTGCAGGTGACATGCACCCGTGGGGATGACACCCCTGTGGGTGAGTCAGCCTCTGTGGTGATCCTTACTGAGCACCGCTGCAGGTGACATGCACCCGTGGGGATGACACCCCTGTGAGTGAGTCAGCCTCTGGGGTGATCCTTACTGAGCTTCGCTGCAGGTGACATGCACCCATGGGGATTTCACCCCTGTGGGTGAGTCAACCTCTGGGGTGATCCTTACTGAGAACCACTGCAGGTGACATGCACCCATGGGGATGACACCTCTGTTGGTGAGACAGCCTCTGGGGTGATCCTTACTGAGCACCGCTGCAGGTGACATGCACCCATGGGGATGACACCCCTGTAAGTGATTCAGCCTCTGGGGTGACACTTACTGAGCACCGCTGCAGGTGACATGCACCCATGAGGATAACACCCCTGTGAGTGAGTCAGCCTCTGGGGTGACCTTTACTGAGCACCGCTGCAGGTGACATGCACCCATGAGGATGACACCTCTGTGAGTGAGTCAGCCTCTGGGGTGATCCTTACTGAGCACTGCTGCAGGTGACATGCACCCTTGGGGATGACACCTCTGTGGGTGAGACAGCCTCTGGATTGATCCTTGCTGAGCACCGCTGCAGGTGACATGCACCCGTGAGGATAACACCCCTGTGAGTGAGTCAGCCTCTGGGGTGATCCTTACTGAGCACCGCTGCAGGTGACATGCACCCTTGGGGATGACACCTCTGTGGGTGAGACAGCCTCTGGGGTGATCCTTACTGAGCACCGCTGCAGGTGACATGCACCCATGGGGATGACACCCCTGTAAGTCATTCAGCCTCTGGGGTGACCCTTACTGAGCACCGCTGCAGGTGACATGCACCCATGAGGATAACACCCCTGTAAGTGAGTCAGCCTCTGGGGTAATCCTTACTGAGCGCTGCTGCAGGTGACATGCACCCTTGGGGATGACACCCCTGTGGGTGAGTCTGCCTCTGGGGTGATCCTTACTGAGAACCGCTGCAGGTGACATGTGACCATGGGGATGACACCCCTGTGAGTGAGTCAGCCTCTGGGGTGATCCTTACTGAGCATCGCTGCAGGTGACATGCACCCATGGGGATGACAACTCTGTGGGTGAGTCAGCCTCTGGGGTGATCCTTACTGAGCACCGCTGCAGCTGACATGCACCCTTGGGGATGACTCCTCTGTGGGTGAGACAGCCTCTGGATTTGATCCTTGCTGAGCACCGCTGCAGGTGACATGCACCCGTGAGGATAACACCCCTGTGAGTGAGTCAGCCTCTGGGGTGATCCTTACTGAGCACTGCTGCAGGTGACATGCACCCTTGGGGATGACACCTCTATGGGTGAGACAGCCTCTGGGGTGATCCTTACTGAGCACCGCTGCAGGTGACATGCACCCGTGGGGATGATAACTCTGTGGGTGAGACAGCCTCTGGGGTGATCCTTACTGAGAACCGCTGCAGGTGACATGCACCCATGGGGATGACACCTCTGTGGGTGAGACAGCCTCTGGGGTGATCCTTACTGAGCACCGCTGCAGGTGACATGCACCCATGGGGATGACACCCCTGTAAGTGATTCAGCCTCTGGGGTGACCCTTACTGAGCACCGCTGCAGGTGACATGCACCCATGAGGATAACACCCCTGTGAGTGAGTCAGCCTCTGGGGTGACCCTTACTGAGCACCGCTGCAGGTGACATGCACCCATGAGGATGACACCTCTGTGAGTGAGTCAGCCTCTGGGGTGATCCTTACTGAGCACTGCTGCAGGTGACATGCACCCTTGGGGATGACACCTCTGTGGGTGAGACAGCCTCTGGATTGATCCTTGCTGAGCACCGCTGCAGGTGACATGCACCCGTGAGGATAACACCCCTGTGAGTGAGTCAGCCTCTGGGGAGATCCTTACTGAGCACTGCTGCAGGTGACATGCACCCTTGGGGATGACACCTCTGTGGGTGAGACAGCCTCTGAGGTGATCCTTACTGAGCACCGCTGCAGGTGACATGCACCCATGGGGATGACACCCCTGTAAGTCATTCAGCCTCTGGGGTGACCCTTACTGAGCACCGCTGCAGGTGACATGCACCCATGAGGATAACACCCCTGTGAGTGAGTCAGCCTCTGGGGTGATCCTTACTGAGCGCTGCTGCAGGTGACATGCACCCTTGGGGATGACACCCCTGTGGGTGAGTCTGCCTCTGGGGTGATCCTTACTGAGAACCGCTGCAGGTGACATGTGACCATGGGGATGACACCCCTGTGAGTGAGTCAGCCTCTGGGGTGATCCTTACTGAGCATCGCTGCAGGTGACATGCACCCATGGGGATGACAACTCTGTGGGTGAGTCAGCCTCTGGGGTGATCCTTACTGAGCACCGCTGCAGCTGACATGCACCCTTGGGGATGACTCCTCTGTGGGTGAGACAGCCTCTGGATTTGATCCTTGCTGAGCACCGCTGCAGGTGACATGCACCCGTGAGGATAACACCCCTGTGAGTGAGTCAGCCTCTGGGGTGATCCTTACTGAGCACTGCTGCAGGTGACATGCACCCTTGGGGATGACACCTCTATGGGTGAGACAGCCTCTGGGGTGATCCTTACTGAGCACCGCTGCAGGTGACATGCACCCGTGGGGATGACAACTCTGTGGGTGAGACAGCCTCTGGGGTGATCCTTACTGAGAACCGCTGCAGGTGACATGCACCCATGGGGATGACACCTCTGTGGGTGAGACAGCCTCTGGGGTGATCCTTACTGAGCACCGCTGCAGGTGACATGCACCCATGGGGATGACACCCCTGTAAGTGATTCAGCCTCTGGGGTGACCCTTACTGAGCACCGCTGCAGGTGACATGCACCCATGAGGATAACACCCCTGTGAGTGAGTCAGCCTCTGGGGTGATCCTTACTGAGCACTGCTGCAGGTGACATGCACCCTTGGGGATGACACCCCTGTGGGTGAGTCTGCCTCTGGGGTGATCCTTACTGAGAACCGCTGCAGGTGACATGTGACCATGGGGTGACACCCCTGTGAGTGAGTCAGCCTCTGGGGTGATCCTTTCTGAGCATCGCTGCAGGTGACATGCACCCTTGGGGATGACACCTCTCTGAGTGACTCTGCCTCTGGGGTGATCCTTTCTGAGCACCGCTGCAGGTAACATGCACCTGTTGGGATGACACCCCTGTGGATGAGTCAGCCTCTGAGGTGATCCTTACTGAGCACCGCTGCAGGTGACATGCACCCATGAGGATGACACCCCTGTGAGTGAGTCAGCCTCTGGGGTGAACCTTCCTGAGCGCCGCTGCAGGTGACATGCACCTATGGGGATGACACCTCTGTGGGTGAGTCAGCCTCTGGGGTGATCCTTACTGAGCACCGCTGCCGGTGATATGCACCCATGGGGATGACATCTCTGTGAGTGAGTCAGCCTCTGGGGTGATCCTTACTAAGCACCGCTGCAGGTAACATGCATCCATGGGGATGACACCCCTGTGAGAAAGTTTGCCTCTGGGTTGATCCTTACTGAGCATCGCAGCAGGTGACATGCACCCATGGGGATGACACCCCTGTGAGTGAGTCAGCCTCTGGGGTGATCCTTACTGAGCACCGCTGCAGGTGACATGCACCCTTGGGGATTTAACCCCTGTGAGTGAGTCAGCCTCTGAGGTGATCCTTACTGAGCACTGCTGCAGGTGACATGCACCCATGCGGATTTCACCCCAGTGGGTGAGTCAGCCTCTCGGGTGATCTTTACTGAGCACTGCTGCAGGTGACATGCCCCCTTGGGGATGACACCTCTGTGGGTGAGACAGCCTCTGGGGTGATCCTTACTGAGCACCGCTGCAGGTGACATGCACCCGTGGGGATGACAACTCTGTGGGTGAGACAGCCTCTGGATTGATCCTTGCTGAGCACCGCTGCAGGTGACATGCCCCCATGGGGATGACACCTCTGTGGGTGAGACAGCCTCTGGGGTGATCCTTACTGAGCACCGCTGCAGCTGACATGCACCCGTGGGGATAACCCCTCTGTGAGTGAGTCAGCCTCTGGGGTGATCCTTACTGAGCACCGCTGCAGGTTACGTGCTCCCATGAGGATGACACCCCTGTGAGTGAGTCAGCCTCTGGGGTGAACCTTCCTGAGCGCCGCTGCAGGTGACATGCACCTATGGGGATGACACCTCTCTGAGTGAGTCAGCCTCTGGGGTGATCCTTACTGAGCACTGCTGCAGGTGACATGCACCCTTGGGGATGACACCTCTCTGAGTGACTCTGCCTCTGGGGTGATCCTTTCTGAGCACCGCTGCAGGTGACATGCACCTGTTGGGATGACACCCCTGTGGATGAGTCAGCCTCTGGGGTGACCCTTACTGAGCAGCGCTGCAGGTGACATGCACCCGTGGGGATGACACCCCTGTGCGTGAGTCAGTCTCTAGGGTGATCCTTACTGAGCACCGCTGCAGGTGACATGCACCCATGGGGATGACACCCCTGTAAGTGATTCAGCCTCTGGGGTGACCCTTACTGAGCACCGCTGCAGGTGACATGCACCCATGAGGATAACACCCCTGTGAGTCAGTCAGCCTCTGGGGTGATCCTTACTGAGCACTGCTGCAGGTGACATGCACCCTTGGGGATGACACCCCTGTGGGTGAGTCTGCCTCTGGGATGACCCTTACTGAGCACCGCTGCAGGTGACATGCACCCATGAGGATGACACCCCTGTGAGTGAGTCAGCCTCTGGGGTGAACCTTCCTGAGCGCCGCTGCAGGTGACATGCACCTATGGGGATGACACCTCTCTGAGTGTGTCAGACTCTTGGGTGATCCTTGCTGAGCATCGCTGCAGGTGACATGCACCCGTGGGGATGACACCTCTGTGAGTGAGTCAGCCTCTGGGGTAATCCTTACTGAGCATTGCTGCTGGTGACTTGCACCCATGGGGATGACACCCCTGTGAGTGAGTCAGCCTCTGGGGTGATCCTTACTAAGCACCGCTGCAGGTGACATGCATCCGTGGGGATGACACCTCTGTGGGTGAGTTATCCTCTGGGGTGATCCTTACTGAGCATCGCTGCCGGTGATATGCACCCATGGGGATGACATCTCTGTGAGTGAGTCAGCCTCTGGGGTGATCCTTACTGAGCACCGCTGCAGGTGACATACACCCATGGGGATGACACCCCTGTGAGTGAGACAGCCTCTGGGGTGATCCTTACTAAGCACCGCTGCAGGTAACATGCATCCATGGAGATGGCACCCCTGTGAGAAAGTTTGCCTCTGGGTTGATCCTTACTGAGCATCGCTGCAGGTGACATGCACCCATGGGGATGACACCCCTGTGAGTGAGTCAGCCTCTGGGGTGATCCTTACTGAGCACTGCTGCAGGTGACAGGCACCCTTGGGGATTTCACCCCTGTGGGTGAGTTAGTTTCTGGGGTGATCCTTCATAGAATCATAGAATGGTAGAGTTGGAAGGGACCTCCTGGGTCATCTGGTCCAACCCCCTGCTCAAAGCAGGATTCACTAGATCATCTCAGACAGATGTCTGTCCAGCCTCTGTTTGAAGACGTCCATTGAAGGGGAACTCACCACCTCTCGTGGCAGCCTGTTCCACTCATTAATCACCCTAACTGTCAAAAAGTTTTTTCTAATATCTAATCTGTGTCTCCTCCCATTTAGTTTCATCCCATTGCTTCTAGTCTTTCCTTGTGCAAATGAGAATAAAGATGATCCTTCTACAATGTGACAGCCCTTGACATATTTGTAGACAGCTATTAAGTCTCCTCTCAGTCTTCTTTTTTGCAAGCTAAACATTCCCAAATCCTGCAACCGTTCCTCATAGGACATGGTTTGCAGACCAGTCACCATTCTGGTCGCTCTTCTCTGAACTTGCTCCAGTTTGTCTATGTCTTTTTTAAAATGTGGTGCCCAAAACTGTACACAGTATTCCAGATGAGGTCTGACCAAAGAGGAGTAAAGACCGATAATGACTTCACGTGATCTAGACTGTATGCTTCTGTTAATACATCCCAGAATTGTATTTGCCTTTTTTGCTGCTGCATCACACTGTTGACTCATGTTCAGTCTATGATCTATTAGTATACCTAAGTCTTTTTCACATGTACTGTTGCTTAGCTCTATTCCTCCCATTCTGTATCTGCTTTTTTCATTTTTATTGCCCAGATGTAGTACTTTGCATTTTTCCCTGTTAAAAACCATTCTGTTGGTTGCTGCCCACTGCTCCAGTTTATTTAGGTCTTTTTGAATCCTCTCTCTCTCTTCTCTAGTATTAGCTATCCCTCCTAGCTTTGTGTCATCAGCAAATTTAATCAGTTTACCCTCAATTCCTTCATCTAAATCATTGATAAAGATGTTGAACAATACAGGTCCCAGGACGGAGCCCTGTGGTACCCCACTTGAGACATTCATCCAGCTGGATGTGAAGCCATTTACAACCACCCTTTGAGTCCGATCACTAAGCCAGTTATGAATCCACCTAACAGTTGCCTGGTCCATTGCATACTTGGTCATTTTTTCAATAAGGATGGTGTGAGATACTTTGTCAAATGCTTTGCTGAAGTCAAGATATACTATATCTACAGCATTTCCCTGATCCACCCAGTCAGTGATTCTGTCATAGAAGGAAATTAAGTTAGTCTGACATGACTTGTTAGTTACAAACCCATGCTGACTCTGGTTAATCACTTCATTCTTATCCATGTACTTACATACATGTTGTTTAATAATTTGTTCAAAGATCTTTCCTGGTATAGAAGTCAGACTCACCGGCCTATAGTTCCCTGGGTCCACCTTCTTCCCCTTTTTGAAGATAGGAACAACATTTGCTCTTCTCCAGTCTTCTGGGACTTCTCCTGTTCTCCAAGAATTTTCAAAGATTATGGAGAGTGGTTCTAAAATTTCTTCTACGATCTCCTTCAGTACTCTGGGGTGTAATTCATCTGGACCTGGAGACTTGAACTCATTTATGTTAGCTAAATATTCCCTCACAATCTTTCTGTTTACAGATAACTTGGATTCCTCTATTCCTTTAAAAGGACAGTGAAAATCAGTTAATGTTACATTTTCTTTCTGAGAGAAAACAGATGCAAAATAGGAATTAAAAAGTTCGGCCTTCTCAACATCCTGTCTTACCATTTCTCCATTTTCATCCTGTAAAAATCCTATAGCATCTTTGACTTTTCTTTTACTTTTGACATACCCCCAAAATCCTTTTTTATTGCTTTTGACATCTCTTGCAAGCCTTAATTCATTGTCAGCTTTAGCTAACCTGATACGTGCCCTGCAGGATCTGCAGACTGCATTATAATCTTCTTTAGATATGCCTCCCTCTTTCCATTTAATAAACATTTCTTTCTTTCTTTTTAGCATGTGTTTAAGTTCTGTGTTCATCCATCCTGGTTTCCTTAAATGCTTCCCATTCTTCCTACTTTTCGGGATTGTTAATGTAGCACCCTGAGGATTCGGCTGCTACAGGGGTATTGCACCTCAACCCAGAGGTGTGGTATTCCACTCCCGGGTAGGAATGGAGTGTGGATCTGAGCTCGGTAGGCTGCATGCACTACACACATCCCATTTCCGAGGAACAGGCCGACGGTACTCCCACTTAGAAATGTGCAGGTACGACCGAGTCTGTTCCTGGCTGGAGTGGGAGGGGGGTGGTACATCCCATGTAGTGTAGGGGCAGATAGGGGGAGCAGCCTGGGTAAAGTTAGGAGCTCATTGGGTGCTGGTCACCTGAGCTCACACATAGAGGGATATATAAGGTGGGCACCAACTAGAATCAGGGTCAGACGCAGAGAGTCAGATGCAGAGAGGATCAGCTGCAGAAAACAAGTTAGGAGAGGAGAGAAGAAAGACCAAGACCCAGAGTGAGAGAGGAGAAAAGAGAAAGACCCAGAGCACAGAAGAGAAGGGACCCAAGAACCCAAATCAGAGCACCGGGTGAGGAGTCAGCAAAAGGGTACCGGAACCCAAACTGGTGGGGGTAAAAACAATCCCCAGCCAGAGACCGGAGACCGTGGGCAGTGTCTGTCACGGTCACCCACCACATTCACCCCGAAGGCACACCACATGAAGGGTCAGGGAACCCAGGGCCAAGGGTGTCCCAACAGAAGGCCCGAGGGAGCTGGACCTAGGTGGATCACTGGTGGGGACGGCTGAAGAAAGGACAGAGGGAGAGCTCAGGGTCACGCTCCGGACTTGTTTGGGGGTTGGCTGGATCCAGGACCTGGTGGACGCAGCACGGCTTGGGTGGTCACTAGCAGCTGGAGTGACCGGTACAACATCTGCAGTAAGTAAACACCCTTAACTGCACAACCCGACTCTGTCTTCACTGCCGTCTGCACTACACCACCACAACCCCCATCCTCTGCGCCTGTCCCCTCTGAGGCTATACCCCTCCCGTTGGGGGTTATCCCACCAAGCTGCGCACCCACCATCAGCCTCAGCGGACCCTGCTGCAGCGGCGGCCACAGTGACCGCATCACAACGGGTGGCGTAGTCGACACAAAAGAACTTTTAATAACATCTGTAGGACTGCCACATAACACTGAGCTTGACGCCCTGGGCACGGGGCCGGGTCACAGCCGCTCGGAGACTACAACCCCCCATCTGATCCGGTGCCGGGTATTCCCCTCAAAAAGGAATATGTCCCAGGGGGCGCGTCAACTTTGGCGTAGTCGGCAGGATTACGTGCCCGCAACACCCGGGTACTGCGTGCCTGAAGAAAAGTGCAAGTTTACCTCAGAAAGAAGTCTCCCGCCGGTTCCGGAGGGTCCACGCCATCGGACTCCATCACCAGTCGTTTCCCGCCGATTGTCCGCCATTTCCAACTTGTTCCCGCCATCTGCAGAGTTTCCCGCCACTGGGCGACGCTTCCCGCCAAAACCGCAGATTTCCCGCCTTGGAAGAGCAGCGGACGCCATTATGGGCGTGCCAAAGGAGGGCAGGAGGCCACCTCCCATCGTGGGCCGGGACAGAAAATGGCGCCAAAAGTGGAAACCGCCCCCACCAACAGAGACTGTGATGCTGGAGGTGTCTGTCAGCGTGAAAGAACTACCCCTGGAGCTGACAGTCACCGAGTTGCCCCGGGACCGCCCTCGAAGTGGGAGGAGACGAAAGGAGAGAACAAAGATGGGTGTCGCTTGGAGCAGTGTGGAGCGAGCGCACCCGGAGGCAAGAGGTCTAACGAAGAATATCGGAGGAGCTTACCCGGATATGGAGAGAAAGCAGAACAGCACCGGCCCGCTGGCCAGGAGTCTGCTAGAGACCGAGGAAGGAGGGCAGAGCAGCACCGGCCCGCTGGCCAGGAGCCTGCCGGAAGCAGAGCAGAGCAGCACCGACCCGATGGTCAGGAGCCTGCTAGAGTCCACAACCCCGCTAGGTCTAGCGGAGATCTTAGCGCAGCTCCCCCGAGACCGGGAGTGTGCACAAACTGCCCTGGAGGGCCTCGCAAGGAGGATGGCCCGGGTACAGCGTGAGATACTGGCGGAGTGGAGCCGGGAGATGGCCCAGCAAGCAGAGACCAGTCAACGGAGCACGCTACCCTGGAAGAGGAAGCAGACCGCCTCTGAGGATGGCGCGGGAGGACCCAAGGCCGGAGACGGCGCCGAGGAGGGAGCCGAACGCATGGAGGCAGGTAAAGGGGACGCCTATACCCCAAGCCGTGACACCGCTTACCTGCCCCAGCTCCCCGTCGCAGAGCCCGAAAGTCCCCCTGCAGTGCCCGTAGCCGCCATGTCACCGCCATGGACTAGGCCCCGACCGGAAGCCGCCGCAGCGACCCCTGTGACGTCACGCGCCTCGACCCGGAGCGTGACAAAGCAGGAAACACCACCAGCCTGGTCGCAAGGCCTAGTACCCCCGGGCGCCGCATCACCAACAGCGCCCCCTACCTCCGCGGAGCCTCCGGCCTGGCCGCAAGGCCAGGTAGCCCAGGGCGCCGCCGTCCTAACGGTGCCCTTCACATTCCAGGTGCCCCAGGCCTGGCCGCAAGGCCTGGGCAATCCGGGCGCCACCACCACCGCGCCCGCGCCCGTAAAACCAAGGGTGCCACACCTGGGGGAGGACTTGTTCAGCCAGCTCACATGGCCGGACGGGCGGCCCTTCATCTGGCCCGAAGGATACCATGAGCTGGAACGGCAGCAGAGACTAAGACCCCTGGATGAACCCCTGATTCCGGCTCCGAAGCCCGTGGCACGGATCTCGCCCCCGCTAGCGGAAGCGCAGTTTGAGTGGGACCCCACCGGTGAAGATCTAATGGGGTTCACTCAGGAAACTCGGGCAGTCGCCGCTGAACGTACTGAGTGTTGTCGTCAGCAGCTGGCAGAGTTTGCGAGAGAACGGGAGGAGAGGCGGGTCAGAGAACAACAGACCCAAATCCGGAGCGCGGAGCAGAAGAGCCGGACTAGGAGGAACCCCCGTGCAGCGCACTGTCCCCGCACCATCGGGACGGTGATAAAGTTCAACCCGCAGCATGGGTGGGGCTTTATTCGGGACCGTAACAACCGCGGTGACGTTTTTGTGACCCGCAGAGACGTCGAGTCCCACCTGCCGGAAGGTCACAAAGGCCGTGACCTCTACGTCGGAGACGAGGTCACTTTCACCCGGCACAAGTGTGCCAAAGGACCTTACGCCCTCCACGTACACCGCTTGACGGAGGAGGAGTTGCGGTACGGGGAGGAGGAGCCAGAGGACCCGGACGGGTCTGAAGCAACACCATATCAAGAAAAAGCAGGAGGGAGCCGTCGCTGAGGACGGGAATAGAGACTGTATATAGTTGCCCGTCGGGGCACAGTGAACCGTTGCTGCTAAAATAGTCCCCGTTGGGACCAGTGAACTGTTTACCCGTTAACCCCTTCATCCTACAGGCTGAGGACTGTGAGCAGCCATTCCCTTCCCTCTACCTGGCCGAGGATTGAGAGCGGCCAACTTCCCCTGTATATAGTTGCGCGTCCTAAAGCGCCCCCTACCGGTTTTATAGGAAAACCAGTTTTTTCTAAGAGACTGTCGTACTTTTCCCGGACACACGTTGCACAGTGGCCGGAGGAGGAACCTGAAACAAGAGACGACGAGAATGTTTACATGAAAAGTTTTATATATATAATGTTTTATATGTTTTATTATGTTTATATGAAAAATTTTGTATGTTTTGGTGTTTTTGTCTTTACAGCCCGAGGACGTGCTGTGATTTACCAGGGGGGAATGTAGCACCCTGAGGATTCGGCTGCTACAGGGGTATTGCACCTCAACCCAGAGGTGTGGTATTCCACTCCCGGGTAGGAATGGAGTGTGGATCTGAGCTCGGTAGGCTGCATGCACTACACACATCCCATTTCCGAGGAACAGGCCGACGGTACTCCCACTTAGAAATGTGCAGGTACGACCGAGTCTGTTCCTGGCTGGAGTGGGAGGGGGGTGGTACATCCCATGTAGTGTAGGGGCAGATAGGGGGAGCAGCCTGGGTAAAGTTAGGAGCTCATTGGGTGCTGGTCACCTGAGCTCACACATAGAGGGATATATAAGGTGGGCACCAACTAGAATCAGGGTCAGACGCAGAGAGTCAGATGCAGAGAGGATCAGCTGCAGAAAACAAGTTAGGAGAGGAGAGAAGAAAGACCAAGACCCAGAGTGAGAGAGGAGAAAAGAGAAAGACCCAGAGCACAGAAGAGAAGGGACCCAAGAACCCAAATCAGAGCACCGGGTGAGGAGTCAGCAAAAGGGTACCGGAACCCAAACTGGTGGGGGTAAAAACAATCCCCAGCCAGAGACCGGAGACCGTGGGCAGTGTCTGTCACGGTCACCCACCACATTCACCCCGAAGGCACACCACATGAAGGGTCAGGGAACCCAGGGCCAAGGGTGTCCCAACAGAAGGCCCGAGGGAGCTGGACCTAGGTGGATCACTGGTGGGGACGGCTGAAGAAAGGACAGAGGGAGAGCTCAGGGTCACGCTCCGGACTTGTTTGGGGGTTGGCTGGATCCAGGACCTGGTGGACGCAGCACGGCTCGGGTGGTCACTAGCAGCTGGAGTGACCGGTACAACATCTGCAGTAAGTAAACACCCTTAACTGCACAACCCGACTCTGTCTTCACTGCCGTCTGCACTACACCACCACAACCCCCATCCTCTGCGCCTGTCCCCTCTGAGGCTATACCCCTCCCGTTGGGGGTTATCCCACCAAGCTGCGCACCCACCATCAGCCTCAGCGGACCCTGCTGCAGCGGCGGCCACAGTGACCGCATCACAACGGGTGGCGTAGTCGACACAAAAGAACTTTTAATAACATCTGTAGGACTGCCACATAACACTGAGCTTGACGCCCTGGGCACGGGGCCGGGTCACAGCCGCTCGGAGACTACAACCCCCCATCTGATCCGGTGCCGGGTATTCCCCTCAAAAAGGAATATGTCCCAGGGGGCGCGTCATTAACGATTGTGCTTTGAGAATCTCATTTTTAAAAATTTCCCATCCTTCCTGGACATTTTTGTCCTTAAGGACATCAAGCCATTGGATCCCTCCTATTCTCTTTCTGAGTCTCTTAAAATCTGCCTTTCTAAAATCTAACCTTGAAGTTTGAGTCTTCACATGTCTTCCTCCTCTAGTTATCCAAAATTCTATAATAGCATGATCGCTGCCTCCTAGGGTCCCAGCCACCTTTACCTCCTCAACCATTTCCTCCCTGTTTATAAGGATTAGATCCAAAGTAGCAGATCCCCTTGTTTTCTCCCCTACCTTTTGGAAGATAAAGTTGTCAGCAAGAGAGGATAAGAATTTGCTTGACCTGTTAGTTTTACTTGAGAGAGATTCCCAACAAATGTCTGGATAGTTGAAATCTCCCATGACCACTACGTCATATTTTTTGGAGAACTTGGTCATTTGATACATAAAGAGTTCATCCATATCTTCAGCTTGCCCAGGTGGCCTGTAGTAAATGCCTACAATGGTGTCCTTTCCGTTGTTCTCTCCTTGTATTCTTACCCAAACAGTTTCCACAGAACTCCCAGTCTCTGAAGCTTCAATCTCTGTGCAGATATACGCTTTTCTAACATACAATGCAACACCTCCTCCTCGTTTATCAAGTCTGTTTCTTGCAAATAAGTTGTATCCTTTTAGCCTTTTATTCCAATCATGTGTATCGTCCCACCAAGTTTCAGTGATTCCAATGACATCATATTCTTTTTCCTGCATTAGTAGTTCCAATTCTCCTTGTTTGTTGCCCATGCTTTGTGCATTTGTATAAAAACATTTTAGTTTGTGATTGGTTTCTCTTCCTCCCATATTTTTATTATTTAAATTGTTTTGTCTTTGTTCTTCCTTTCCACTTCCAGTAGCAGAGATCTCAATAGTATTTGTCAGCTGTATGGCTTTTTCTGGCCTTTTGCTTCCCTTCCCACATTGTTCTAGTTTAAAGCTCTCCCGATGAGTGTAGCAAGGCGACTTCCAAATAGATGTTTTCCAGTCTTCGCAAGGTGCACCCCATCTCTAGCAAGTAGTCCATCGTATAGGTAATTCATTCCGTGATCCAGAAATCCAAATCCTTGTTGACGGCACCATCGACGTAGCCAGTTGTTCACCTGTAGAATCTTATTCCACCTCATTGTTCCATGGCCATCCACTGGGAGGATGGATGAGAAGACCACCTGCGCTCCCGATTCTTTCACTTTCTTGCCTAAGTCTTCAAAGTCACTGCAGATGGTTTCCAGGTCCTTTCTTGCGGTGTCATTTGTCCCCACATGTATTAGCAGGAATGGGTAGTGATCTGTAGGTCTGAAGAGTCTTGATATCCTGTCAGACACATCTTTAATTTTTGCTCCTGGAAGACAGCACATTTCTCTTGAGGTTATGTCTGGTCTGCAGATAGCGGCCTCTGTTCCTCTTAACAGGGAATCCCCCATGACCACCACTCTCCGTTTTTTCTTCACAACATTCTTCTTTCTCCATCCAGGAGGATTCTGAGGGCTTACAAGGTTATTCATTGCTGGCAAAGTCTTATTTTGCTGTATTTCTTCATGGTTCTCCTGCGTGAGAGCCTGGTACTGGTTCCTGAGCATTATGGTTGCTGACTGCCTCTCGATCCTCCTGCTTCTGTGGGTCACATGCTTCCATTCCTCTGTTTCGTCAGGTGCAGTTCGAATTTCTTCTCTTTCTGAATCATGAAGAGATAATTCTGCTCTGTCTAAGAACTCTTCACCTTCCTTAATGATTTTCAAGGTAGTTAACCTCTCTTCTAGATTTCGCAACTTTTCCTCCAACAGGGACACAAGCTTGCATTTCTGGCATATGAAGTTTGGCTTTTCCAGTGGCAAGTCTGTGAACATGTAGCAGGATATGCAGCTCACCAAATGGCTCCTGGACTCTTCCATGTTCTTATTGTTAATGTTCTGAAAACAGTGAAAAAAGCTTAAAAAAAAAAGCTTCAAAATGCGCGCGCCTATCGGCGCGCGGTTTACCGATGTCCTCTTTTCAGCTCCAACAGCCAAAATCCAGTGTTCTTTGAGCTCGCGGAGACTCTTCACTTACCCCAAAATGCAGTGGGAATATGCAAATTATCGCCTCAGGACTCCTCCCCTGGTTTACCGATGTCCTCTTTTCAGCTCCAACAGCCAAAATCCAGTGTTCTTTGAGCTCGCGGAGACTCTTCACTTACCCCAAAATGCAGTGGGAATATGCAAATTATCGCCTCAGGACTCCTCCCCTGGTTTACCGATGTCCTCTTTTCAGCTCCAACAGCCAAAATCCAGTGTTCTTTGAGCTCGCGGAGACTCTTCACTTACCCCAAAATGCAGTGGGAATATGCAAATTATCGCCTCAGGACTCCTCCCCTGGTTTACCGATGTCCTCTTTTCAGCTCCAACAGCCAAAATCCAGTGTTCTTTGAGCTCGCGGAGACTCTTCACTTACCCCAAAATGCAGTGGGAATATGCAAATTATCGCCTCAGGACTCCTCCCCTGGTTTACCGATGTCCTCTTTTCAGCTCCAACAGCCAAAATCCAGTGTTCTTTGAGCTCGCGGAGACTCTTCACTTACCCCAAAATGCAGTGGGAATATGCAAATTATCGCCTCAGGACTCCTCCCCTGGTTTACCGATGTCCTCTTTTCAGCTCCAACAGCCAAAATCCAGTGTTCTTTGAGCTCGCGGAGACTCTTCACTTACCCCAAAATGCAGTGGGAATATGCAAATTATCGCCTCAGGACTCCTCCCCTGGTTTACCGATGTCCTCTTTTCAGCTCCAACAGCCAAAATCCAGTGTTCTTTGAGCTCGCGGAGACTCTTCACTTACCCCAAAATGCAGTGGGAATATGCAAATTATCGCCTCAGGACTCCTCCCCTGGTTTACCGATGTCCTCTTTTCAGCTCCAACAGCCAAAATCCAGTGTTCTTTGAGCTCGCGGAGACTCTTCACTTACCCCAAAATGCAGTGGGAATATGCAAATTATCGCCTCAGGACTCCTCCCCTGGTTTACCGATGTCCTCTTTTCAGCTCCAACAGCCAAAATCCAGTGTTCTTTGAGCTCGCGGAGACTCTTCACTTACCCCAAAATGCAGTGGGAATATGCAAATTATCGCCTCAGGACTCCTCCCCTGGCTATAGCTGTTCTGTTATTTAGGGGGCCCTTTCTCTGTCTGGTCTCACAATTTCTAGACGGCTGCCCTCTTCTGCTGCTCAGATGATGCTGTCTATCCACTCGCAGTCTAGCGAGATTCAACTGTTCTACCTCTCGCAGGTAGATCACTCGGTACTCTATCAGCATGCTCATATATGCAAGACTTTCTTCCGTTCCTACAGCGAAGAATGACACCATGCCGTCTTCGTCTGGTATCCAGTTCTGACGATCACGTGGACTGCTTACTTTCACAACACCAGACTTCTTGACCATCATCTGCATGGCACGACCATTTCTCCCAACGAGCTTTCTCACCAGAACATGAGGCACCCGGATGACCTCTTCCCGCAGACTTTGAGCATTTCTCATAAGCTCCAGTCGTCTAACGGCTAGTTCCGTCTTCAACAGGAGAAACCGCTTCGTGCGAATACATCGCCAGTGCATGTCACTTAGGATAGCCACCCTCTTCACTGTGACTTCGGTCGTGGACAGGACCACCAGCTGTTTAGCTTCTGAGGTCAAGTACACCTTACCGGCTCCCACGGCCTTCTTAAATTCCTCATGCACGGACTCACTGGTGCATTCTTTCCTCAAATCCTCGGGTACATCTACGAGGCACTTGTACAGAGACGTTTCGGTCTCACCAGTGGTTTCCAGACGATCAACCAGCTCAGGTTTCAGGGACAACTGACTTCCAACTTCTTCACCCTGTATGCTTCCCCTGAGCTGACTCACAGCTACAAATTCACGAATTTTTGTCCTGACCACTTCCATTCCATATTTATCTTCTGTTAACACTCTCTTAGCTCTCCTCAGGTCCACCTTCTCATGGTATAAGGGAATGAGTGTAACGTGTTTGCCCTTTTTCTTCTCCAAGGAGGCCTCTTTCACTGAGTGATACTTTGTCAGGTGGCTTTTGAGCCCGGAAACTTCTTTCTCTAGCTCCGCCACTCGCCTCTCAGCGGCCCGTCTCTGAAGCTCTTCCTGCTTCAACTGTTCCTTTAACAGTAGAGTTCTATCAGACCTCTCTGTCTCCAATGCGCCCACTCGGCTCTCAACAGCCAGTCTCTCAAGCTTCTCTTGCTTCAAATGGGCTTGTAGCGACTCCTTGATCTCGGCTCCTACATCCACTGAATCATCCGAACTCACATCACTCGAGGAAGTATCTGCTTCATACCTCCCATCTCCAGTGGCCAACTCCTGGCCCTGGTCTGTGGCTTCTCCGACAGACTCCATCTTTTCCCACTCAGCTTCCATATTGCTGATTCTTTCCTTCAGGCACGTCTCTGCCCTCTGGAGATTATCACAGAACGTCTGCAGCTCCTTCACCTGAGCTTCCAGACCTAAGGTCTTTCTGCGAAGATCACCATTTTCATCACGGGTGTTTTGCAGAGTGGTCTCAACCACTTGGCGCACTTGCTCTGCATCCGCCTTATCCTCCTCTAGTTTTTCTTTAACCTTGAGGAGATCCTCATAATCTCTCTTAATCTGTTGCAGTTCCTCACTGAACTTTTCATGCCTCTTTTCTGCCTCATGGTCGTGACCAGACACTTCAACTTTTACTGCCTCTTTCAGGGCGGATAGCTCCTGGTCTCGCTGGTACAGAGAGTCCTCCAGCCGCTCCTTCTTCTGTATTAGAGGCTTTACTTGGTCCTGGAATTGCTGCAGCTCCCTCATGAGTTCCCCATACTCCTTTTTGGATTCACACAGCTCCTGGTTGAACTGTTCGCACAGTCGTTCTAGTTCCTGATCACGTCCAGAAACTCCATCATGCCGCGTCTCCTTCTCAAGCTTCAACTGCAAAAGCTCTCCCTGGATTTTGCGGCGGTCCTCCTTAATTTCGTAGTACATTTCCTTCCACTGGTTAATTTCCTCGTTGCTTCCCTTCAGGTCTCGCTGTAAATTCCTCACAACCTGGTATAATTTCTGCCTTTCAGACTCCAGGCTCTGCTGGTCTGAGGACACGATCTCCAGGTTTCCACATAGTTGTTGCATGTCACTCTGACACTGCTGCCTGATAGGCTCCAGCTCTTGGTCACAACTGGCCGCCTCCTCTTTCAAGGCTGTCAGATCCTTCTGACTTGGTACTGTACCGGAGGTTGCTACTGGCAACGTCACCTCCTCTTCTGCCTCGAAAGGTGGATCCACCCTTGAAACAATGGCACACACCATTAAATTTTTTTTATTTTCTCTTTCAGCGAAGACTACAGGAGCAACCTTTTTGTGGCCCTTGCGCCGTCTACGAGATGGGGACTTTCTCACCTCGTCTAGCCCCTCCTGACTGACCTCTCCTTCTACTTTCGTAGTGTCACCGTCAGCTACGGGGTCTGTGTCATTCCCCATGGTGTTGTGGACTAACAGGTCACCTCCCACTTTGACGTCATCCCCTTCTACTGGAGCTACCCCGTTATCAACGGTCACATTGTCATTTTTAGGAGGTACCAACCCACAACCAGTAACAATTTTCAGTTTTCTACACTCCACACTCTTGTGAAAATCCGCAACCTTTTTTAGACTCCGCCCCCTTTTTAACAACCACACCGGCAGGGTAATTTTTAGAAAAAAAATCAGCAATAGTCTTAGGACTTAGTTCACAACAGCTCTTACCACCTCCCCGGGCACTCTGGGACAACAATGGCGCCCCTGGAGAGTTCATAGAATGGTCCACTGCCGCCATTCCATATGGTGCCCCCAGCTCCTGCGGTTCCTGCACCATGTCCAGTAGACGTTTCCCAAATACCTGCTCCGGTCCCAACCGGCCCTTCAGTCGCTCAATAGCTCCAAACACATCTGCTGCTTTGCTCATAGCCATCGCGGTATGCTGTTCACACTAAAACTTCACCGCTCTCCCCGAAAAATTTTCGTTGCCCCGCCGAGCCACAGCAAGCCAGGTTTCAGTGCGATGATAATCTTCGCAACCCCGCCGAGTTGCAGCCAGATGCTTTTATCCACACTCGCCGTCCTGTGCCGTTGCCCCTAGCAACCGGGCTGTCTTTGCCGCTAGCAAGCGGGCTGCAGTTGCCCCTAGCAACTGGGTTGTCGTTGCCGCTAGCAACCGGGCTGCAGTTGCCCGCATTCTTGAACCATATGTAAGGCAGCGCTAGTCATCATACTGGGGGATACTCGCTGCACCGGGTAAATCAAGCACACGTGCAATGTCCTTCCGGTATTTCACAATGCAGCCGTTTATTATCATCATAAACTGCTGTTCACACATATAATGTCCACGAGCCCCAAGTGGCAGACAGGCCCACTTGGCTCCAGGTACAGCCTTCAGCAAGGTAATAAATTATCAATGTCAATATCAATGTCCATATAACGCAGTGGATTACATTTGCCGGGTTTTAGCTGCTTCCGTCCATTTGATTTGCCACCACTGTGGCTTTGCGGCTTCCCAGATGGGGGTCTCTAGCCGTCGCTCCCTCTAAGACTACTGGTATGTCTTTCACACTTGACATCCAGCCTGCGCCTTTCAGGACTCTTCACCAAGCCGGCTTTCCCTGCAAGGCCACTAGCATCCACACACAGGATCCAGACTCGACCTTTCAGGCTGCCAGGCTTCACTCGGCCTCACTAGGCCTTACACGAACGGTGTCCCACACACGGGGAACCGGCCTCACGCCTATCTCACACCTGTCTCAAATTAACAGGGTTTTTATATCCTGTAGCACACACACACACAGACAGGACCTGAGCTGATGTCACAGTCAAGTGTTCAGACCTTCGGTGTGCAGAAGGACCTGTGTGATGTCACAGTCATGTGACCAGTCAGCTGAGGGGGAGGTAACTGGTCAGCCAAAACATACCCTGGACCATACAGTAATGCCAAGCAAGGCGCTGCATTACTATACGTTCCTGGAAGGAACTGGTGGTATATATATGTCCTCTCACATCACGTGCCACAATAGTCGACATAAATTAGAGCCCATGCTTATCCCCGGTCAATACCGTGTTTGACCAGCAGGCTAAGGGGGCGCCAGAGGGCTGCAAGGTCTAACCAAGAGTGTTTTCCTTGACATGCTGTATGTATACAGTGTATGAGGTGGGTGCTGTATGTATACAGTGTATGAGGTGTGTGTTGTATGTATACAGTGTATGAGGTGTGTGCTGTGTGTATGCAGTGTATGAGGTGTGTGCTGTATGTATACAGTGTATGAGGTGTGTGCTGTATGTATACAGTGTATGAGGTGTGTGCTGTGTGTATGCAGTGTATGAGATGTGTGCTGTATGTATACAGTGTATGAGGTGTGTGCTGTATGTATGCAGTGTATGAGGTGTGTGCTGTATGTATACAGTGTATGAGGTGTGTGCTGTGTGTATACAGTGTATGAGGTGTGTGCTGTATGTATACAGTGTATGAGGTGTGTGCTGTATGTATACAGTGTATGAGGTGTGTGCTGTGTGTATGCAGTGTATGAGGTGTGTGGTGTATGTATACAGTGTATGAGGTGTGTGCTGTATGTATGCAGAGTATGAGGTGTGTGCTGTATGTATGCAGTGTATGAGGTGTGTGTTGTATGTATGCAGAGTATGAGGTGTGTGCTGTATGTATACAGTGTATGAGGTGTGTGCTGTGTGTATGCAGTGTATGAGGTGTGTGCTGTATGTATACAGTGTATGACGTGTGTGCTGTATGTATACAGTGTATGAGGTGTGTGCTGTATGTATGCAGTGTATGAGGTGTGTGCTGTGTGTATACAGTGTATGAGGTGTGTGCTGTATGTATGCAGTGTATGAGGTGTGTGCTGTATGTATGCAGAGTATGAGGTGTGTGCTGTATGTATGCAGTGTATGAGGTGTGTGTTGTATGTATGCAGAGTATGAGGTGTGTGTTGTATGTATACAGTGTATGAGGTGTGTGCTGTGTGTATGCAGTGTATGAGGTGTGTGCTGTATGTATACAGTGTATGAGGTGTGTGCTGTATGTATGCAGAGTATGAGGTGTGTGCTGTATGTATGCAGAGTATGAGGTGTGTGTTGTATGTATACAGTGTATGAGGTGTGTGCTGTATGTATGCAGTGTATGAGGTGTGTGCTGTATGTATGCAGTGTATGAGGTGTGTGCTGTATGTATGCAGAGTATGAGGTGTGTGCTGTATGTATGCAGTGTATGAGGTGTGTGCTGTATGTATGCAGTGTATGAGGTGTGTGCTGTATCTATACAGTGTATGAGGTGTGTGCTGTATGTATGCAGTGTATGAGGTGTGTGCTGTATGTATACAGTGTATGAGGTGTGTGCTGTATGTATGCAGTGTATGAGGTGTGTGCTGTATGTATGCAGTGTATGAGGTGTGTGCTGTATGTATGCAGAGTATGAGGTGTGTGCTGTATGTATGCAGTGTATGAGGTGTGTGCTGTATGTATGCAGTGTATGAGGTGTGTGCTGTATCTATACAGTGTATGAGGTGTGTGCTGTATGTATGCAGTGTATGAGGTGTGTGCTGTGTGTATACAGTGTATGAGGTGTGTGCTGTGTGTATGCAGTGTATGAGGTGTGTGCTGTATGTATACAGTGTATGAGGTGTGAGCTGTATCTATATAGTGTATGAGGTGTGTGCTGTGTGTATACAGTGTATGAGGTGTGTGCTGTATGTATGCAGTGTATGAGGTGTGTGCTGTATGTATGTAGTGTATGAGGTGTGTGCTGTGTGTATACAGTGTATGAGGTGTGTGCTGTGTGTATACAGTGTATGAGGTGTGTGCTGTATGTATGCAGTGTATGAGGTGTTTGCTGTATGTATGCGGTGTATGAGGTGTGTGCTGTATGTATGCAGTGTATGAGGTGTGTGCTGTATGTATGCAGTGTATGAGGTGTGTGCTGTATGTATACAGTGTATGAAGTGGGTGCTGTATGTATACAGTGTATGAGGTGTGTGCTGTATGTATACAGTGTATGAGGTGTGTGCTGTATGTATGCAGTGTATGAAGTGGGTGCTGTATGTATGCAGTGTATGAGGTGTGTGCTGTATGTATACAGTGTATGAGGTGTGTGCTGTGTGTATACAGTGTATGAGGTGTGTGCTGTGTGTATACAGTGTATGAGGTGTGTGCTGTATGTATACAGTGTATGAGGTGTGTGCTGTATGTATACAGTGTATGAGGTGTGTGCTGTATGTATACAGTGTATGAGGTGTGTGCTGTATGTATGCAGTGTATGAGGTGTGTGCTGTATGTATGCAGTGTATGAGGTGTGTGCTCTCTGTATACAGTATTTGAGGTGTGTGCTGTATGTATGCAGTGTATGAGGTGTGTGCTGTATTTATACAGTGTATGAGGTGTGTGCTGTATGTATGCAGTGTATGAGGTGTGTGCTGTATGTATGCAGTGTATGAGGTGTGTGCTGTATGTATGCAGTGTATGAGGTGTGTGCTGTATGTATGCAGTGTATGAGGTGTGTGCTGTATGTATGCAGTGTATGAGGTGTGTGCTGTATGTATACAGTGTATGAGGTGTGTGCTGTATGTATACAGTGTATGAAGTGTGTGCTGTATGTATGCAGTGTTTGAAGTGTGTGCTGTATGCATGCAGTGTATGAAGTGTGTGCTGAATGTATGCAGTGTATGAGGTGTGTGCTGTATGTATGCAGTGTATGAGGTGTGTGCTGTATGTATAGTGTATGAGGTGTGTGCTGTATGTATGCGGTGTATGAGGTGTGTGCTGTATGTATGCAGTGTATGAGGTGTGTGCTGTATGTATACAGTGTATGAGGTGTGTGCTGTATGTGTGCAGTGTATGAGGTGTGTGCTGTATGTATACAGTGTATGAGGTGTGTGCTGTGTGTATACAGTGTATGAGGTGTGTGCTGTGTGTATACAGTGTATGAGGTGTGTGCTGTATGTATACCGTGTATGAGGTGTGTGCTGTATGTATACAGTGTATGAGGTGTGTGCTGTATGTATACAGTGTATGAGGTGTGTGCTGTATGTATACAGTGTATGAGGTGTGTGCTGTATGTATGCAGTGTATGAGGTGTGTGCTGTATGTATGCAGTGTATGAGGTGTGTGCTCTCTGTATACAGTATTTGAGGTGTGTGCTGTATGTATGCAGTGTATGAGGTGTGTGCTGTATTTATACAGTGTATGAGGTGTGTGCTGTATGTATGCAGTGTATGAGGTGTGTGCTGTATATATACAGTGTATGAGGTGTGTGCTGTATGTATGCAGTGTATGAAGTGTGTGCTGTATGTATGCAGTGTATGAAGTGTGTGCTGTATGTATGAAGTGTGTGCTGAATGTATGCAGTGTATGAAGTGTGTGCTGAATGTATGCAGTGTATGAGATGTGTGCTGTATGTATGCAGTGTATGAGGTTTGTGTTGTATGTATGCAGTGTATGAGGTGTGTGGTGTATGTATGCAGTGTATGAGGTGTGTGGTGTATGTATGCAGTGTATGAGGTGTGTGGTGTATGTATGCAGTGTATGAGATGTGTGCTGTATGTATGCAGTGTATGAGATGTGTGCAGTATGCAGGTACTCCGCAACTCCTTCAGGTGCTCCCCAGTACCTCCTGTTGCTCCCCTGCTTTTCCGGATGCTCCCTAGCCCCTCTGGGTGCTTTCCAGCTCTTTCAGGTGCTCCCTAGCATTTCTGGGTGCTTCCCAACTTCTCCCGGTACTCCCTGGCTCCTCCTGGTGCTCCCAAGCTTTCCTGAGAGCTCCTCAGCTCCTCCAGGTGCTCCCTAGCTTTTTCAAGTGCTCCACAGCTTTTCCAGGTACTCCCCAGCTCCTCCAGATCCTCACCAGCTCCTCCAGGTTCCCCCAGCTGTTCCAGGTGCTCTTCTGCTTCTCCAGGTACTCCCCAGCTTTTCCAGATGTTCCTTAACTTTTCCAGGTGTTCCCCAGATTTTCCTGATGCTTCCCAGGTCCTCCGGGTTCTTCCCAGCTTTTCTGGGTGCTTCCCAGCTTGTTTAGGTGCACCTTAGCTTCTCCAGGTACTCTCCCGCTTTTCCAGATGTCCCTTAGCTTTTCCAGGTGTTCCCCAGATTTTCCTGATGCTTCCCAGGTCCTCCGGGTGCTTCCCAGCTTTTCTGGGTGCTTCCAAGCTTGTTTAGGTGCACCTTAGCTTCTCCAGGTACTCTCCCGCTTGTCCGGGTGCTCCCCAGCTTTTTTGGATGCTTCCCAGCTCCTCCAGGTGCTTCCAGTTCCTACAGGTACTCCCAGCTCCTTTGGGTGCTCCCCAGCTCCTTCAGGTGCTCCCCAGTTCTTCCAGGTGCTCACTAGCTCCTCTGGGTCCTTTCCAGCTCTTCCAAGTGCTACCCAGCTTCTCTTGGTGCCTCCCAGCTTCTCCAGGTGCTCCCCAGCTGCTCCCGGTGCTCCCCTGCTTTCTTGGGTCCTCAGCTCCTCTGGTTGCTCCTCAGCTCCTCCAGGTGCTCCCAGGCTTTTCCTAGTGCTGCTCCAGATTCTCACTAGCTCATCCAGGTTCCCCCCAGCTTTTCCAGGTGCTCCCCAGCTCCTCCAGGTACTCCTCAGCTTTTCCAGGTGTTCCTTAGCTTTTCTGGGTGATACCCAGCTTTTCCTGGTTCTTCCCAACTCCTCCGGGTGCTTCCCAGCTCCTCTGGGAGCTCCCCAGCTTTTCTGGGTGCTTCCCAGGTCATTTAGGTGCACCCTAGCTTCTTCAGGTACTCTCCATCTTGTCCTGGTGCTTCGCAGCTTTTTTGGATGCTTCCCAGCTCCTCCAGGTGCTTCCAGTTCCTACAGGTACTCCCAGCTCCTTTGGGTGCTCCCCAGCTCCTTCAGGTGCTCCCCAGTTCTTCCAGGTGCTCACTAGCTCCTCTGGGTGCTTTCCAGCTCCTCCAGGTGCTTCCCAGCTTCTCCTGGTGCTCCCCAGCTGCTCCCGGTGCTCCCCAGCTTTCCTGGGTGCTCCTCAGCTCCTCTAGTTGCTTCTCAGCTCCTCCAGGTGCTCCCAGGCTTTTTCTAGTGCTGCTCCAGATTCTCACTAGCTCATCCAGGTTCCCCTCAGCTTTTCCAGGTGTTCCTTAGCTTTTCTGGGTGATCCCCAGCTTTTCCTCGTTTTCCCTAACTCCTCCAGGTGCTTCCCAGCTCCTCCGGGTGCTCCCCAGCTTTTCTGGGTGCTCCCCAGCTCGTTTAGGTGCACTCTAGCTCCTCCAAGTACTACCTAGCTTGTCCAGGTGCTCCCCAGTTCCTCCAGGTGCTCCCCAGTTTTTACGGGTGCTGCACAGCTCCTCTGGGTTCTCTCGAGCTCCTCCACATGCTCCCCAGCTCCTCCAGGTGCTCCCCAGCTCTTCTGGGTGCGCCACACCTTCTCTGTGTGCTCCCCAGCTCCTCCAGGTGCATATGCAGACTCCTTGGGTCCAGCGCACCAAGTACCCTTCCTGCAGCCAATACCGGTGTGTTTAAGAGGTCTTTAGTCTCCTTCCGTACTATTCTGGGCCTCAGCTTCAAGCTCTGTGAAATTCTGAGATTGTGGGTTGTAATAACCACCTAGGCAGGTCAACGATGCAACTATTTTTTATTCCTTACATCCAAGGTTTTACAAAAACTCCAGGTAAATGTCCAAAATACATTGCCCCCCAGTGCACAAGATCCCCTCCCCGGGGCCTGTAGTCCCACTGCCTCCATACCAAGCGATACTCACTGTCTCCCAACTTTTGGTTGGCCCAAAGATCTGCCTGGATTTGGCACTTAGGGCAGCACTTATTGCCGGACACTTGTACCTAGGGCCTGCAAAAAAGCTAAATCTCATCTAGCAAAGTTTACTTCAAATAAAAAGTTATAAGAAGTTAGACCCAATCATTATCCTGGTAAATGGTTTCACACCACAGGTATCTAAAGGGGCTATCCCACAAACGGCATTTATCGCCAATTCACAAGGGCGGTGACAAGCCCCCATCCCAAAAACAAGGTCCCCAAATAGAATGATGTACAGTTAGTGATGAGCGAGCAGTTCGGATGCTCGGGTGCTCGCCTGCAGTACCGAGTATAATGGAAGTCAATGGAAACTCGAGCATTTTTCCAGCGGACCCTACAAGTAGGGAAGGGGGCGGAGGAGGATAATTGCTGAAATGGATGGAAACCGCACTCAAATGACATGGGAACAGCATGGGGAAGACCCCTGGAAGCATCTCTGACTCCCAGGTCACTGCTGGGAACAACGTTGTCAGAGTATTTCGCCACTTTTATGGACTCACAATAAAGCATCCAAAACCGAAGATAAAATAGATTTTTGCAGGAAAAAAAAGGTTAGGAAACACTCTTTCCTGTATAATGACTTGCATATAATACAAAATTATAAGGAGAAAAAACGCCTCCTCCACCCCTTAGGCTTTATTCACACCCAGCGTGTTTGCTACGTTCTTACACTTTCTCATTTCAAAAATGCGGCAGTTTTCCTTTTCAGTAAGGAAAAAAAGGAATCGTCTGCATGAGATTTCTGGATTTTTTTCCCATTTGTAAATGGGACCCCTAGATTGGTAAAGCTTATGCACTAAGTGCAAGGGCTGAAAAGCATTAGAAGGAGACACTGGGAGACACCCTGGAACACACGTAGAGGGGGGCCGCAGAAATCATTTACGATTGAAGGAGCGGGACCAACAACGAGTCCTGGATTCAAAGCCACAACTCAGTAGAACTCGCACAACAAGGACCTTCATAGTTACATAGGTTGAAAAAAGATCCCGGTCCATAGAGTTCTCATTTCTCTACCAATTATACAATACTAGATGGTGGCCGGATTCTAACGCATCGGGTATTCTAGAATATGTATGCGGCAGACCGGGCGCAATCAGCAGAGCGGTGTTTAAATTTGGCGCCAAAATCGCTGATTGGTCGCGGCCAGCAACCGCGACCAATCAGCAAAGCGGTCTTGAAATTTGGCGACTATATCGCTGATTGGTCACGGCCGGCGGTCGCGACTAATCAGCAGAGCGGGGTTTAAATTTTGCGCCAATAATGCTGATTGGTCGCGGCCAGTGAACGTGACCAATCAGCAGAGCGGGGTTTAAATTTTGCGCCAATAATGCTGATTGGTTGCGGCCGGCGGTTGCGACCATTCAGCAGAGCGGTGTTTAAATTTGGCGGCAATAATGCTGATTAGTCGCGGCCTTAATCCGCGACCAATTAGCAGAGCGGTGTTTAAATTTGGCGCCAAAATCGCTGATTGGTCACGGCCGGCAACCGCGACTAATCAGCAGAGCGGTGTTTAAATTTGGCGCCAATACTGCTGATTGATCTCGGCCAGCGACCGCGATCAATCAGCAGAGCGTTGTTTAAATTTGGCGCCAAAATCGCTGATTGGTCGCGTCTGGCGTCCGCGACCAATCAGCACAGAAGTGTTTAAATGTGGCGGCAAGATCGGTGATTGGTCGCGGCCGCTATTTAAATGTGGCGCCCAAATCGGTGATTGATCGCGGGCAGCGGCCGCGACCAATCAGCAGAGCGGTGTTTAACTTTAGCGCCAAGATCACTGATTGGTCGCGTGCGGAGAGCGCGACCAATCAGCGAATCGTATTGGTGAGGACCGGGGAGCGGAATCGTATTAGTGAGGACCGGGGAGCGCCGCTGCCTGTGCGGCTACTTCCGCTGCGAGAAGCAGGGAGATGAGCGACTGCTCGCAGCAGAAGTATCCCGACCCGCAGCGCCGCTCCCCGGTCCTCCCTTGACACCCTAGCCGCTGATGTCCCCACAGTATCCGCATGGTGTTACAAAGGTCCGGACATTTGTGTTAAAAATCGCTGATTGGTCCCTGGCGCTGCCCACGACCAATCACCGATTAGGGCGCCAAATTTAAATATCGGCCGCAACCAATCACCGATCTTGGCTCCACATTTAAACACCGCTGTGCTGATTGGTCGCCGACGCTGGGCGCGACCAATCACCGATTTGTGCGGCACATTTAAATAGCGGACGCGACCAGTTGGATGTCAGCGCCGCTCCCCGGTCCTCCCTTCACACCCTAGCCGCATGGATGTCAGCGGCGCTGCCTGTGCGGATACTTCCGCTGCGAGAACCCGGGACATGAGCGGGCGCTCGCAGCAGAAGTATCCCGACCCGCAGCGCCGCTCCCCGGTCCTCCCTTCACACCCTAGCCGCTGATGTCCCCACAGTATCCGCATGGTGTTACAAAGGTCCGGACATTTGTGTTAAAAATCGCTGATTGGTCGCCGATGCTATTTAAATGTGGTGCCAAAATCGGTGATCGGTCGCGCCCAGCGTCGGCGACCAATCAGCGATTTTTAGCACAAATGTCCGGACCTTTGTAACACCATGCGGATACTGTGGGGACATCAGCGGCTAGGGTGTGAAGGGAGGACCAGGGAGCGGCGCTGCCTGTGCGGGTACTTTCGCAGCGAGAACCCGGGACATGAGCGGGCGCTCGCAGCAGAAGTATCCCGACCCGCAGCGCCGCTCCCCGTTCCTCCCTTCCGCATGGAGGTCAGCGACGCCGGCGGTCCTTCCGCTGCTACCGGCCGGGAGATGAGCGCCTCGCGCCGGTCATCTCCCGGCTGCATCTCCGTCCCGCAGATGGGTCCGGCGGTCGAGGTCCTCGCGGGGTTCATCTCCCGGCTGCATCGCCGCTGAGCTCCGTCCCGCAGATGAGCCGCTAACGGCCGCCATCTTTTTTCAGAAATCCCGCGGCGCTGATTGGCCGCTGCCGGACCAATGAGCGACGCTGGATTTCCAGGACAGACAGACAGACAGAAAGACAGACAGATAGATAGACAGACAGACAGACGGGATAAGACAATTATATAGTAGACTACATGGAGGGCGGTAATGTCACGATGGGGGCAGGCTGTGGAGCGTTGAGAATCTCTCCCCCCCATGTGCTCACCCACCTATCCACTCTCTCTCTCCCCATGTGCTGACTTCCCCCATCTGTGCTCTCTTCTTTGACCTGTCTACCCCATGTGCTATCCCCCTTGTCTGCTGTCTCTCTCCTTCCTGTGCCGTGTTCTCACCTCATGTGCTGTCCCGTTTGAGCTGTCCCCCCCCCTGTGCTCTGTCTCTCTCCCCCCTGTGCTCTGTCTCTCTCCCCCTGTGCTCTGTCTCTCTCCCCCATCTGCTGTCTTCTCCTCTCATGTGATCTCTTCTTTGACCTGTCTACCCCATGTGCTCTCCCCCTTGTCTGCTGTCTCTCTCCTTCCTGTGCTGTGTTCTCCCCTCATGTGCTGTCCCGTTTGAGCTGTCTCCCTCCTGTGCTCTGTCTCTCTCCCCCTGTGCTCTGTCTCTCTCCCCCCTGTGCTCTGTCTCTCTCCCCCATCTGCTGTCTTCTCCTCTGATGTGATCTCTTCTTTGACCTGTCTACCCCATGTGCTCTCCCCCTTGTCTGCTCTCTCTCTCCACCCCTTTGCTGTCTTCTTTCTTCATGTGTTCTCTCGTTTGAGAACACCGCCGGGATCAGCCGAATTATTCACTGCGCCTGCGCGGAATTCGTGTAGGCGCAGTAAATCAGATTGCCGCCATCTCTGTGCAGGCAGATAGCGGCGTCACATTAAAACTGCGCATGCGCTCCTCCTGTACAAAGATGGCGGCGGTCAGTGAATCATTCGGCTGATCCCGGCGGCGGTGTGTGCGGCGTGAACGCGACAGTGTTCCGCTGGTGGTACCGCGCAAGAGGCTGGTACCACCAGCGGTTTCCATATTGAGACACCATCTCTTGGGTGTTCCAATATGGCGGTCGACGAACTTCCGCCGCTTGGAATTCTGGGATCCGGACACATCTGGACGGAACAGGATGTGAAGACTTTACAAGGTAAGTATACATTAAGATGTCACTAATTTAACCGTTCTGTGTATCGAGGATATCATCCAACCCTTGTATAAAGCTGTTATAGCGTCGGCCCCTGTATAAAGCTGTTATAGCGTCGGCCCCTGTATAAAGCTGTTATAGTGTCGGTCCCTGTATAAAGCTGTTATAGTGTCGGGCCCTTGAATAAAGCTATTATAGTATCGGCCCCTGTATAAAGCTGCGGTCCCACTGCTCCCAGTACAGATCCCTGCTGTCCCCACTGCTCCCAGTACAGATCCCTGCGGTCTTCTCTGCTCCCAGTACAGATCCCTGCTGTCCCCACTGCTCCCGGTACAGATCCCTGCAGTCACTGCTCCCAGTACAGAAACCTGCGGTCCCCACTTCTCCCGGTACAGATCCCTGTAATCCCCACGGCTCCCGGTACAGATCCCTGCTGTCCCCACTGCTCCCGGTACAGATCCCTGCGGTCCCCACGGCTCCCGGTACAGATCCCTGCGGTCCCCACTGTTATGATCTGCTACAAGAACTAAGGAAAGAAAGGAGATCTGTCCCTACAATAGAACTAAGCTAGATCCCTACGATGTAAAGGGGAACCTGATCCTGCGATCAGACCCGCTAAAGTCCTCGGCTAGTCTGTACGAAGACCTATAGTTGCAAGGGAGGGATCCCTACAAGAACTGGGATAAAGTTGGACACCTCCTAGCAGAAATTGTAGCAGTAAAAGACAAACACACAACATAGAACATAAAGGTCCGAAGACCTAGCTAAACTGACTGAGAAAGGTAACTAAGCACCAGGCTAACTTAAGAGTAGAAATTACAATGAAGTCCAGCAAGGCCAGGAGGGCGGAGCAGGACTAAATAGGCAAAAAAGGTCATGTGACCAGCAAGATAGAAAAAACCTAACAGGAGAGTTCTAACAGTACCCCCTCTTCTATGAGGATCCTCCGGATCCCCTAGGCTCAGGCTTATCAGGAAACCTCTTGTGAAACGCTCTGACAAGTCTGGAAGCAGAAACATCATCCGCCCTCACCCATGAGTTATCCTCGGGTCCGAAACCCTTCCAAGCGACGAGATACTGCAAACTCCCTCTATACCGTCTAGAATTAAGGATGCGGGAAATTTCGTATTCCCCGTCCTCCACCACTGGAGGAACAGTGGCAGTGGCTTCTCTATCTGATACATAGGCTCTTTTCAACAGAGAAACATGAAACACCGGATTAATCTTCCAGGAGGTAGGAACCTCCAACCTAACAGCAGATTGGTTAACTACCTGAAGCACCTTAAAGGGCCCTACAAACTTGGGACCCAATTTTTTAGAAGGAATCCTCAACCGCAGATTCTTAGAGGACAACCAAACCATGTCACCAATAGCAAACAAAACCTCTTGCCATTTCCTATCAAAGTACCTCTTAGATTTTTTGTTAGCCTCCTGAAGATTACCACGCACATCCGTCCAAACTCTCTCCAAATCACCGGAAAAACTCTCCTCCTCAGGCACAGCCGATACCAATTTGGAGAATGACCCAAAAGACGGATGTCTCCCAGAACAACAAAAAAAAGGCGAACAACCAGCAGAAGAGGATGTATGGTTGTTAAGAGCAAACTCAGCTAGTGGCAGAAACTCAGACCACCCCTCCTGATTGTCTGCCACAAAACAACGCAAGAACTGCTCAACATCCTGATTCTTCCTTTCTGTCTGGCCATTAGACTCAGGATGATATCCTGATGAAAATGACAAATGAACTCCCAACCTGTCACAAAAGGCACGCCAAAAACGAGCCACGAACTGAGGTCCCCTATCCGAAACAATGTCAGTAGGAACGCCATGAAGTCTGACAATTTCCTTGACAAAGGCCTTAGCGAGTGTCTTAGCGCAGGGCAGTTTGATGAAAGGAACCAAGTGACACATCTTGCTAAAACGGTCCACGACCACCCAGATGACTGTGAAACCCTCAGAGGGGGGAAGGTCAGTAATAAAGTCCATAGCCAGATGTGTCCAAGGTGCACTAGGAACCTCCAGAGGGCAAAGCAACCCCGCAGCAGGAGCATGCGAAGACTTAGATCTAGCACACACAGTACATTGACGCACCCACTTAATGACTTCCTTCTGCCATCCAGGCCACCAAAAACTGCAACCCACAAGTCTCTTGGTCTCAGAAATTCCTGGATGACCTGCCAACCGAGACTCATGACACTCAACAAACAAATCTCTCCTAAAGGTCCTAGGCACAAACAACCTCCCATGGGGAGTGTTAGATGGGGCATTCTCCTGTGCTTTAAGAATCTCATCTTCCAAAACGGAGTCCAAAGCAGCAATCACAACACCTTCTTGTAAAATGCTCCCCTCCTCCTCAGCACCGACCATGGGAGAAAAGCTGCGAGACAAAGCATCCGCTTTAACATTCTTGGTACCCGGGATGTAAGTAACGGAAAAATTAAACCGCGACAAAAAAAGTGCCCACCTAGCCTGACGGGCATTCAAGCGCTTGGCAGTATCAAGATAGATCAGATTTTTATGATCAGTGAAAACCTGAATGGGAAATTCAGCACCTTCCAAGAGATGACGCCAGTGTTCAAATGCGAGTTTAATAGCCAGCAATTCCCGATTACCAATATCGTAATTATGTTCAGTCTCAGAAAAAATTTTTGAAAAAAAAGCACAAGGATGTACTCCATCCTTGTTTTCCTGAGACAACACCGCACCAACCCCCACCGAAGAAGCATCAACCTCAACCAAAAACGGCTTAGTCACATCAGGCTGCATAAGGATGGGAGCAGAGCTGAACCTCTCCTTTAGAAACACAAACGCCTCAATGGCCTCAGTAGTCCACTGAACCGCATTAGCACCTTTCCTGGTGAGATCGGTCAGTGGTTTGACAATAATAGAAAATTTTTAAATGAATTTTCTGTAATAATTGGCGAAACCCAAAAACCTCTGTATCAATTTCAAACCAATAGGCCTAGGCCATTCCTGCACCGCCTGAATCTTCACCGGGTCCATCTCAAAGCCCTCGCTGGAGATAATGTAGCCCAAAAAACTAATTTTCTGTACAGCGAACTCACATTTCTCCAGCTTAGCAAAAAAGCGAATTGTCAATTAATAACTGTAATACCTCACGTACGCTCCGCCAATGAGACTCCAGATCCGGCGAATAAAAAAAAATGTCATCCAAATACACAACCACATTTTTGCCGATCAAAGGTCTAAGGATGTCATTAATAAGATTCTGAAAAAATGCTGGATCATTGGTAAGACCAAAAGGCATAACCAGGTTCTCAAAATGACCCACAGGAGTGTTAAAAGCAGTCTTCCATTCATCACCCTCCTTCATGCGCAACAAATTGTATGCCCCCCGGAGATCAATTTTAGAGAACCACTAACTGGTTAAACAAATCAGGAATCAATGGCAGTGGGTAAGGATTGCGTACAGTAATTTTATTAATCTCACGAAAATCCAGACAAGGACGTAAACCGCCGTCCTTTTTTTTATCAAAAAAAAATCCAACAGCCACAGGAGACTTGGAAGGCCTAATGTGACCGGCGGCCAAGCTTGTCTGTATGTATTCCTCCAAAGCCTTTCTCTCAGGAATAGTAAGATTAAATAAACGACTTTTAGGAAGAGTCGCTCCAGGGACAAATTCAATGGTACAATCATAGTCTCTATGGGGAGGCAAAATTTGCGACTTCTCAGAAAAAAACTCTCCAAAAATCCTGAATAGGTACAGGCAATTCCCCTTTTTCCACTGCAGCAATACGTCCGTTACAACACTTGTCATAACACTTAGGGCTCCAGGACTTAATTTCATTGGTAGACCAATCCAGTACAGGATTGTGCAATTTTAACCAGGGTAACCCCAAAATTACTGGAGAAGGCAAATTATTTAATACCACCAAATCCAAATTTTCTTGGTGAATACCATTAATAGTGAGGGGAAATTCACAGACCTTGTGAGTAACACTCTTCAAGGGGGAGCCATCGACAGAAACCACAGCAATAGGGGATGACAAAGGTTTGGGTTTTAATTTAAGTTTTTCCAAGAATCCCCCATCAATCACATTCAGAGTAGAACCACAATCCACAAATATCCGAAATTCAATTAATTCTTCCTGAGCAGCAGTAGTAGCAGAAAGAAATACCCCCTTAGAATTTAAACAGGCAATGCGGGCGTAACTGACCTTTTTTTTTTCTTTGTTCATACGAAGCACACAGTTCTTAATAAAATGGTCAGATTTCCCGCAATAAAAGCACAAACCTTCAGAAGATCTGCGGTCTTTTTCCTGAGAGCGGGGTGCCATCGCCCCAATCTCCATCGGCTCTCCAAAGTCAGTACAGACCTTCTCAAGACTCGGAGCTGACATGGCAGAGGATTTACTCTCATTAACCCTTGCACGCAGTCTCCTGTCCACCCGTATAGCTAATTGCATTGCCTCCTGCAAGTTTCCAGGTGTGGGATAAGCAATCAGCAAATCCTTAACCCTTTCACCTAGCCTTGCAAGAAACAAACTTTTCAAAGCTGAATCGTTCCACCCCACCTGGGCAGACCACCGACGGAAGTGAGAACAATATTTTTCCACATTACTTGATCCCTGCCTCAAACGTCTCAATTCAGTCTCAGCTGATGAGACACGATCAGGATCATCATACAACAAACCCAAAGCAGAAAAAAAAACTATCCACTGATCTAAAGCATGGATCACTAGGTTGGAGAGAAAAGGCCCATCCCTGAGGTTCTTTGCGCAAAAGTGACATTATGAACCCTATGCGCTGTGATTCATCACCAGAGGATCTGGGTCTCAAACGAAAATACAACAAACAAGCATTTTTAAAGGAAAAAAATTTTTCTTGATCACCAAAAAATAAATCAGGCAAACGTACCTTTGGCTCCACAAAATGTGGTCCAGAACAGTTACTCACGTGTTGTTGGAGCTCGGCCACCTCCAGAGAGAGTCCCTGCAGGCGTTGAGCCAAATCCTGAACCGACACCATGATGGAAACTGGAAGTCTTTCCTTAGAGATATTTTTGGGCTGGACTTACTGTTATGATCTGCTACAAGCACTAAGGAAAGAAAGGAGATCTGTCCCTACAATAGAACTAAGCTAGATCCCTACGATGTAACGGGGAACCTGATCCTGCGATCAGACCCGCTAAAGTCCTCAGCTAGTCTGTACGAAGACCTATAGATGCAAGGGAGGGATCCCTACAAGAACTAGGGACTGGGATAAAGTTGGACACCTCCTAGCAGAAATTGTAGCAGTAAAAGACAAACACACAACATAGAACATAAAGGTCCGAAGACCTAGCTAAACTGACTGAGAAAGGTAACTAAGCACCAGGCTAACTTAAGAGTAGAAATTACAATGAAGTCCAGCAAGGCCAGGAGGGCGGAGCAGGATTAAATAGGCAAAAAAGGTCATGTGACCAGCAAGATAGAAAAAACCTAACAGGAGAGTTCTAACACCCACGGCTCCTGGTACAGATCCCTGCGGTCCCCACGGCTCCCAGTACAGATCCCTGCGGTCCCCACTGCTCCCAGTACCGATCCCTGCGGTCCCCACGGCTCCCAGTACAGATCCCTGTGGTCCCCACTGCTCCCAGTACAGATACCTAAGGTCCCCACTGCTCCCTGTACAGATCCCTGTAATCCCCCCTGCTCCCGGTACAGATCCCTGCTGTCCCCACTGCTCCCGGTACAGATCCCTACAGTCACTGCTCCCAGTACAGATCCCTGAGGCTGCCACTGCTCCCGGTACAGATCCCTGCAGTCACTGCTCCCAGTACAGATCCCTGCGGCCCCCACTGCTCCCGGTACAGATCCCTGCGGTCCCCACTGCTCCCGGTACAGATCCCTGTGGTCCCCACTGCTCCCAGTACCGATCCCTGCGGTCCCCACGGCTCCCAGTACAGATCCCTGCGGTCCCCACTGCTCCCGGTACAGATCCCTGTGGTCCCCACTGCTCCCAGTACCGATCCCTGCGGTCCCCACTGCTCCCAGTACAGATACCTAAGGTCCCCACTGCTCCCTGTACAGATCCCTGTAATCCCCCCTGCTCCCGGTACAGATCCCTGCTGTCCCCACTGCTCCCGGTACAGATCACTCTGGTCCCCACGGCTCCCGATACAGATCCCCATGGCCCTCACTGCTCCCGGTACAGATCCCCGTGGCCCCCACTGCTCCCGGTACAGATCCCTGCGGTCCCCACTGTTCCCAGTACAGATCCCTGCGGCCCCCACTGCTCCCAGTACAGATCCCTGTAGTCCCCACTGCTCCCGGTACAGATCCCTGAGGTCCCCACTGCTCCCGGTACAGATCCCTGAGGTCCCCAGTGCTCCCGGTACAGATCCCTGAGGTCCCCACTGCTCCCGGTACAGATCCCTGCTGTCCCCACTGCTTCTGGTACAGATCTCTGCGGTCACTGCTCCCGGTACAGATACCTGCGGTCCCCACTTCTCCCGGTACAGATCCCTGCGGACACCACTGCTCCCAGTACAGATCACTCCGGTCCCCACGGCTCCCGATACAGATCCCCGTGGCCCTCACTGCTCCCGGTACAGATCACTGCGGACCTCACTGCTCCCGGTACAGATCCCTGCGGCCCCCACTGCTCCCGGTACAGATCCCTGCGGACCTCACTGCTCCCGGTACAGATCCCTGCGGCCCTCACTGCTCCCGGTACAGATCCCTGCGGTCCCCACTGCTCCCGGTACAGATTTCTGTGGTCCCCACTGCTCCCGGTACAGATTCCTGTGGTCTCCACGGCTCCCGGTACAGATCCCTGCGGCCCCCACTGCTTCCGGTACAGATCCCTGCGGCCCCCACTGCTCCTGGTACAGATCCCTGCGGTCCCCACTGCTCCCAGTACCGATCCCTGCGGTCCCCACGGCTCCCAGTACAGATCCCTGTGGTCCCCACTGCTCCCAGTACAGATACCTAAGGTCCCCACTGCTCCCTGTACAGATCCCTGTAATCCCCCCTGCTCCCGGTACAGATCCCTGCTGTCCCCACTGCTCTCGGTACAGATCCCTACAGTCACTGCTCCCAGTACAGATCCCTGAGGCTGCCACTGCTCCCGGTACAGATCCCTGCAGTCACTGCTCCCAGTACAGATCCCTGCGGTCCCCACTGCTCCCAGTACAGATCCCTGCGGTCCCCACTTCTCCCGGTACAGATCCCTGTGGTCCCCACTGCTCCCGGTACAGATACCTGAGGTCCCCACTGCCCCCGGTACAGATCCCTGTAATCCCCACTGCTCCCGGTACAGATCCCTGCTGTCTCCACTGCTCCCGGTACAGATCCCTGCAGTCACTGCTCCCAGTACATATCCCTGCTGTCCCCACTGCTCCCGGTACAGATACCTGCAGTCACTGCTCCCAGTACAGATCCCTGCGGCCCCCACTGCTCCCGGTACAGATCCCTGCGGTCCCCACTGCTCCCGGTACAGATCCCTGTGGTCCCCACTGTTCCCGGTACAGATCCCTGTGGTCCCCACTGTTCCCGGTACAGATACCTAAGGTCCCCACTGCTCCCGGTACAGATCCCTGTAATCCCCCCTGCTCCCGGTACAGATCCCTGTGGTCCCCACTGCTCCCAGTACAGATCCCTGTGGTCCCCACTGCTCCCGGTACAGATCCCTGTAGTCACTGCTCCCAGTACAGATCCCTGCTGTCCCCACTGCTCCCGGTACAGATCCCTGTTGTCACTTCTCCCAGTACAGATACCTGCGGTCCCCACTTCTCCCGGTACAGAACCCTGCGAACACCACTGCTCCCGGTACAGAGCAATCCGGTCCCCACGGCTCCCGATACAGATCCCCATGGCCCTCACTGCTCCCGGTACAGATCCCCGTGGCCCCCACTGCTCCCTGTACAGATCCCTGTGGTCCCCACTGCTCCCGGTACAGATCGCTGAGGTCCCCACTGCTCCCGGTACAGATCCCTGAGGTCCCCAGTGCTCCCGGTACAGATCCCTGAGGTCCCCACTGCTCCCGGTACAGATCCTTGCTGTCCCCACTGCTTCCGGTACAGATCCCTGCAGTCCCCACTGCTCCCTGTACAGATCCCTGTGGTCCCCACTGCTCCCGGTACAGATCACTCTGGTCCCCACGGCTCCCGATACAGATCCCCATGGCCCCCACTGCTCCCGGTACAGATCCCTGCGGTCCCCACTGCTCCCAGTACAGATCCCTGCGGCCCCCACTGCTCCCAGTACAGATCCCTGTAGTCCCCACTGCTCCCGGTACAGATCCCTGAGGTCCCCACTGCTCCCGGTACAGATCCCTGAGGTCCCCACTGCTCCCGGTACAGATCCCTGAGGTCCCCAGTGCTCCCGGTACAGATCCCTGAGGTCCCCACTGCTCCCAGTACAGATCCCTGCTGTCCCCACTGCTTCTGGTACAGATCCCTGCGGTCACTGCTCCCGGTACAGATCCCTGCGGACCTCACTGCTCCCGGTACAGATCCCTGTGGACACCACTGCTCCTGGTACAGATCACTCCGGTCCCCACGGCTCCCGATACAGATCCCCGTGGCCCTCACTGCTCCCGGTACAGATCCCTGCGGACCTCACTGCTCCCGGTACAGATCCCTGCGGCCCCCACTGCTCCCAGTACAGAACCCTGCGGACACCACTGCTCCCGGTACAGAGCAAGCCGGTCCCCACGGCTCCCGATACAGATCCCCATGGCCCTCACTGCTCCCGGTACAGATCCCCGTGGCCCCCACTGCTCCCTGTACAGATCCCTGTGGTCCCCACTGCTCCCGGTACAGATCGTTGAGGTCCCCACTGCTCCCGGTACAGATCCCTGAGGTCCCCAGTGCTCCCGGTACAGATCCCTGAGGTCCCCACTGCTCCCGGTACAGATCCTTGCTGTCCCCACTGCTTCCGGTACAGATCCCTGCGGTCCCCACTGCTCCCTGTACAGATCCCTGCGGTCCCCACTGCTCCCGGTACAGATCACTCTGGTCCCCACGGCTCCCGATACAGATCCCCATGGCCCTCACTGCTCCCGGTACAGATCCCCGTGGCCCCCACTGCTCCCGGTACAGATCCCTGCGGTCCCCACTGCTCCCAGTACAGATCCCTGCGGCCCCCACTGCTCCCAGTACAGATCCCTGTAGTCCCCACTGCTCCCGGTACAGATCCCTGAGGTCCCCACTGCTCCCGGTACAGATCCCTGAGGTCCCCAGTGCTCCCGGTACAGATCCCTGAGGTCCCCACTGCTCCCGGTACAGATCCCTGCTGTCCCCACTGCTTCTGGTACAGATCCCTGCGGTCACTGCTCCCGGTACAGATACCTGCGGTCCCCACTTCTCCCGGTACAGATCCCTGCGGACACCACTGCTCCCAGTACAGATCACTCCGGTCCCCACGGCTCCCGATACAGATCCCCGTGGCCCTCACTGCTCCCGGTACAGATCCCTGCGGACCTCACTGCTCCCGGTACAGATCCCTGCGGCCCCCACTGCTCCCGGTACAGATCCCTGCGGACCTCACTGCTCCCGGTACAGATCCCTGCGGCCCTCACTGCTCCCGGTACAGATCCCTGCGGTCCCCACTGCTCCCGGTACAGATTTCTGTGGTCCCCACTGCTCCCGGTACAGATTCCTGTGGTCTCCACGGCTCCCGGTACAGATCCCTGCGGCCCCCACTGCTTCCGGTACAGATCCCTGCGGCCCCCACTGCTCCTGGTACAGATCCCTGCGGTCCCCACTGCTCCCAGTACCGATCCCTGCGGTCCCCACGGCTCCCAGTACAGATCCCTGTGGTCCCCACTGCTCCCAGTACAGATACCTAAGGTCCCCACTGCTCCCTGTACAGATCCCTGTAATCCCCCCTGCTCCCGGTACAGATCCCTGCTGTCCCCACTGCTCTCGGTACAGATCCCTACAGTCACTGCTCCCAGTACAGATCCCTGAGGCTGCCACTGCTCCCGGTACAGATCCCTGCAGTCACTGCTCCCAGTACAGATCCCTGCGGTCCCCACTGCTCCCAGTACAGATCCCTGCGGTCCCCACTTCTCCCGGTACAGATCCCTGTGGTCCCCACTGCTCCCGGTACAGATACCTGAGGTCCCCACTGCCCCCGGTACAGATCCCTGTAATCCCCACTGCTCCCGGTACAGATCCCTGCTGTCTCCACTGCTCCCGGTACAGATCCCTGCAGTCACTGCTCCCAGTACTGATCCCTGCTGTCCCCACTGCTCCCGGTACAGATACCTGCAGTCACTGCTCCCAGTACAGATCCCTGCGGCCCCCACTGCTCCCGGTACAGATCCCTGCGGTCCCCACTGCTCCCGGTACAGATCCCTGTGGTCCCCACTGTTCCCGGTACAGATCCCTGTGGTCCCCACTGTTCCCGGTACAGATACCTAAGGTCCCCACTGCTCCCGGTACAGATCCCTGTAATCCCCCCTGCTCCCGGTACAGATCCCTGTGGTCCCCACTGCTCCCAGTACAGATCCCTGTGGTCCCCACTGCTCCCGGTACAGATCCCTGCAGTCACTGCTCCCAGTACAGATCCCTGCTGTCCCCACTGCTCCCGGTACAGATCCCTGTTGTCACTTCTCCCAGTACAGATACCTGCGGTCCCCACTTCTCCCGGTACAGAACCCTGCGAACACCACTGCTCCCGGTACAGAGCAATCCGGTCCCCACGGCTCCCGATACAGATCCCCATGGCCCTCACTGCTCCCGGTACAGATCCCCGTGGCCCCCACTGCTCCCTGTACAGATCCCTGTGGTCCCCACTGCTCCCGGTACAGATCGCTGAGGTCCCCACTGCTCCCGGTACAGATCCCTGAGGTCCCCAGTGCTCCCAGTACAGATCCCTGAGGTCCCCACTGCTCCCGGTACAGATCCTTGCTGTCCCCACTGCTTCCGGTACAGATCCCTGCAGTCCCCACTGCTCCCTGTACAGATCCCTGCGGTCCCCACTGCTCCCGGTACAGATCACTCTGGTCCCCACGGCTCCCGATACAGATCCCCATGGCCCCCACTGCTCCCGGTACAGATCCCTGCGGTCCCCACTGCTCCCAGTACAGATCCCTGCGGCCCCCACTGCTCCCAGTACAGATCCCTGTAGTCCCCACTGCTCCCGGTACAGATCCCTGAGGTCCCCACTGCTCCCGGTACAGATCCCTGAGGTCCCCACTGCTCCCGGTACAGATCCCTGAGGTCCCCACTGCTCCCGGTACAGATCCCTGAGGTCCCCACTGCTCCCAGTACAGATCCCTGCTGTCCCCACTGCTTCTGGTACAGATCCCTGCGGTCACTGCTCCCGGTACAGATCCCTGCGGACCTCACTGCTCCCGGTACAGATCCCTGCGGACACCACTGCTCCCGGTACAGATCACTCCGGTCCCCACGGCTCCCGATACAGATCCCCGTGGCCCTCACTGCTCCCGGTACAGATCCCTGCGGACCTCACTGCTCCCGGTACAGATCCCTGCGGCCCCCACTGCTCCCAGTACAGAACCCTGCGGACACCACTGCTCCCGGTACAGAGCAAGCCGGTCCCCACGGCTCCCGATACAGATCCCCATGGCCCTCACTGCTCCCGGTACAGATCCCCGTGGCCCCCACTGCTCCCTGTACAGATCCCTGTGGTCCCCACTGCTCCCGGTACAGATCGCTGAGGTCCCCACTGCTCCCGGTACAGATCCCTGAGGTCCCCAGTGCTCCCGGTACAGATCCCTGAGGTCCCCACTGCTCCCGGTACAGATCCTTGCTGTCCCCACTGCTTCCGGTACAGATCCCTGCGGTCCCCACTGCTCCCTGTACAGATCCCTGCGGTCCCCACTGCTCCCGGTACAGATCACTCTGGTCCCCACGGCTCCCGATACAGATCCCCATGGCCCTCACTGCTCCCGGTACAGATCCCCGTGGCCCCCACTGCTCCCGGTACAGATCCCTGCGGTCCCCACTGTTCCCAGTACAGATCCCTGCGGCCCCCACTGCTCCCAGTACAGATCCCTGTAGTCCCCACTGCTCCCGGTACAGATCCCTGAGGTCCCCACTGCTCCCGGTACAGATCCCTGAGGTCCCCAGTGCTCCCGGTACAGATCCCTGAGGTCCCCACTGCTCCCGGTACAGATCCCTGCTGTCCCCACTGCTTCTGGTACAGATCTCTGCGGTCACTGCTCCCGGTACAGATACCTGCGGTCCCCACTTCTCCCGGTACAGATCCCTGCGGACACCACTGCTCCCAGTACAGATCACTCCGGTCCCCACGGCTCCCGATACAGATCCCCGTGGCCCTCACTGCTCCCGGTACAGATCCCTGCGGACCTCACTGCTCCCGGTACAGATCCCTGCGGCCCCCACTGCTCCCGGTACAGATCCCTGCGGACCTCACTGCTCCCGGTACAGATCCCTGCGGCCCTCACTGCTCCCGGTACAGATCCCTGCGGTCCCCACTGCTCCCGGTACAGATTTCTGTGGTCCCCACTGCTCCCGGTACAGATCCCTGTGGTCTCCACGGCTCCCGGTACAGATCCCTGCGGCCCCCACTGCTTCCGGTACAGATCCCTGCGGCCCCCACTGCTCCTGGTACAGATTCCTGTGGTCCCCACTGCTCCCGGTACAGATCCCTGCGCTCCCCACTGCTCCCAATACAGATCCCCGTGGCCCCCACTGCTTCCGGTACAGATCCCTGTGGCCCCCACTGCTCCTGGTACAGATTCCTGTGGTCCCCACTGCTCCCGGTACAGATCCCTGTGGTCCCCACGGCTCCCGATACAGATCCCCGTGGCCCTCATTGCTCCCGGTACAGATCCCTGCGGACCTCACTGCTCCCGGTACAGATGCCTGCGGCCCCCACTGCTCCCAGTACAGATCCCTGCGGACCTCACTGGTCCCGGTACAGATCCCTGCGGCCCTCACTGCTCCCGGTACAGATCCCTGCAGTCCCCACTGCTCCCGGTACAGATCCCTGCGGTCCCCACTGCTCCCGGTACAGATCCCTGTGGCCCCCACTGCTCCCTGTACAGATCCCTGCGGCCCACACTGCTTCCGGTACAGATCCCTGCGGCCCCCACTGCTCCTGGTACAGATTCCTGTGGTCCCCACTGCTCCCTGTAGAGATCCCTGCGGCCCACACTGCTTCCGGTACAGATCCCTGCTGCCCCCACTGCTCCTGGTACAGATCCCTGCGGCCCCCACTGCTCCTGGTACAGATTCCTGTGGTCCCCACTGCTCCCGGTACATATCCCTGTGGTCCCCACTGCTCCCGTTACAGATCCCTGCGGTCCTCACTGCTCCCGGTACAGATCCCTGCGGCCCTCACTGCTCCCGGTACAGATCCCTGTGGTCCCCACTGCTCCCGGTACATATCCCTGTAGTCCCCACGGCTCATCCAGATTTGCACTTACCTACTCATAGAACCCAACATGTTGGTTAGACACGACCCATCCTTCATGAATCCGTGTTGATTTTCAGTTATTATATTACTAGATGGTGGCCCGATTCTAATGCATCGGGTATTCTAGAATAGGTATGCGGCCGACCGGGCGCAATCAGCAGAGCGGTGTTTAAATTTTGCGCCAAAATCGCTGATTGGTCGCGTTCGGCAACCGCGACCAATCAGCAAAGCGGTGTTTAAATTTGACGGCAATATTGGTGATTGGTCGCGGGCGGCGGCCGCGACCAATCAGCGAACTGTGTTAGTGAGGACTGGAGAGCGTGTTTAAATTTGGCACCAAAATCGCTGATTAGTCACGACCAATCAGCAGAGCGGTGTTTAAATTTGGCGCCAATACTGCTGATTGGTCGAGGCCGCCGGCCGCGACCAATCAGCGATTTTGGCGCAAAATTTAAACAACGCTCTGCTGATTGGTCGCGGCTGTTAGCCGCGACTAATCAGCGACTTTGGGGCCAAATTTAAACCCCGCTCTGCTGATTGGTCGCGGTCGCCGGTCTCGACCAATCAGCAGAGCTTTGTTTAAATTTGGCGCCAATCTCGCTGATTGGTCGCGGATGGCGGCCGCGACCAATCAGAGCGGTGTTTAAATTTGGCGCCAAGATCGCTGATTGGTCGCGGGCGGCGGCCGCGACCAATCAGCGAACCGTGTTAGTGAGGAATGGAGAGCGTGTTTAAATTTGGCACCAAAATCGCTGATTAGTCGCGACCGCGACCAATCAGCAAAGAGTTGTTTAAATTTGGCGACAATACTGCTGATTGGTCGCAGCCGGCGACCGCGACCAATCTGCAGAGCGATGTAGAGCGGTGTTTAAATTTGGCGCCAATCTCGCTGATTGTTCGCGGCTGGCGGCCGTGACCAATCAGCAGAGTGACGTTTAAATTTGGCGCCAATACTGCTGATTGGTCGCGGCCGGCGACCGCGACCAATCAGCAGAGTGGGGTTTAAATTTTGCGCCAATACTGCTGATTGATCTCGGCCAGCGACCGCGATCAATCAGCAGAGCGTTCTTTAAATTTGGCGCCAATCTCGCTGATTGGACGCGTCTGGCGTCCGCGACCAATGAGCGGAGCGTTGTTTAAATTTGGCGCCAAGCTCGCTGATTGGTCGCGGCTGGCGTCCGCGACCAATTAGCACAGCAGTGTTTAAATGTTGCGGCAAGATCGGTGATTGGTTGCGGCCGCTATTTAAATGTGGCGCCTAAATCGGTGATTGGTGGCGGGCAGCGGCCGCGACCAATCAGCAGAGCGGTGTTTAACTTTGGTCGCGCTCTCCGCACGAGACCAATCAGTGATCTTGGCGCTAAAGTTAAACACCGCTCTGCTGATTGGTCGCGGCCGCTGCTCGCCACCAATCACCGATTTAGGCGCCACATTTAAATAGCGGCTGCGACCAATCACGATCTTGGCTCCACATTTAAACACCGCTGTGCTGATTGGTCGCGGCCGATATTTAAATTTGGCGCCAAAATCGGTGATTGGTCGCGGGCAGCGCCAGCGACCAATCAGCGTTTTTTAACACAAATGTCCGGACCTTTGTAACACCATGCGGATACTGTGGGGACATCAGCGGCTAGGGTGTGAAGGGAGGACCGGGGAGCGGCGCTGCGGGTCGGGATACTTCTGCTGCGAGCAGTCGCTCATGTCCCGGGTTCTCGGAGTGGAAGTATCCGCACAGGCAGCGGCGCTCCCCGGTCCTCACTAATACGATTCCGCTCCCCGCTCCTCACCAATACGATTCGCTGATTGGTCGCGCTCTCCGCACGCGACCAATCAGTGATCTTGGCGCTAAAGTTAAACACCGTTGTGCTGATTGGTCGCCGACGCTGTGCGCGACCAATCACCGATTTGGGCGGCACATTTAAATAGCGTCCGCGACCAATCAGTACAGCGGTGTTTAAATGTGGAGCCAAGATCGGTGATTGGTCGCGGCCGATATTTAAATTTGGCGCCAAAATTGGTGATTGGTCGCGGGCAGCGCCAGCGACCAATCAGCGTTTTTTAACACAAATGTCCGGACCTTTGTAACACCATGCGGATACTGTGGGGACATCAGCGGCTAGGGTGTGAAGGGAGGACCGGGGAGCGGCGCTGCGGGTCCGGATACTTCTGCTCCGAGCGCCCGCTCATGTCCCGGGTTCTCGGAGCGGAAGTACCCGCACAGGCAGCGCCGCTGACATCCATGCTACTAGGGCGTGAAGGGAGGACCGGGGAGCGGCGCTGCGGGTCCAATTGGTCGCGGCCGCTATTTAAATGTGCCGCACAAATCGTTGATTGGTCGCGGACTTGGCCTGCGACCAATCACTGATCTTGCGGCCAAAGTTAAACACTACTGTGCTGATTGGTCACGGACGCTGCCTGCGACCAATCACCGATTTGGGCGCCAAATTTAAATATCGGCCGCGACCAATCACCGATCTTGGCTCCACATTTAAACACCGCCGTGCTGATTGGTCGCGGCCGATATTTAAATGTGGCGCCCAAATCCGTGATTGGTCGCGTGCAGCGTCGGCGACCAATCTGCACAGCGGTGTTTAAGTTTTGCGCTAAGGTCAGTGATTGGTCGGGTCCGAAGACCGCGACCAATCATTGAATCGTCTTGGTGAGGACCGGGGAGCGGCGCTGCCTGTGCGGGTACTTACGCTGCGAGAACCCGGGACATAGCGGGCGCTCGCAGCAGAAGTATCCCTACCCGCAGCGCCGCTCCCCGGTCCTCCCTTCCGCATGGAGGTCAGCGGCGCCGGCGGTCCTTCCGCTGATACCGGCCGAGAGATGAGCGCCTCGCGCCGCTCATCTCCCGGCTGCATCTCCGTCCCGCAGATGGGTCCGGCGGTCGGGGTCCTTCTGCTGTTGCCGGCCGGGAGATGAGCGCCTCGCGCTGCTTCATCTCCCGGCTGCATCGCCGCTCAGCTCCGTCCCGCAGATGAGCCGCTAACGGCTGCCATCTTTTTTCAGAAATCCCGCGGCGCTGATTGGCCGCTGCCGGACCAATGAGCGACGCGGGATTTCCTGGACAGACAGACACACAGACAAACAGACAGATAGGATAAGACGATTATATATATAGATTCTCTGTGATATAACTCTGCAGGTCATCTCTTATGATGCCTTCATAAATGTCACACACCACTGATGTCAGACTTACTGGATGGTAGTTATCTGGATCCACCTTCTTACCTTTCTTAAATATCGGTACCACATCAGCCTCCTCCAATCCTGTGGCACCACCCCTGTTATAAGAGAGTGTAGAGAGCATAAGAATATCAGATACAGCGGTTGTGAAGACTTCCATGGGTATAACACTACAACACTACAGACAACACAGGGTGCTGGTAAAACAGTGTGTTAATACTTTACTGAACCACAAAGTGGACAATAAACACATAGAACAGTTCCAGCAGATACCCAAGATGGTGCAACATTACACAGTCTCACCCTTCCTTCTCCGCCTGCCTGGAATAGAACAGCTGCAACTTTGGGACTTCCAGGTTCAACTACCTCCACCAGGTAGGTGTCCACCCCACTTCGTGTCCTCCTCTCTGTGGACACCCATATAGAGGAGGTAGTGGCAAGCTTAGGAAGCTGACAGTCCATTGACACCCGAGGGTCCCACCCTGGCTTCTCCAAATATATTCATGGGACCAGGTGACCGGATGGTCCCAACCTGTCTTTCTCCGAGTGTATGCATGGGTTCCAGGTGACCGGATGGTCCCAACCTGGCTAACCCAAACATATCCATGGGACCAGGTGACCGGAGGGTCACAATTATGGCTTTCCCAAATGTCTCCATGGGACCAGGCAACGGGATGGTCCCAACCTGGCGTCTCAGAACATATTCATGGGACCTGGTGACTGAGGGTCACAATCCTGGTTTCCCCAAACGTCTCCATAGGGTCAGTGATGGTCAATGGATCAGATCTGTATCCCTTCAGCTGGGGCCGGGATCCCCTAAGCTGACATCCTGTAAAGTCAAATCTTTATCCTTCTTGATGGAGCCATGTGTCCTAGCTGCTGTTCTGAAGAGTCTCTCTGATTCTCCTTGCAGCACGATAGAAATCCCTTTTTATATTTACATCTGTGGCTCAGGTCATCATTCACAGGTCAGGGAGAAAGGTGGCAGGGGCGCATGCCTCGTTGTTTGAGTATTTAATCAATTTGCATAGTTTGTTCTTCTCTGTTTTGCGTGTCAACAAACCACAGGGCCCACACAATGATTAATTAACATATTTATCAAAATTAGCAAACATCCACGTGTCTCTGTCTTTCAAAATTAACAGACGATAAGTTACAGTAAATATCAATTCAAGTGTCAACATTCAGACAATATGATAAAGTCTCTTGACCTACTGAAAACAGACATCTGGATAATTAAGACTAAATTCTGTGTCATCACGGTAGTCTGTTAATTACTGCGCTCAGCTCCCTCAGTATCTGTGGATGAATGCCATCTGGGCTGGGGCATTTGTCAGTGTTAATTTGCTCAGACCCAGGAGTACTTCTTGTGTTAAACTGATTATAGCTGGTGGTGAATTGTGATTTTTGCCTTGTTGAAAGATCCCTGGAACAGTCAGTTCATTGGTGACCACTGATGAGAGGTACAGGTTTAATATCTCAGTCTTTTCTTTGTCCTCTATAATTATTAGTGTTGAGCGAGCATGCTCGACACTGCTTGGTACTCGCCCGAGCATCTCACTACTCGGGATGTTCTGTGAGCACCGAGTATTTCTGGGTTACTCGGGCGGGAGCTCAGGTCTCCGCCCTGCATGTTTGGCGCTCTTTACAGAGCCAATGAACATGCAGGGATTGCCAGCCAGTCACTGTAATTCTGCAGCCATGTTAGTTGTGGGCATTACAGTGATTGGCTGGCCGCACAGCGTCACCTCGAGTATTTAAAACGGGGCGCCGCCATCTTGGACACAGTCGCTCCGGATTAGACAGTGTAGGGACAGCGCTGCTGAGTTAGGGAGAGATATAAACTGCGAAATAGTTAGTGTAGGGTCTGTAAAGGCTGCCAGATCAAACAAACAGTCCTTCTCAGGACTAATATCCATCCCAGATATCGGGCAGGCAGGCTGTATAGGAGACGCAGTGGTTATACCAGCAAACGCTGCATTACAGTCCTGTGTGCTCCTGTTGCTGAAATTGCTGGACTTGGCACCAGGTGTCGGGGGCCAGGAAAAATCCTTTTTTTTTCATCTAAATCCTCCTTTTTTTTTCCTCCTTCACACTGTACAAATACCCGTCTTATTAACCTTTTGGTGTCCCCCCCCCCCCCCCAAAAAAAAAGCGTGTCTCTGATTTTTCAGACACAAATATAACTGTTGAAAATAGTCTGGTGTAGGCCAGAGAAACAGAAGTGTGGTTTTGCACGTCCACGGTTCAAACCTCCGTATTCAATGTCAAAAAGGAATAGTCGGCACTCCGTATAGCTAGGGTGGTGCACGTGGAAAACAATGTCTGTAGGAAAAGAAAATCCCGGCACTGACGTGTTGATAATCAGTTGATTTATTCCACAACTCACACAAGACGTTTCAGCCTGTCCAAGGCTTTTTTCAATTGTGGTTAAATACATTCAGTCAAGACATTTATATACAGATCCACGGAAATGACATAATTCTCATTAACATAAAAATAAAAAAAAGAGTAGACCAGCAAGACAAAAAATATATAACAAAACTTTACAACAACATACAAAAATGAAGCAATAATACACTTAAATTCCACAATAAGAAAGAACAAGTGAATTCATATATTTAAATAATCCCCAACTACATATAAGAACATATAAATCGTAGATTGTAAAATTTATTGCATGAATGTACCACATTTCAATATCCATATTCCTCCATATTCTTTTGGCCAGATATATGTAACATTTCATAATTGTTCCAGAAAAAATTCCTTTAATATTTTAAGATTTTTTGATATTTCCCATAGAATCCAATATATCAATGACAAATAAATACATATATCTAAATAGTCTCCAACCAAATATAAGAATATAAATCCTGAGATATGGATTCCATTTCATAAATATATCATAAATGTTCTAATCTAAATTTCTCAATGTTCTTTTTGTTAAACATATCCAGCATTATATAATTTTTTGGAAAAAAATCTTTCACATTTTAAGATTTTTTCAGAATATTTATTAGAACAATACTGCTTGTTACATTAATATATACAACTGATATCCCATGAACAGCCTGCATCAAGTGACTGAATCTATCCTTTATTTTCTTCTTCCTTGTAATCATATTAGTAAATACCTTATAAAGAGATCAATATACTGCCATATTCCCATAAATCCTAATTTATATCATAAAGAAACTCATCATATTATTCCTATATCACTTTATATCTCATTATAAATTGTAACTACATATAAAGCTACTGCTGAAGGAATAATCACAGACGTACGGGAATAGAGAACATCTGGATTGTAAGTGATTCTCACCTCCCCCAGATCGGTATCTGAGATAAGAGAGATTCTTTAAAATTCATCCTTTGTTATCCTCTATCCCCTGAAAAAGACTTTATTTATTTCATTTCCTCTATCCCCTGAAAAAGACTTTATTTATTTCATTAAAGGTGACAGTATAATTAATTGTCTCTCCATCATTCCTAGAATTATCATAAATACATAGGGAAACCCAGGGCCGGCGTCAGCACCCGGCGCACCCGGGCAAATGCCGGGGCCCTGAGCACACAGAGGGGCCCACTGGCGGTCGCGCACCCCGCTGGGCTATGGGCGGAGGAGAGCGGTGTCAGCGCCCGCCCTTCTCCGCCGCTTGCTCAGGGCCCCGGCAGCCGGATACTTACCTCTCCCCGTGCCTCCGCAGTTCAGCTGTCTTCCTGCTCTCCGCTCCCTGTGACGTCTCAGGTCAAAGGGCGCGGTGACGTCTTTACACCGCGCCCTCCCCTGAGCCGTCACAGGGAGCGCTGAGCGGGAAGACGCCGACAACGCTGGAGTCCGGACCCGAGCAGCGGGCAGCAGGTAGCAGGTGAGGAGAAGGAAGGTGAGTATTTGATTTTTTTTTTTTAATGTATGGAGGCATGGGGCAGTATAAAGAGAAGGGGGGGGGGCATCCTGCATGGGGCATTATAAAGAGAGGGGGGGTACATCCTGCATGGGGCATTATAAAGAGAAGGGGGGGGCATCCTGCATGGGGCATTATAAAGAGAGGGGGGGTACATCCTGCATGGGGCATTATAAAGAGGGGGGGTACATTCTTTATGGGGCATTATAAAGGGGGGGGGCATCCTGCATGGGGCATTATAAAGAGGGGGGGTGACATCCTGCATGGGGCATTATAAGGTGGGGAACAGCCTGCATGGGGCATTATAAAGGGGGGGCCTGTATGGGGCATTATGTGGGGGGTAACAGCCTGCATGGAGCATTATAAGGGGGCACAGCCTGCATGCAGCATTATATGGGGGCCAGTATCCTGTATGGAGTTTTATAAGGGGACCAGTATCCTGTATGGAGCGTTATATGGGGGCCAGTATCCTGTATGGAGCTTTATAAGGGGACCAGTATTCAGTATGGAGCGTTATATGGGGGCCAGTATTCTGTATGGAACCTTATATGGGGGCCAGTATTCCGTATGGAGCCTTATATGGAGGCCAGTATTCCGTATGGAGCCTTATATGGGGGCCAGTATTCCGTATGGGGGCCAGTATTCCGTATGGAGCCTTATATGGGGGCCAGTATTCCGTATGGGGCCTTATATGGGGGCCAGTATTCCGTATGGGGGCCAGTATTCCTTATGGGGCCTTATATGGGGGCCAGTATTCCGCATGGAGCCTTATATGGGGGTCAGTATTCCGCATAGAGCCTTATATGGGGGTCAGTATTCCGCATGGAGCCTTATATGGGGGCCAGTATTCCGTATGGGGCCTTATATGGGGGCCAGTATTCCGTATGGGGGCCAGTATTCCTTATGGGGCCTTATATGGGGGCCAGTATTCCTTATGGGGCCTTATATGGGGGCCAGTATTCCGTATGAAGCGTTATATGGGGGCCAGTATTCCGTATGAAGCGTTATATGGGGGCCAGTATTCCGTATGAAGCGTTATATGGGGGCCAGTATTCTGTATGGAGCTTTATATGGGGGCCAGTATTCTGTATGGAGCTTTATATGGGGGCCAGTATTCTGTATGGAGCTTTATATGGTGGCCACTATTATGTGTGGAGCGATTCACCGGTTTCTGAGCTATTGTGGAATTTACAATAGATATCACTCATGTAATGTAAGAAGTGAAATCTTTGCATTGTACTATATATATATATTTCTCCGCCGTATCTCTGCATCATGAATCGTGGTATGTGTTAAAGGGGCCCACTGAGACTCTTTCGCCCAGGGCCCAGAAAAACCTGGAGCTGGCCCTGGGGAAACCATCCATCTTACGTCATGTCTTATCTCAGTTCTCAATCTCATTTAACCCAACAAAATATGGCAAGTACAATATGCATCCCATTTGTTCCCATGCAGATACTTCAGGAGTTCATCGCATCTGGGATGTCTAAAGAGAGAAATAGGATGCATATATTACTCATTATCCTGGTCACATAATACCACTAACATCATATTCTCGATTCAGGCCATTTGGATATAAAGTTCCCAAAGTATATATCCAGAAGGCTTCTCTACGTAAAAGGATTTTTTTGATACTACCTCCTCTTCTAGGTGTATCTATTTGTTCTAAAACCTGATATTTCAATTGGGCTATCGAATGCCCTTTTTCCTTAAAATGTAATGGAAGGGGAAGCAAAGTATCACCACACCTGATAGTAGATTTATGTTTATTGACCCGTGTTCCCACTGGCTGCATGGTTTCTCCAATATATGAAAAACCGCACGGACATTTTATCTGGTAGACCACATTTGTAGATTTGCAAGTATAGAAGCCCTTAATACCAAATCTTTTACCTGTCCTAGGATGACTAAAATATTCCCCCTTAATTACATTACTACATTGAGCACAATTCAGACAGGGATATGTTCCTTTATTTTTTGTTGAAAGAAAAGTCTGTCTAGGAATTATTGCATCGCTCCCAACATCCGCCCGTACTAGTTTATCCTTCACATTGGGCAATCTTTTGTTACAGATGAGGGGAGGTGCATTAAATTCCATCACACTCAGATATGCCTGTCCTAGAATATACCAATATTTCTTTATAATCTGATCTACTTTTAAATTGACCGGATGATATTCCCTCACAAAGCATATACGTGATTCATCCCTTCTGTGTGTTCTCTTATCCGTGACTACCTCTCTTAATGCCCCATCCAGAATATGTTGGGGATAATCTCTCAATCTAAAATTTTCACACATTTCCTTAATTCTTCTTGAACGAGTAGAGGGGTCGCTAACAATCCTAGTCACCCGCTGAAACTGTGATTTGGGGATAGCCTTTTTAACAGAATGTGGGTGTGCACTCCTAAAATGTAAGATACTATTCCTGTCCGTATCTTTTTTATATAAATCTGTCTCAAAGTCCCCTTTCTCATTCCTAATCACCATAGTATCCAGAAAATTTATCCTCTCAGTGCTATATGAAATGGTAAATTTTAATTCACTCCACACACCATTCAAATCCTCATAGAATGTCATTAGGGTTTCTTGTGGCCGCTCCCATACGCAAAAAATGTCATCTATGAACCTAAACCAGGCTCTTCCATGCTTTTACAAATCTTAAGATATGAAAGAATTTTTTCCAAAAAATTATATAATGCTGGATATGTTTAACAAAAAGAACATTGAGAAATTTAGATTAGAACATTTATGATATATTTATGAAATGGAATCCATATCTCAGGATTTATATTCTTATATTTGGTTGGAGACTATTTAGATATATGTATTTATTTGTCATTGATATATTGGATTCTATGGGAAATATCAAAAAATCTTAAAATATTAAAGGAATTTTTTCTGGAACAATTATGAAATGTTACATATATCTGGCCAAAAGAATATGGAGGAATATGGATATTGAAATGTGGTACATTCATGCAATAAATTTTACAATCTACGATTTATATGTTCTTATATGTAGTTGGGGATTATTTAAATATATGAATTCACTTGTTCTTTCTTATTGTGGAATTTAAGTGTATTATTGCTTCATTTTTGTATGTTGTTGTAAAGTTTTGTTATATATTTTTTGTCTTGCTGGTCTACTCTTTTTTTTATTTTTATGTTAATGAGAATTATGTCATTTCCGTGGATCTGTATATAAATGTCTTGACTGAATGTATTTAACCACAATTGAAAAAAGCCTTGGACAGGCTGAAACGTCTTGTGTGAGTTGTGGAATAAATCAACTGATTATCAACACGTGAGTGCCGGGATTTTCTTTTCCTACAGACATTGTTTTCCACGTGCACCACCCTAGCTATACGGAGTGCCGACTATTCCTTTTTGACATTGCTCGTTTGAAGTACGAGCACACGTCTTTCCTGATGGCAGCAGTGATCCTTACTGAGCACCGCTGCAGCTGACATGCACCCGTGGGGATGACCCCTCTGTGAGTGAGTCAGCCTCTGGGGTGATCCTTACTGAGCACGACTGCAGGTGACATGCACCCATGGGGATGACACCCTTGTGGGTGATTTAGTTTCTGGGTTGATCCTTACTGAGCACCGCTGCAGGTCGCATGCACCCATGGGGATGACACCTCTGTGGGTGAGTCAGCCTCTTCTGTGATCCTTACTGAGCACCGGTGCAGGTGACATGCAACCATGGGAATGACACCTCTGTGGGTGAGTCAGCCTCTGGGGTGATTCTTACTGAGCACCGCTGCAGATGACAAGCACCCATGGGGATGACACCCCTGTGAGTGAGTCAGCCTCTGGGGTGATCCTTACTGAGCACCATTGCAGGTGACATGCACCCATGGGGATGACACCCCTGTGGGTGAGTTAGTTTCTGGGGTGATCCTTACTGAGCACCGCTGCAAGTGACATGCAACCATGGGAATGACACCCCTGTGGGTGAGTCACCCTCTGGGGTGATTCTTACTGAGCACCGCTGCAGGTGACAAGCACCAATGGGGTTGACACCCCTGTGAGTGAGTCAGCCTCTGGGGTGATTCTTACTGAGCACCGCTGCAGGTGACATGCACCCATGGGGTTGACACCTCTGTGAGTGAGTCAGCCTCTGGGGTGATCCTTACTGAGCACCGCTGGAGGTGACATGCACCCATGGAGATGACACCCCTGTGAGTGAGTCAGCCTCTGGGGTGATCCTTACTGAGCACCGCTGCAGGTGACATGCATCCATGGGAATGACACCCCTGTGGGTGAGTCAGCCTCTGTGGTGATCCTTACAGAGCATCGCTGCAGGTGACATGCACCCATGGGGATGACACCCCTGTGAGTGAGTCAGACTCTGGGGTGATCCTTACAGACCATCGCTGCAGGTGACATGCACCCATGGGGATGACACCCCTGTGAGTGAGTCAGCCTCTGGGGTGATCCTTACTGAGCACTGCTGCAGGTGACATGCGCCCATGGAGATGACACCTCTGTGAGTGAGTCACCCTCCGGGGTGATCCTTACTGAGCACCGCTGCAGGTGACATGCACCCATGGGGATGACAACCCTGTGAGTGAGTCAGCCTCTGGGGTGATCCTTACTGAGCACCCCTGCAGATGATATGCACCCATGGGGATGAAACCCCTGAGGGTGAGTCAGCCTCTGGGGTGATCCTTACTGAGCACCGCTGCAGGTGACATACACTCGTGGGGATGACACCCCTGTGGGTGAGTCAGCCTCTGGGGTGATCATTTCTGAGTACTGCTGCAGGTGACATGCACCTATGAGGATGACACCCCTGTGAGTGAGTCTGCCTCTGTGGTGATCCATACTGAGCACCGCTGCAGCTGACATGAACCCGTGGGGATGACACCTCTGTGGGTGAGTCAGCCTCTGGGGTCTCTGGGGTGATCCTTACTGAGCACGACTGCAGGTGACATGCACCCATGGGGATGACACCCTTGTGGGTGAGTTAGTTTCTGGGGTGATCCTTACTGAGCATCGCTGCAGGTGACATGCAGCCAGTCGATGAAACCCATGTGAGTGAGTCAGCCTCTGGAGTGATCCTTACTAAGCACCGCTGCAGGTTACATGCACCCATGGGGATGACACCTCTGTGGGTGAGTCAGCCTCTGGGGTGATCCTTACTGAGCACCGCTGCAGGCGACAAGCACCTGTGGGAATGACACCCCTGTGGGTGAGTCAGCCTCTTCTGTGATCCTTACTGAGCATCGCTGCAGGTGACATGCACCCATGTGGATGACAACTCTGTGAGTGAGTCAGCCTCTGGGGTGATCCTTTCTGAGCACCGCTGCAGATGACAAGCACCCATGGGGATGACACCCCTGTGGGTGTGTCAGCCTCTGGGGTGATCCTTACTGAGCACCATTGCAGGTGACATGCACCCGTGGGAATGACACCTCTGTGGGTGAGTCAGCCTCTGGGGTGATCCTTACAGAGCACCGCTGCAGGTGACATGCACCCGTGGGAATGACACCTCTGTGGGTGACTCAGCCTCTGGGGTGATCCTTACTGAGCACCGCTGCAGGTGACATGCACCCGTGGGGATGACACCCCTGTTAGTGAGTCAGCCTCTGGTGTGATCCTTACTGAGCACCGCTGCAGATGACAAGCACCCATGGGGATGACACCCCTGTGAGTGAGTCAGCTTCTGGGGTGATCCTTAATGAGCATCACTGCAGGTGACATGCACCCATGGAGATGACAACTCTGTGAGTGAGACAGCTTCTGGGGTGATCCTTACTGAGCACCGCTGCAGGTGACATGCACCCGTGGGGATGACACCCCTGTGGGTGAGTCAGCCTCTGTGGTGATCCTTACTGAGCACCGCTGCAGGTGACATGCACCCGTGGGGATGACACCCCTGTGGGTGAGTCAGCCTCTGTGGTGATCCTTACTGAGCACCGCTGCAGGTGACATGCACCCGTGGGGATGACACCCCTGTGAGTGAGTCAGCCTCTGAGGTGATCCTTACTGAGCACCGCTGCAGGTGACATGCACCCGTGGGGATGACACCCCTGTGGGTGAGTCAGCCTCTGTGGTGATCCTTACTGAGCACCGCTGCAGGTGACATGCACCCGTGGGGATGACACCCCTGTGAGTGAGTCAGCCTCTGGGGTGATCCTTACTGAGCTTCGCTGCAGGTGACATGCACCCATGGGGATTTCACCCCTGTGGGTGAGTCAACCTCTGGGGTGATCCTTACTGAGCACCGCTGCAGGTGACATGCACCCATGGGGATGACACCTCTGTGAGTGAGTCAGCCTCTGGGTGATCCTTACTGAGCACCGCTGCAGGTGACATGCACCCGTGGGGATGACACCTCTGTGGGTGAGTCAGCCTCTGGAGTGATCCTTACTAAGCACCGCTGCAGGTGACATGCACCCATGGGGATGACACTCTGTGGGTGAGACAGCCTCTGGGGTGATCCTTACTGAGCACCGCTGCAGGTGACAAGCACCCATGGGGATGACACCCCTGTGGGTGAGTCAGCTTCTGGGTTGATCCTTATAGAGCACCGCTGCATGTGACATGCACCCGTGGGGATGACACCCATGTGGGTGAGACAGCTTCTGGGTTAATCCTTATAGAGCACCGCTGCATGTGACATGCACCCGTGGGGATAACACCCATGTGGTTGCGTCAGCCTCTGGGTTGAGCCTTACTGAGCACCGCTGCAGGTGACATGCACCCATGGGGATGACACCTCTGTGAGTGAGTCAACTCTGGTGTGATCCTTTCTGAGCACCACTGCAGGTGACAAGCAACCATGGGAATGACACCCCTGTGAGTTAGTTAGTTTCTGGGGTGATCCTTACTGAGCACTGCTGCAGGTGACATCCAACCGTGGGAATGACACCCCTGTGGGTGAGTTAGCCTCTGGGTGATCCTTATTGATCAACGCTGCATGTGACATGCAACCGTGGGAATGACACCCCTGTGAGTTAGTTAGTTTCTGGGGTGATCCTTACTGAGCACTGCTGCAGGTGACATCCAACCATGGGAATGACACCCCTGTGGGTGAGTCAGCCTCTGGTGGGATCCTTACTGAGCACCGCTGCAGGTGACATCCAACCGTGGGAATGACACCCCTGTGGGTGAGTTAGCCTCTGGGTGATCCTTATTGATCAACGCTGCATGTGACATGCAACCATGGGAATGACACCCCTGTGGGTGAGTCAGCCTCTGGTGGGATCCTTACTGAGCACCGCTGCAGGTGACATGCACCCATGGGGATGACACCTCTGTGAGTGAGTCAGCCTCTGGGTGATCCTTATTGATCAACGCTGCATGTGACATGCACTCGTGGGGATGACAGCCCTGTCAGTGAGTCAGCCTCTGAGGTGATCCTTGCTGAGCACCGCTGCAGGTGACATGCACCCATGTGGATGACACCCCTGTGAGTGAGTCAGCTTCTGGGGTGATCCTTACTGAGCACTGCTGCAGGTGACATGCACCCATGGGGATGACACCCCTGTGAGTGAGTCAGCTTCTGGGGTGCTCCTTACTGAGCACGGCTGCAGGTGACATGCACCCATGGGGATGACACCCCTGTGGGTGAGACAGCTTCTGGGTTGATCCTTATAGAGCACCGCTGCATGTGACATGCACCCGTGGGGATGACACCCATGTGGGTGAGTCAGCCTCTGCGGTGATCCTTACTGAGCATCGCTGCAGGTGACATGCACCCATGGGGATGACACCCCTATGAGTGAGTCAGCCTCTGGTTTGATCCTTACTGAGCACCGCTGCAGTTGATATGCACCCATGGGGATATGACACCCCTGTGAGTGAGTCAGCCTCTGGGGTGATCCTTACTGAGCACCGCTGCAGGTGACATGCACCCTTGGGGATGACACCTCTGTGGGTGAGTCAGCCTCTGGGGTCTCTGGGGTTATCCTTACTGAGCACGACTGCAGGGTGACATGCACCCATGGGGATGACACCCTTGTGGGTGAGTTAGTTTCTGGGGTGATCCTTACTGAGCATCGCTGCAGGTGACATGCACCCAGTCGATGAAACCCATGTGAGTGAGTCAGCCTCTGGAGTGATCCTTACTAAGCACCGCTGCAGGTGACATGCACCCATGGGGTTGACACCTCTGTGGGTGAGTCAGCCTCTGGGGTGATCCTTACTGAGCACCGCTGCAGGCGACAAGCACCTGTGGGAATGACACCCCTGTGGGTGAGTCAGCCTCTTCTGTGATCCTTACTGAGCATCGCTGCAGGTGACATGCACCCATGTGGATGACAACTCTGTGAGTGAGTCAGCCTCTGGGGTGATCCTTTCTGAGCACCGCTGCAGATGACAAGCACCCATGGGGATGACACCCCTGTGATTGAGTCAGCCTCTGGGGTGATCCTTACTGAGCACCATTGCAGGTGACATGCACCCATGGGGATGACACCCCTGTGGGTGAGTTAGTTTCTGGGGTGATTCTTACTGAGCACTGCTGAAGGTGACATGCACCCATGGTTATGACACCCCTGTGGGTGTGTCAGCCTCTGGGGTGATCCTTACTGAGCACCATTGCAGGTGACATGCACCCATGGGGATGACACCCCTGTGGGTGAGTTAGTTTCTGGGGTGATCCTTACTGAGCAGCGCTGCAGGTGACATGCAACCGTGGGAATGACACCTCTGTGGGTGAGTCAGCCTCTGGGGTGATCCTTACTGAGCACCGCTGCAGGTGACATGCACCCATGGGGATGACACCCCTGTGGGTGAGATAGCTTCTTGGGTGATCCTTACTGAGCACAGCTGCAGGTGACATGCAACCGTGGGAATGACACCCCTGTGGGTGAGTCAGCCTCTGGGGTGATCCTTACTGAACACCGCTGCAGGTGACATGCACCCGTGGGGATGACACCCCTGTGGGTGAGTCAGCCTCTGGGGTGATTCTTACTGAGCACCACTTCAGGTGACAAGCACCTGTGCGTATGACACCCCTGTGATTGAGTCAGCCTCTGGGGTGATCCTTACTGAGCACAGCTGCAGGTGACATGCACCCATGGGGTTGACACCTCTGTGGGTGAGTCAGCCTCTGGGGTGATCCTTACTGAGCACCGCTGCAGGTGACATGCACCCATGGGGATGACACCCCTGTGGGTGAGATAGCTTCTTGGGTGATCCTTACTGAGCACAGCTGCAGGTGACATGCAACCGTGGGAATGACACCCCTGTGGGTGAGTCAGCCTCTGGGGTGATCCTTACTGAACACCGCTGCAGGTGACATGCACCCGTGGGGATGACACCCCTGTGGGTGAGTCAGCCTCTGGGGTGATTCTTACTGAGCACCGCTTCAGGTGACAAGCACCTGTGCGTATGACACCCGTGTGATTGAGTCAGCCTCTGGGGTGATCCTTACTGAGCACAGCTGCAGGTGACATGCACCCATGGGGTTGACACCTCTGTGAGTGAGTCAGCCTCTGGGGTGATCCTTACTGAGCACCGCTGCAGGTGACATGCACCCATGGGGTTGACACCTCTGTGGGTGAGTCAGCCTCTGGGGTGATCCTTACTGAGCGCCGCTGCAGGTGACATGCACCCATGGGGATGACACCCCTGTGAGTGAGTCAGCCTCTGGGGTGATCCTTACTGAGCACCGCTGCAGGTGACATGCACCCATGGTGATGACATCCCTGTAAGTGAGTCAGCCTCTGGGGTGATCCTTACTGAGCACCGCTGCAGGTGACATGCACCCATGGGAATGACACCCCTGTGAGTGAGTCAGCCTCTGAGATGATCCTTACTGAGCACCGCTGCAGGAGACATGACACCCCTATGGGTAAGTCAGCCTTGGGGTGATCCTTACTGTGCACCGCTGCAGGTGACATGCATCCATGGGGATGACAAATCTGTGAGTGAGTCACCCTCTGGGGTGATCCTTACTGAGCACCGCTGCAGGTCGCATGCACCCATGGGGATGACACCCCTGTGGGTGAGTCAGCCTCTGGGGTGATCCTTAATGAGCATCACTGCAGGTGACATGCACCCATGGAGATGACAAATCTGTGAGTGAGTCACCCTCTGGGCGGGTGATCCTTACTGAGCACCGCTGCAGGTCGCATGCACCCATGGGGATGACACCCCTGTGGGTGAGTCAGCCTCTGGGGTGATCCTTACTTAGCACCGCTGCAGGTGACATGCACCCATGGGGATGACACCTCTGTGGGTGAGTCAGCCTCTGGGGTGATCCTTACTGAGCACCACTGCAGGTGACATGCAACCGTGGGAATGACACCCCTGTGAGTGAGTCATCCTCTGGGGTGATCCTTACTGAGCACTGCTGCATGTGACATGCACCCATGTGAATGACACCCTTGTGAGTGAGTCAGCCTATGGGGTGATCCTTACTGAGCACCGCTGCAGGTGACATGCAACCGTGGGAATGACACCCCTGTGAGTGAGTCATCCTCTGGGGTGATCCTTACTGAGCAAAGCTGCAGGTGACATGCACCCATGGAGATGACACCCCTGTGGGTGAGTCAGCCTCTGGTGTGATCCTTACTGAGCACCGCTGCAGGTGACATGCACCCATGGGGATATGACACCTCTGTGAGTGAGTCAGCCTCTGGGTGATCCTTACTGAGCACCGCTGCAGGTGACATGCACCCGTGGGGATGACTCCCCTGTGAGTGAGTCAGCCTCTGGGGTGATCCTTACTGACCATCGCTGAAGGTGACATGCACCCATGGGGATGACACCTCTGTGGGTGAGTCAGCCTCTGGGGTGATCCTTGCTGAGCACCGCTGCAGGTGACATGCACCCATGTGGATGATACCCCTGTGAGTGAGTCCGCCTCTGGGGTGATCCTTACTGAGCACCGCTGCAGGTGACTTGCACCCATGGGGATGACACCCCTGTGGGTGAGACAGCTTCTGGGTTGATCCTTATAGAGCACCGCTGCATGTGACATGCACCCGTGGGGATGACACCCATGTGGGTGAGACAGCTTCTGGGTTAATCCTTATAGAGCACCGCTGCATGTGACATGCACCCGTGGGGATGACACCTCTGTGGGTGAGTCAGCCTCTGGAGTGATCCTTACTAAGCACCGCTGCAGGTGACATGCACCCATGGGGATGACATCTCTGTGGGTGAGACAGCCTCTGGAGTGATCCTTACTAAGCACCGCTGCAGGTGACATGCACCCATGGGGATGACACCTCTGTGGGTGAGACAGCCTCTGGGGTGATCCTTACTGAGCACCGCTGCAGGTGACAAGCACCCATGGGGATGACTCCTCTGTGAGTGAGTCAGCCTCTGGGGTGATCCTTACTGAGCATCGCTGCAGGTGACATGCACCCATGGGGATGACACCCCTGTGGGTGAGTCAGCCTCTGGGGTGATCCTTACTGAGCATCGCTGCAGGTGACATGCACCCATGGGGATGACACCCCTGTGGGTGAGTTAGTTTCTGGGGTGATCCTTACTGAGCACCGCTGCAAGTGACATGCAACCATGGGAATGACACCCCTGTGGGTGAGTCAGCCTCTGGGGTGATTCTTACTGAGCACTGCTGCAGGTGACATGCACCCATGGGGTTGACACCTCTGTGAGTGAGTCAGTCTCTGGGGTGATCCTTGCTGAGCACCGCTGCAGGTGACATGCACCCATGTGGATGACACCCCTGTGAGTGAGTCAGCTTCTGGGGTGCTCCTTACTGAGCACGGCTGCAGGTGACATGCACCCATGGGGATATGACACCCCTGTGAGTGAGTCAGCCTCTGGGGTGATCCTTACTGAGCACCGCTGCAGGTGACATGCACCCGTGGGGATGACACCTGTGTGGGTGAGTCAGCCTCTGGGGTCTCTGGGGTGATCCTTACTGAGCACGACTGCAGGGTGACATGCACCCATGGGGATGACACCCTTGTGGGTGAGTTAGTTTCTGGGGTGATCCTTACTGAGCATCGCTGCAGGTGACATGCACCCAGTCGATGAAACCCATGTGAGTGAGTCAGCCTCTGGAGTGATCCTTACTAAGCACCGCTGCAGGTGACATGAACCCATAGGGATGACACCTCTGTGGGTGAGTCAGCCTCTGGGGTGATCCTTACTGAGCACCGCTGCAGGCGACAAGCACCTGTGGGAATGACACCCCTGTGAGTGAGTCAGCCTCTTCTGTGATCCTTACTGAGCATCGCTGCAGGTGACATGCACCCATGTGGATGACAACTCTGTGAGTGAGTCAGCCTCTGGGGTGATCCTTTCTGAGCACCGCTGCAGATGACAAGCACCCATGGGGATGACAACCCTGTGGGTGTGTCAGCCTCTGGGGTGATCCTTACTGAGCACCATTGCAGGTGACATGCACCCATGGGGATGACACCCCTGTGGGTGAGATAGCTTCTTGGGTGATCCTTACTGAGCACAGCTGCAGGTGACATGCAACCGTGGGAATGACACCCCTGTGGGTGAGTCAGCCTCTGGGGTGATCCTTACTGAACACCGCTGCAGGTGACATGCACCCGTGGGGATGACACCCCTGTGGGTGAGTCAGCCTCTGGGGTGATTCTTACTTAGCACCGCTTCAGGTGACAAGCACCTGTGCGTATGACACCCCTGTGATTGAGTCAGCCTCTGGGGTGATCCTTACTGAGCACAGCTGCAGGTGACATGCACCCATGGGGTTGACACCTCTGTGAGTGAGTTAGCCTCTGGGGTGATCCTTACTGAGCACCGCTGCAGCTGACATGCACCCATGGGGTTGACACCTCTGTGGGTGAGTCAGCCTCTGGGGTGATCCTTACTGAGCACCGCTGCAGGTGACATGCACCCATGGTGATGACATCCCTGTGAGTGAGTCAGCCTCTAGGGTGATCCTTACTGAGCACCACTGCAGGTGACATGCACCCATGGGGATAATACCCCTGTGAGTGAGTCAGCCTCTGAGATGATCCTTACTGAGCACCGCTGCAGGAGACATGACACCCCTATGGGTAAGTCAGCCTTGGGGTGATCCTTACTGTGCACCACTGCAGGTGACATGCATCCATGGGGATGAGAAATCTGTGAGTGAGTCACCCTCTGGGGTGTTCCTTACTGAGTACCGCTGCAGGTCGCATGCACCCATGGGGATGACACCCCTGTGGGTGAGTCAGCCTCTGGGGTGATCCTTACTGAGCACTGCTGCAGGTGACATGCACCCATGGGGATGACACCCCTGTGGGTGAGTCAGCCTCTGTGGTGATCCTTACTGAGCACCACTGCAGGTGACATGCACCCGTGGGGATGACACCCCTGTGAGTGAGTCAGCCTCTGGGGTGATCCTTACTGAGCACCGCTGCAGGTAACATGCACCCATGAAGGTGGCACCCCTGTGAGAAAGTTTGCCTCTGGGGTGATCCTTACTGAGCATCGCTGCCGGTGACAAGCACCCATTGGGATGACACCCCTGTGAGTGAGTCAGCCTCTGGGGTGATCCTTACTGAGCACCGCTGCAGGTGACATGCATCCATGGAAATGACACCTCTGTGGGTTAGTCAGCCTCTGGTGTGATCCTTACTGAGCACCGCTGAAGTTGATATGCACCCATGGGGATATGACACCCCTGTGAGTGAGTCAGCCTCTGGGGTGATCCTTGCTGAGCACCGCTGCAGGTGACATGCACCCATGTGGATGACACCCCTGTGAGTGAGTCAGCCTCTGGGGTGATCCTTACTGAGCACCGCTGCAGGTGACATGCACCCATGGGGATGACACCCCTGTGGGTGAGACAGCTTCTGGTTTGATCCTTATAGAGCACCGCTGCAGGTGACATGCACCCATGGGGATGACACCCTTGTGGGTGAGTTAGTTTCTGGGGTGATCCTTACTGAGCATCGCTGCAGGTGACAAGCACCCAGTCGATGAAACCCATGTGGGTGAGTCAGCCTCTGGGGTGATCCTTACTCAGCACCGCTGCAGGCGACAAGCACCTGTGGGAATGACACCCCTGTGGGTGAGTCAGCCTCTTATGTGATTCTTACTGAGCACCATTGCAGGTGACAAGCACCCATGGGGATGACAGCTCTGTGAGTGAGTTAGTTTCTGGGGTGATCCTTACTGAGCACCGCTGCAGGTGACATGCACCCATGGGGATGACACCTCTGTTGTTGAGTCAGCCTCTGGGGTGATCCTTACTGAGCACCGCTGCAGTTGATATGCAACCGTGGGAATGAAACCTCAGTGGGTGAGTCAGCCTCTGGGGTGATCCTTACTGAGCGCCGCTGCAGGTGACATGCACCCATGGGGATGACACCTCTGTGGGTGAGTCAGCCTCTGGGGTGATCCTTACTGAGCACCACTGCAGGTGACATGCATGCGTGGGGATGACACCTCTGTGAGTGAGTCAGCCTCTGAGGTGATCCTTACTGAGCACTGCTGCATGTGACATGCACCCATGGGGATGACACCCTTGTGAGTGAGTCAGCCTATGGGGTGATCCTTGCTGAGCACCGCTGCAGGTGACATGCAACCGTGGGAATGACACCTCTGTTGTTGAGTCAGCCTCTGGGGTGATCCTTACTGAGCACCGCTGCAGGTGACATGCACCCATGGGGATGACACCCCTGTGGGTGAGACAGCTTCTGGGTTGATCCTTATAGAGCACCGCTGCATGTTACATGCACCCGTGGGGATAACACCCATGTGGGTGAGACAGCTTCTGGGTTAATCCTTATAGAGCACCGCTGCATGTTACATGCACCCGTGGGGATGACACCCCTGTGAGTGAGTCAGCCTCTGGTGTGATCCTTACTGAGCACCGCTGCAGGTGACATGCACCCATGGGGATGACACCTCTGTGAGTGAGTCAGCCTCTGGGTGATCCTTACTGAGCACCACTGCAGGTGACATGCACCCGTGGGGATGACTCCCCTGTGAGTGAGTCAGCCTCTGGGGTGTTCCTTACTGAGCACCGCTGCAGGTGACATGCACCCATGGGGATCACAGCCCTGTCAGTGAGTCAGCCTCTGGGGTGATCCTTACTGAGCGCCGCTGCAGGTGACATGCACCCATGGGGATGACACCTCTGTGGGTGAGTCAGCCTCTGGGGTGATCCTTGCTGAGCACCGCTGCAGGTGACATGCACCCATGTGGATGACACCCCTGTGAGTGAGTCAGCCTCTGGGGTGATCCTTGCTGAGCACCGCTGCAGGTGACATGCACCCATGTGGATGATACCCCTGTGAGTGAGTCCGCCTCTGGGGTGATCCTTACTGAGCACCGCTGCAGGTGACATGCACCCATGGGGATGACACCCCTGTGGGTGAGACAGCTTCTGGGTTGATCCTTATAGAGCACCGCTGCATGTTACATGCACCCGTGGGGATAACACCCATGTGGGTGAGACAGCTTCTGGGTTAATCCTTATAGAGCACCGCTGCATGTTACATGCACCCGTGGGGATGACACCCCTGTGAGTGAGTCAGCCTCTGGTGTGATCCTTACTGAGCACCGCTGCAGGTGACATGCACCCATGGGGATGACACCTCTGTGAGTGAGTCAGCCTCTGGGTGATCCTTACTGAGCACCACTGCAGGTGACATGCACCCGTGGGGATGACTCCCCTGTGAGTGAGTCAGCCTCTGGGGTGTTCCTTACTGAGCACCGCTGCAGGTGACATGCACCCATGGGGATCACAGCCCTGTCAGTGAGTCAGCCTCTGGGGTGATCCTTACTGAGCGCCGCTGCAGGTGACATGCACCCATGGGGATGACACCTCTGTGGGTGAGTCAGCCTCTGGTTGATCCTTACTGAGCACCACTGCAGGTGACATGCACCCGTGGGGATGACTCCCCTGTGAGTGAGTCAGCCTCTGGGGTGTTCCTTACTGAGCACCGCTGCAGGTGACATGCACCCATGGAGATCACAGCCCTGTCAGTGAGTCAGCCTCTGGGGTGATCCTTGCTGAGCACCGCTGCAGGTGACATGCACCCATGTGGATGACACCCCTGTGAGTGAGTCAGCCTCTGGGGTGATCCTTGCTGAGCACCGCTGCAGGTGACATGCACCCATGTGGATGACACCCCTGTGAGTGAGTCCGCCTCTGGGGTGATCCTTACTGAGCACCGCTGCAGGTGACATGCACCCATGGGGATGACACCCCTGTGGGTGAGACAGCTTCTGGGTTGATCCTTATAGAGCACCGCTGCAGGTGACATGCACCCATGGGGATGACACCCTTGTGGGTGAGTTAGTTTCTGGGGTGATCCTTACTGAGCATCGCTGCAGGTGACAAGCACCCAGTCGATGAAACCCATGTGAGTGAGTCAGCCTCTGAAGTGATCCTTACTAAGCACCGCTGCAGGTGACATGCACCCATGGGGATGACACCTCTGTGGGTGAGTCAGCCTCTGGGGTGATCCTTACTCAGCACCACTGCAGGCGACAAGCACCTGTGGGAATGACACCCCTGTGGGTGAGTCAGCCTCTTCTGTGATCCTTACTGAGCACCATTGCAGGTGACAAGCACCCATGGGGATGACAACTCTGTGAGTGAGTTAGTTTCTGGGGTGATCCTTACTGAGCACCGCTGCAGGTGACATGCACCCATGGGGATGACACCTCTGTGGGTGAGTCAGCCTCTGGGGTGATCCTTACTGAGCACCACTGCAGGTGACATGCATGCGTGGGGATGACACCTCTGTGAGTGAGTCAGCCTCTGAGGTGATCCTTACTGAGCACTGCTGCATGTGACATGCACCCATGGGGATGACACCCTTGTGAGTGAGTCAGCCTATGGGGTGATCCTTACTGAGCACCGCTGCAGTTGACATGCAACCGTGGGAATGACACCCCTGTGAGTGAGTCATCCTCTGGGGTGATCCTTACTGAGCAAAGCTGCAGGTGACATGCACCCATGGAGATGACACCCCTGTGGGTGAGTCAGCCTCTGGTGTGATCCTTACTGAGCACCGCTGCAGGTGACATGCACCCGTGGGGATGACTCCCCTGTGAGTGAGTCAGCCTCTGGGGTGATCCTTACTGACCATCGCTGAAGGTGACATGCACCCGTGGGGATGACACCTCTGTGGGTGAGTCAGCCTCTGGGGTGATCCTTGCTGAGCACCGCTGCAGGTGACATGCACCCATGTGGATGACACCCCTGTGAGTGAGTCCGCCTCTGGGGTGAGCCTTACTGAGCACCGCTGCAGGCGACAAGCACCTGTGGGAATGACACCCCTGTGGGTGAGTCAGCCTCTTCTGTGATCCTTACTGAGCATCGCTGCAGGTGACATGCACCCATGTGGATGACAACTCTGTGAGTGAGTCAGCCTCTGGGGTGATCCTTTCTGAGCACCGCTGCAGATGACAAGCACCCATGGGGATGACACCCCTGTGGGTGTGTCAGCCTCTGGGGTGATCCTTACTGAGCACCGCTGCAGGTGACATGCAACCGTGGGAATGACACCTCTGTGGGTGAGTCAGCCTCTGGGGTGATCCTTACTGAGCACCGCTGCAGGTGACATGCACCCATGGGGATGACACCCCTGTGGGTGAGATAGCTTCTTGGGTGATCCTTACTGAGCACAGCTGCAGGTGACATGCAACCGTGGGAATGACACCCCTGTGGGTGAGTCAGCCTCTGGGGTGATCCTTACTGAACACCGCTGCAGGTGACATGTGTAGCACCCCGAGGACTCGGCTGCTACAGGGGTATTGCACCTCGAACCAGAGGTGTGGTATTCCACTCCCGGGTAAGGATGGAGTGTGGAACAGAGCTCAGACTACTGCATGCACTACACTCACCCCATTTCCGGGGGACAGAACAACGGTACTCCCACTAGGAAGATGTGCAGGTACGACAGCGTCAGTCCCCGGCTGTAGTGGGGAGGGGGGAGGAATATCCCTGTAGTGTAGGAGCCGATAGGGGAGGTACTCTGGGTATAGCTAGGAGCCCATTGGGTGCTAGTCACCTGGGCTCACACATAGAGGGAGTATATAAGGTGGGCACCATCTGGAGACAGGGTCTGTTCCGTGGAGAGAGGAGTTCAGCCAGAGAGGGCTGACAGGGAGCTGTGGCTCCGGCTGGGCCCAGCTCCAGGGCCAGGCCTGAAGCAGAGAGAAGGAGGCAGAAAGGCCCAGAGACGCAAGGAGAGAGGGAACCCTGAGATCCCACAGGAGAACGAAAAGGGTGAAGGGTTGGCAGAGAAGGGTACCGGATCCCAAACTGGTAGAGACTAATCATCCTCAGCCAGGAACCGGAGGTCGTGGTCAAGCTTTGGCACGACCCTCACCACATCCACCAGGAAGGCATACCACGCATAGGGCCAGGGAAGCCAGGAAAGGTTTCACCACCAAGAGGCCCGAGGGAGCCGGACATAGGTGGGTCCCTGGTGAGAACGGCCAGTAGGAAGGAAGAGAGGGGAGCTCTGGACCACGCTCTGGAACTACCTGGGAGTTGGCCGAGTCCCTGACCTGGTGGACGCAGCATGACTCGGGTGGTCCTTACTGTGCACAAGCGACCGGATAAAGAACAGTGAGTAAAACTTTTGAAACTGCACTTCAAGCCTCCGTGTTTCGTGGTCACACCTGCACCTTCAGTACTGGGACACCCGCACCATCACTCCCCTCATCCAACTCACAATAGCTGCCCTGAGGCCATACCCCTCCCGTTGGGGGTTATACCATCCACGCTGCACAATCCTACCACCGGCCTCAGCGGTCTGCCCTGCAGGGGCAGCTCCATAGCTGCATTCAACGGGTGGCGTAGTCGAACAATACAGTATCATCTGCCAAACACTGCCTCCTAGTTTGACACCCTGGGCACGGACCGGGTCACCGCCACGAGGACTACTACTCCTATTCAGATCCGGCTCCGGGTATCCCCTGAACATGGCCCAGGGGGCGCGTCAACTTTGGCGTAGTCGGCAGGATCTCGTGCCCGCAACTACCGGGTACTGCGTGCCTGAAGAAAAGTTTACATGTACCGTAAGAAGAAGTCTCCCGCCAATTCCAGAGGGTCCCCGTCATCGGACGCCATCTCGGGTCGTTTCCCGCCGTTTGCCCGCCATCTGCAGCCTTTTCCCGCCATCCGCAGAGTTTCCCGCCATTAGGAGACGATTCCCGCCATCTGAGACGATTTCCCGCCCTGGCAGAGCGGACGCCATTATGGGCGTGCCAGAGGGTGGCAAGAGACGACCTCCCATCGTGGGCCTGGTCCCAGAAGAGCGCCAAAAGCAAAGACCGCCCCCACCAGCAGAGACTGCAATGATAGAAATGTCCATCAGCGTGGGGGGACTGCCCCTGGAACTCACAATCACCAAGTTGCCCCGGGACCACCCTCAGTATGGGCGGATCAAGAACAAAAGAGGGAGGATGGGTGCAGCCTGGAGGAGTCTGGGGAGATCGCACCCAGAGATGGAGGGAGAGTCAGGCAGCACCGACCCCGTGGTCAGGAGCCTGTTGCAGACTGCCACCCCAGAAGGCCTGGTGGAGATCCTGGCACAGCTCCCCAGAGAAAGGGAGCATGCACAGACCGCGCTGGAGGCCTTGGCCCGGAGGATGGCCCGGGTGCAGCAAGAAACACTGGCCGAGTGGAGCAGGGAGATGGCCCAACAGGCTGGAACCCGCCAGCAGAGGACGCCACCCGCAACGAGGAGCATGCCTGCCCCTGAAGATGGTGCAGGAGGGACGAAGGCCGGAGACGACGCCGTGGAGGGAGCCACAGAGATGGAAGCAGGTAAAGGGGACGTCACCACCCCGTGCCCCGTGGCCGTAAGCCTGTCCCAGCTCCCCGTCGCAGAGCCTGAAGTTCTACTCACCGCGCCCGTTGCTGCACCGCCACTGCTCCCAGCTAGGCCTCAAGCGGAGCCGCAGCCACGCCCCCTTCCGCGCCACGCTCCTTGACTCTGAGTGCGGCGAAGCAGGAGATACCACCGGCCTGGTCGCAGGGCCGAGTACCCCCGGGCGCTGCCGTCTCTAAGGTGCCCTTCACCTTCAGAGTGCCACCGGCCTGGTCGCAAGGCCTGGTGAATCCGGGCGCCGATGCCCCCACCGCGCCCTCGACCTCCACAGTGCTGCCCCTGGGTGAAGATCTGTTTGCGCAGCATACCTGCCCGGATGGGCAGCCCTTTGTGTGGCCCCCGGAGTACATTAACCCCCGACTCCGGAGGGAACGGCCCCTGTGTGAGCCCCTGATCCCGGCTCCGGCGCCCGCCAAAATCGTTCCGCTCCCGTTGGAGAAGGCTCAGTTCGCATGGGACCCCACCGGTGAAAATCTCATGGGGTTCACCCAGGAGACCCGGGCGGCCGCAGCCCAGCGTGCGGAGTGCTGCCGACAACAACTGGAGGTCTTCAACAGAGAACGGCGAGAGAGGCGGGTCCGCGAGGAGCGGCTGCAGGTTCAAAGCGCGGAGCAGAAACGCCGGACCCGACGAAACCCCCGTGCGGCCCACGGTCCCCGCGCCACCGGGACCGTAATAAAGTTTCAACTGGAGCACGGTTGGGGCTTTATCCGGGATCACAGAACCCCCGGCGACGTCTTTGTCACCCGCAGGGATGTCGAGAGCCATCTGCCGGAGGGACACCGCGGACGTGACCTTTACCCGGGTGACGAGGTCACCTTCACCCGGCATCAGTGTGCCAAAGGACCGTACGCCCTTCACGTGCACCGGTTGACGGAGGAAGAGCTGCGGTATGAGGGAGATCAAGAGGACCCGGATAGGTTTGAAGACTACCCTCAGGAAGGAGCAGGAGGGCATCGTCACCAATAAGAGGTGAACAGGACTGTACAAAGTTACCCGTCGGGGTATGAGAACTGTTGTGAATTAAGAGTATGGTCCCCGTTGGGACTAGTGAACTGTTACCTGTGTGTCCCTATCCCTAACCAAGCTGAGGACTGTGAGCAGCCATTCCTAATCCCCACTGGCCGAGGACTGAGAGCGGCCAAATCCCTGTAAATAGTTGCGCTTCCTAAAGCGCCCCCTACTGGTTTTAAAAGGAACTGCTTTTAGAGACGGTTGCACTTAACCTGGTCACAAGTGGCACGGTGGCCAGGAATCAATAGTGTGTTGGTCAAGAGTGTTTTATAATGAAAAGTTATATATGCTGCTAACAGAGTTTATAGTGTTTTATATGTATGTAGAGAAAATATTGTAATGTTTATTAGTGTTTAATACATGTAGTGTAAAAAGAAGAAAAGAACCTCCCATAAAGGGATGAGTTTACAGTTTATATTTTATAAGTAAGTGCACTTTAAAATGTTTGTATGTTTCTTTTGGGTTTTTACTCTTTTCCAGCCCGAGGACGTGCTGTGGTTTACCAGGGGGGAATGTAGCACCCCGAGGACTCGGCTGCTACAGGGGTATTGCACCTCGAACCAGAGGTGTGGTATTCCACTCCCGGGTAAGGATGGAGTGTGGAACAGAGCTCAGACTACTGCATGCACTACACTCACCCCATTTCCGGGGGACAGAACAACGGTACTCCCACTAGGAAGATGTGCAGGTACGACAGCGTCAGTCCCCGGCTGGAGTGGGGAGGGGGGAGGAATATCCCTGTAGTGTAGGAGCAGATAGGGGAGGTACTCTGGGTATAGCTAGGAGCCCATTGGGTGCTAGTCACCTGGGCTCACACATAGAGGGAGTATATAAGGTGGGCACCATCTGGAGACAGGGTCTGTTCCGTGGAGAGAGGAGTTCAGCCAGAGAGGGCTGACAGGGAGCTGTGGCTCCGGCTGGGCCCAGCTCCAGGGCCAGGCCTGAAGCAGAGAGAAGGAGGCAGAAAGGCCCAGAGACGCAAGGAGAGAGGGAACCCTGAGATCCCACAGGAGAACGAAAAGGGTGAAGGGTTGGCAGAGAAGGGTACCGGATCCCAAACTGGTAGAGGCTAATCATCCTCAGCCAGGAACCGGAGGTCGTGTTCAAGCTTTGGCACGACCCTCACCACATCCACCAGGAAGGCATACCACGCATAGGGCCAGGGAAGCCAGGAAAGGTTTCACCACCAAGAGGCCCGAGGGAGCCGGACATAGGTGGGTCCCTGGTGAGAACGGCCAGTAGGAAGGAAGAGAGGGGAGCTCTGGACCACGCTCTGGAACTACCTGGGAGTTGGCCGAGTCCCTGACCTGGTGGACGCAGCATGACTCGGGTGGTCCTTACTGTGCACAAACGACCGGATAAAGAAAAGTGAGTAAAGCTTTTGAAACTGCACTTCAAGCCTCCGTGTTTCGTGGTCACACCTGCACCTTCAGTACTGGGACACTCGCACCATCACTCCCCTCATCCAACTCACAATAGCTGCCCTGAGGCCATACCCCTCCCGTTGGGGGTTATACCATCCACGCTGCACAATCCTACCACCGGCCTCAGCGGTCTGCCCTGCAGCGGCAGCTCCATAGCTGCATTCAACGGGTGGCGTAGTCGAACAATACAGTATCATCTGCCAAACACTGCCTCCTAGTTTGACACCCTGGGCACGGACCGGGTCACCGCCACGAGGACTACTACTCCTATTCAGATCCGGCTCCGGGTATCCCCTGAACATGGCCCAGGGGGCGCGTCACATGCACCCGTGGGGATGACACCCCTGTGGGTGAGTCAGCCTCTGGGGTGATTCTTACTGAGCACCGCTTCAGGTGACAAGCACCTGTGCGTATGACACCTCTGTGGGTGATTCAGCCTCTGGGGTGATCCTTACTGAGCACCGCTGCAGGTGACATGCACCCATGGGGATGACACCCCTGTGAGTGAGTCAGCCTCTGGGGTGATCCTTACTGAGCACCGCTGCAGGTGACATGCACCCATGGTGATGACACCCCTGTGAGTGAGTCAGCCTCTGGGGTGATCCTTACTGAGCACCACTGCAGGTGACATGCACCCATGGGGATAATACCCCTGTGAGTGAGTCAGCCTCTGAGATGATCCTTACTGAGCACCGCTGCAGGAGACATGACACCCCTATGGGTAAGTCAGCCTTGGGGTGATCCTTACTGTGCACCGCTGCAGGTGATATGCATCCATGGGGATGACAAATCTGTGAGTGAGTCACCCTCTGGGGTGATCCTTACTGAGCACCGCTGCAGGTCGCATGCACCCATGGGGATGACACCCCTGTGGGTGAGTCAGCCTCTGGGGTGATCCTTAATGAGCATCACTGCAGGTGACATGCACCCATGGAGATGACAAATCTGTGAGTGAGTCACCCTCTGGGGTGATCCTTACTGAGCACCGCTGCAGGTCGCATGCACCCAGGGGGATGACACCCCTGTGGGTGAGTCAGCCTCTGGGGTGATCCTTACTGAGCACTGCTGCAGGTGACATGCACCCGTGGGGATGACACCCCTGTGGGTGAGTCAGCCTCTGTGGTGATCCTTACTGAGCACCGCTGCAGGTGACATGCACCCGTGGGGATGACACCCCTGTGAGTGAGTCAGCCTCTGGGGTGATCCTTACTGAGCTTCGCTGCAGGTGACATGCACCCATGGGGATTTCACCCCTGTGGGTGAGTCAACCTCTGGGGTGATCCTTACTGAGCTTCGCTGCAGGTGACATGCACCCATGGGGATTTCACCCGTGTGAGTGAGTCAGCCTCTGAGGTGATCCTTACTGAGCACCGCTGCAGGTAACATGCACCCATGAAGGTGGCACCCCTGTGAGAAAGTTTGCCTCTGGGGTGATCCTTACTGAGCATCGCTGCCGGTGACAAGCACCCATTGGGATGACACCCCTGTGAGTGAGTCAGCCTCTGGGGTGATCCTTACTGAGCACCGCTGCAGGTGACATGCATCCATGGGAATGACACCCCTGTGGGTGAGTCAGCCTCTGTGGTGATCCATACTGAGCACCGCTGCAGCTGACATGAACCCGTGGGGATGACACCTCTATGGGTGAGTCAGCCTCTGGTGTGATCCTTACTGAGCACCGCTGCAGGTGACAGGCACCCTTGGGGATTTCACCCCTGTGAGTGAGTCAGCCTCTGAGGTGATCCTTACTGAGCACCGCTGCAGGTGACATGCACCCATTGGGATGACACCCCTGTGGGTGAGATAGCTTCTTGGGTGATCCTTACTGAGCACAGCTGCAGGTGACACGCACCCATGGGGATCACACCTCTGTGGGTGAGTCAGCCTCTGGGGTGATTCTTACTGAGCACCGCTGCAGGTGACAAGCACCTGTGCGTATGACACCCCTGTGAGTGAGTCAGCCTCTGGGGTGATCCTTACTGAGCAAAGCTGCAGGTGACATGAACCCATGGGGATGACACCCCTGTGATTCAGTCAGCCTCTGGGGTGATCCTTACTGAGCACGGCTGCAGGTGACATGCATCCATGGGGATGACACCCCTGTGATTGAGTCAGCCTCTGGGGTGATCCTTACTGAGCACGGCTGCAGGTGACATGCACCCATGGGGTTGACACGTCTGTGAGTGAGTCAGCCTCTGGTGTGATCCTTTCTGAACACCACTGCAGGTGACAAGCACCTGTGGGAATGACACCCCTGTGAGTGAGTCAGCCTCTGGGGTGATCCTTACTGAGTAACGCTGTAGGTGACAAGCACCTGTGGGAATGACACCTCTGTGAGTGAGTCAGCCTCTGGGGTGATGCTTACTGAGTACCGCTGCAGGTGACATGCACCCATGGGGATGACACCCATGTGGGTGAGTCAGCCTCTGGGGTGATCCTTACTGAGCACCGCCGCAGGTGACATACAACCGTGGGGATAACACCCATGTGGGTGAGTCAGCCTCTGGGGTGATACTTACTGAGCACGGCTGCAGGAGACATGCACCCATGGGGATGACACCTCTGTGGGTGAGTCAGCCTCTGGGGTGATCCTTACTGAGCACCGCTGCAGGTGACAGGCGCCCATGGAGATGACACCTCTGTGGGTGAGTCAGCCTCTGGGGTGATCCTTACTGAGCACCGCTGCAGGTGACAGGCGCCCATGGGGATGACACCTCTGTGAGTGAGTTAGCCTCTGGGGTGATCCTTACTGAGCACCGCTGCAGATGATATGCACCCATGAGGATGAAACCCCTGAGGGTGAGTCAGCCTCTGCGGTGATCCTTACTGAGCACTGCTGCAGGCGACAAGCACCTGTGGGAATGACACCCCTGTGGGTGAGTCAGCCTCTTCTGTGATCCTTACTGAGCATCGCTGCAGGTGACATGCACCCATGGGGATGACACCCCTGTGAGTGAGTCAGCCTCTGGGGTGATCTTTACTGAGCACCGCTGCAGGTGACATGCACCCATGAGGATTGCACCCCTGTGAGTGAGTCTGCCTCTGTGGTGATCCATACTGAGCACCGCTGCAGGTGACATGCACCCATGGGGATGACACCCTTGTGGGTGATTTAGTTTCTGGGGTGATCTTTACTGAGCATCCCTGCAGGTGACAAGCACCCATGCGGATGACACCTCTGTGGGTGAGTCAGCCTCTGGGGTGATCCTTACTGAGCACCACTGCAGGTGACATGCATGCGTGGGGATGACACCTCTGTGAGTGAGTCAGCCTCTGAGGTGATCCTTACTGAGCACTGCTGCAGGTGACATGCACCCATGGCGATGACACCCTTGTGAGTGAGTCAGCCTCTGGGGTGATCCTTACTGAGCACCGCTGCAGGTGACATGCAACCGTGGGAATGACACCCCTGTGAGTGAGTCAGCCTGTGGGGTGATCCTTACTGAGCAAAGCTGCAGGTTACATGCACCCATGGGGATGACACCCCTGTGAGTGAGTCAGCCTCTGGTGTGATCCTTACTGAGCACCGCTGCAGGTGACATGCACCCATGGGGATGACACCTCTGTGAGTGAGTCAGCCTCTGGGTGATCCTTACTGAGCACCACTGCAGGTGACATGCACCCGTGGGGATGACTCCGCTGTGAGTGAGTCAGCCTCTGGGGTGTTCCTTACTGAGCACCGCTGCAGGTGACATGCACCCATGGGGATCACAGCCCTGTCAGTGAGTCAGCCTCTGGGGTGATCCTTGCTGAGCACGGCTGCAGGTGACATGCACCCATGTGGAAGACACCCCTGTGAGTGAGTCAGCCTCTGGGGTGATCCTTGCTGAGCACCGCTGCAGGTGACATGCACCCATGTGGATGACACCCCTGTGAGTGAGTCCGCCTCTGGGGTGATCCTTACTGAGCATCGCTGCAGGTGACAAGCACCCAGTCGATGAAACCCATGTGAGTGAGTCAGCCTCTGAAGTGATCCTTACTAAGCACCGCTGCAGGTGACATGCACCCATGGGGATGACACCTCTGTGGGTGAGTCAGCCTCTGGGGTGATCCTTACTCAGCACCGCTGCAGGCGACAAGCACCTGTGGGAATGACACGCCTGTGGGTGAGTCAGCCTCTTCTGTGATCCTTACTGAGCACAATTGCATGTGACAAGCACCCATGGGGATGACAACTCTGTGAGTGAGTTAGTTTCTGGGGTGATCCTTACTGAGCACCGCTGCAGGTGACATGCACCCATGGGGATGACACCTCTGTGGGTGAGTCAGCCTCTGGGGTGATCCTTACTGAGCACCGCTGCAGTTGATATGCAACCGTGGGAATGAAACCTCAGTGGGTGAGTCAGCCTCTGGGGTGATCCTTACTGAGCGCCGCTGCAGGTGACATGCACCCATGGGGATGACACCTCTGTGGGTGAGTCAGCCTCTGGGGTGATCCTTACTGAGCACCACTGCAGGTGACATGCATGCGTGGGGATGACACCTCTGTGAGTGAGTCAGCCTCTGAGGTGATCCTTACTGAGCACTGCTGCATGTGACATGCACCCATGGGGATGACACCCTTGTGAGTGAGTCAGCCTATGGGGTGATCCTTACTGAGCACCGCTGCAGGTGACATGCAACCGTGGGAATGACACCCCTGTGAGTGAGTCAGCCTCTGGTGTGATCCTTACTGAGCACCGCTGCAGGTGACATGCACCCATGGAGATGACACCCCTGTGAGTGAGTCAGCCTCTGCGGTGATCCTTACTGAGAACTGCTGCAGGTGACATGCACCCATGGAGATGACACCTCTGTGAGTAAGTCAGCCTCTGTGGTGATCCTTACTGAGCACCGCTGCAGGTGACATGCACCCGTGGGGATGACTCCCCTGTGAGTGAGTCAGCCTCTGGGGTGATCCTTACTGACCAACGCTGAAGGTGACATGCACCCGTGGGGATGACACCTCTGTGGGAGAGTCAGCCTCTGGGGTGATCCTTGCTGAGCACCGCTGCAGGTGACATGCACCCATGTGAATGACACCCCTGTGAGTGAGTCAGCCTCTGGGGTGATCCTTGCTGAGCACCGCTGCAGGTGACATGCACCCTTGTGGATGATACCCCTGTGAGTGAGTCCGCCTCTGGGGTGATCCTTACTGAGCACCGCTGCAGGTGACATGCACCCATGGGGATGACACCCCTGTGGGTGAGACAGCTTCTGGGTTGATCCTTATAGAGCACCGCTGCAGGTGACATGCACCCATGGGGATGACACCCTTGTGGGTGAGTTAGTTTCTGGGGTGATCCTTACTGAGCATCGCTGCAGGTGACAAGCACCCAGTCGATGAAACCCATGTGAGTGAGTCAGCCTCTGAAGTGATCCTTACTAAGCACCGCTGCAGGTGACATGCACCCATGGGGATGACACCTCTGTGGGTGAGTCAGCCTCTGGGGTGATCCTTACTCAGCACCGCTGCAGGCGACAAGCACCTGTGGGAATGACACGCCTGTGGGTGAGTCAGCCTCTTCTGTGATCCTTACTGAGCACAATTGCATGTGACAAGCACCCATGGGGATGACAACTCTGTGAGTGAGTTAGTTTCTGGGGTGATCCTTACTGAGCACCGCTGCAGGTGACATGCACCCATGGGGATGACACCTCTGTGGGTGAGTCAGCCTCTGGGGTGATCCTTACTGAGCACCGCTGCAGTTGATATGCAACGGTGGGAATGAAACCTCAGTGGGTGAGTCAGCCTCTGGGGTGATCCTTACTGAGCGCCGCTGCAGGTGACATGCACCCATGGGGATGACACCTCTGTGGGTGAGTCAGCCTCTGGGGTGATCCTTACTGAGCACCACTGCAGGTGACATCCATGCGTGGGGATGACACCTCTGTGAGTGAGTCAGCCTCTGAGGTGATCCTTACTGAGCACTGCTGCATGTGACATGCACCCATGGGGATGACACCCTTGTGAGTGAGTCAGCCTATGGGGTGATCCTTACTGAGCACCGCTGCAGGTGACATGCAACCGTGGGAATGACACCCCTGTGAGTGAGTCAGCCTCTGGTGTGATCCTTACTGAGCACCGCTGCAGGTGACATGCACCCATGGAGATGACACCCCTGTGAGTGAGTCAGCCTCTGCGGTGATCCTTACTGAGAACTGCTGCAGGTGACATGCACCCATGGAGATGACACCTCTGTGAGTGAGTCAGCCTCTGTGGTGATCCTTACTGAGCACCGCTGCAGGTGACATGCACCCGTGGGGATGACTCCCCTGTGAGTGAGTCAGCCTCTGGGGTGATCCTTACTGACCAACGCTGAAGGTGACATGCACCCGTGGGGATGACACCTCTGTGGGAGAGTCAGCTTCTGGGGTGATCCTTGCTGTGCACCGCTGCAGGTGACATGCAGCCATGTGAATGACACCCCTGTGAGTGAGTCAGCCTCTGGGGTGATCCTTGCTGAGCACCGCTGCAGGTGACATGCACCCATGTGGATGATACCCCTGTGAGTGAGTCCGCCTCTGGGGTGATCCTTACTGAGCACCGCTGCAGGTGACATGCACCCATGGGGATGACACCCATGTGGGTGAGACAGCTTCTGGGTTGATCCTTATAGAGCACCGCTGCATGTGACATGCACCCGTGGGGATGACACCCATGTGGGTGCGTCAGCCTCTGGGGTGAGCCTTACTGAGCACCGCTGCAGGTGACATGCACCCATGGGGATGACACCTCTGTGAGTGAGTCAGCCTCTGGGTGATCCTTACTGAGCACCGCTGCAGGTGACATGCACCCGTGGGGATGACACCTCTGTGGGTGAGACAGTCTCTGGAGTGATCCTTACTAAGCACCGCTGCAGGTGACATGCACCCATGGGGATGACACCTCTGTGGGTGAGACAGCCTCTGGGGTGATCCTTACTGAGCACCGCTGCAGGTGACAAGCACCCATGGGGATGACACCTCTGTGAGTGAGTCAGCCTCTGGGGTGATCCTTACTGAGCATCGCTGCAGGTGACATGCACCCATGGGGATGACACCCCTGTGGGTGAGTCAGCCTCTGGGGTGATCCTTACTGAGCATCGCTGCAGGTGACATGCACCCATGGGGATAACACCCCTGTGGGTGAGTTAGTTTGTGGGGTGATCCTTACTGAGCACCGCTGCAAGTGACATGCAACCATGGGAATGACACCCCTGTGGGTGAGTCAGCCTCTGGGGTGATTCTTACTGAGCACTGCTGCAGGTGACATGCACCCATGGGGTTGACACCTCTGTGAGTGAGTCAACTCTGGTGTGATCCTTACTGAGCACCGCTGCAGGTGACATGCACCCATGGGGATGACACCTCTGTGAGTGAGTTAACTCTGGTGTGATCCTTACTGAGCACCGCTGCAGGTGACATGCACCCATGGGGATGACACCTCTGTGAGTGAGTCAACTCTGGTGTGATCCTTTCTGAGCACCACTGCAGGTGACAAGCAACCATGGGAATGACACCCCTGTGAGTGAGTCAGCCTCTGGTGTGATCCTTACTGAGCACCGCTGCAAGTGACATGCAACCATGGGAATGACACCCCTGTGAGTGAGTCAGCCTCTGGGGTGATGCTTACTGAGTACCGCTGCAGGAGACATGACACCCCTATGGGTAAGTCAGCCTTGGGGTGATCCTTACTGTGCACCGCTGCAGGTGACATGCACCCGTGGGGATGATACCCCTGTGGGTGAGTCAGCCTCTGGGGTCTCTGGGGTGATCCTTACTGAGCATGACTGCAGGGTGACATGCACCCATGGGGATGACACCCTTGTGGGTGAGTTAGTTTCTGGGGTGATCCTTACTGAGCATCGCTGCAGGTGACATGCACCCAGTCGATGAAACCCATGTGAGTGAGTCAGCCTCTGGAGTGATCCTTACTAAGCACCGCTGCAGGTGACATGCACCCATGGGGATGACACCTCTGTGGGTGAGTCAGCCTCTGGGGTGATCCTTACTGAGCACCGCTGCAGGCGACAAGCACCTGTGGGAATGACACCCCTGTGAGTGAGTCAGCCTCTGGGGTGATCTTTACTGAGCACCGCTGCAGGTGACATGCACCCATGAGGATTGCACCCCTGTGAGTGAGTCTGCCTCTGTGGTGATCCATACTGAGCACCGCTGCAGGTGACATGCACCCATGGGGATGACACCCTTGTGGGTGATTTAGTTTCTGGGGTGATCTTTACTGAGCATCCCTGCAGGTGACAAGCACCCATGGGGATGACACCTCTGTGGGTGAGTCAGCCTCTGGGGTGATCCTTACTGAGCACCACTGCAGGTGACATGCACCTGTGGGAATGACACCCCTGTGGGTGAGTCAGCCTCTTCTGTGATCCTTACTGAGCACCATTGCAGGTGACAAGCACCCATGGGGATGACAACTCTGTGAGTGAGTTAGTTTCTGGGGTGATCCTTACTGAGCACCGCTGCAGGTGACATGCACCCATGGGGATGACACCTCTGTGGGTGAGTCAGCCTCTGGGGTGATCCTTACTGAGCACCGCTGCAGTTGATATGCAACCGTGGGAATGAAACCTCAGTGGGTGAGTCAGCTTCTGGGGTGATCCTTACTGAGCGCCGCTGCAGGTGACATGCACCCATGGGGATGACACCTCTGTGGGTGAGTCAGCCTCTGGGGTGATCCTTACTGAGCACCACTGCAGGTGACATGCATGCGTGGGGATGACACCTCTGTGAGTGAGTTAGTCTCTGAGGTGATCCTTACTGAGCACTGCTGCATGTGACATGCACCCATGGGGATGACACCCTTGTGAGTGAGTCAGCCTATGGGGTGATCCTTACTGAGCACCGCTGCAGGTGACATGTAACCGTGGGAATGACACCCCTGTGAGTGAGTCATCCTCTGGGGTGATTCTTACTGAGCACCGCTGCAGGTGACATGCACCCATGGAGATGATGGGTGACACCCCTGTGGGTGAGTCAGCCTCTGGTGTGATCCTTACTGAGCACCGCTGCAGGTGACATGCACCCATGGGGATATGACACCTCTGTGAGTGAGTCAGCCTCTGGGTGATCCTTACTGAGCACCGCTGAAGGTGACATGCAACCGTGGGGATGACACCTCTGTGGGTGAGTCAGCCTCTGGGGTGATCCTTGCTGAGCACCGCTGCAGGTGACATGCACCCATGTGGATGACACCCCTGTGAGTGAGTCAGCCTCTGGGGTGATCCTTGCTGAGCACCGCTGCAGGTGACATGCACCCATGTGGATGATACCCCTGTGAGTGAGTCCGCCTCTGGGGTGATCCTTACTGAGCACCGCTGCAGGTGACATGCACCCGTGGGGATGACACCCATGTGGGTGCGTCAGCATCTGGGGTGAGCCTTACTGAGCACCGCTGCAGGTGACATGCACCCATGGGGATGACACCTCTGTGAGTGAGTCAGCCTCTGGGTGATCCTTACTGAGCACCGCTGCAGGTGACATTCACCCGTGGGGATGACACCTCTGTGGGTGAGTCAGCCTCTGGAGTGATCCTTACTAAGCACCGCTGCAGGTGACATGCACCCATGGGGATGACACCTCTGTGGGTGAGACAGCCTCTGGGGTGATCCTTACTGAGCACCGCTGCAGGTGACAAGCACCCATGGGGATGACTCCTCTGTGAGTGAGTCAGCCTCTGGGGTGATCCTTACTGAGCAACGCTGCAGGTGACATGCACCCATGGGGATGACACCCCTGTGGGTGAGTCAGCCTCTGGGGTGATCCTTACTGATCATCGCTGCAGGTGACATGCACCCATGGGAATGACACCCGTGTGGGTGAGTTAGTTTCTGGGGTGATCCTTACTGAGCACCGCTGCAAGTGACATGCAACCATGGGAATGACACGCCTGTGGGTGAGTCAGCCTCTGGGGTGATTCTTACTGAGCACTGCTGCAGGTGACATACACCCATGGGGTTGACACCTCTGTGAGTGAGTCAACTCTGGTGTGATCCTTACTCAGCACCGCTGCAGGTGACATGCACCCATGGGGATGACACCTCTGTGAGTGAGTCAACTCTGGTGTGATCCTTACTGAGCACCGCTGCAGGTGACATGCACCCATGGGTAGGACACCTCTGTGAGTGAGTCAACTCTGGTGTGATCCTTTCAGAGCACCACTGCAGGTGACAAGCAACCATGGGAATGACACCTCTGTGAGTGAGTTAGTTTCTGGGGTGATCCTTACTGAGCACTGCTGCAGGTGACATGCAACCATGGGAATGACACCCCTGTGGGTGAGTTAGTTTCTGGGGTGATCCTTACTGAGCACCGCTGCAGGTGACATGCAACCATGGGAATGACACCCCTGTGAGTGAGTCAGCCTCTGGGGTGATGCTTACTGAGTACCGCTGCAGGAGACATGACACCCCTATGGGTAAGTCAGCCTTGGGGTGATCCTTACTGTGCACCGCTGCAGGTGACATGCACCCGTGGGGATGATACCCCTGTGAGTGACTTAGCCTCTGGGGTGATCCTTACTGAGCACCGCTGCAGGTGACATGCACCCATGGGGATGACACCCCTGTGAGTTAGTCAGCCTCTGGGGTGATCCTTACTGAGCATCGCTGCAGGTGACATGCATCCATGGGGATGACACCCCTGTAAGTGATTCAGCCTCTGGTGTGATCCTTACTGAGCACCGCTGCAGTTGATATGCAACCGTGGGGATGACACCCCTGTGGGTGAGTCAGCCTCTGGGGTGATCATTACTGAGCGCCGCTGCAGGTGACATGCACCCATGGGGATGACACCCCTGTGGGTGAGACAGCTTCTGGGGTGATCCTTACTGAGCACTGCTGCAGGTGACATGCACCCGTGGGGATGACACCCATGTGGGTGAGTCAGCCTCTGGGGTGATCCTTACTGAGCACCGCCGCAGGTGACACACAACCGTGGGGATAACACCCATGTGGGTGAGTCAGCCTCTGGGGTGATACTTACTGAGCACGGCTGCAGGAGACATGCACCCATGGGGATGACACCTCTGTGGAAGAGTCACCCTCTGGATTGATCCTTACTGAGCACCGCTGCAGGTGACATGCACCCATGGGGATGACACCTCTGTGCATGAGTCAGCCTCTTCTGTGATCCTTACTGAGCATCGCTGCAGGTGACATCCAACCGTGGGAATGACACCCCTGTGAGTGAGTCAGCCTCTGGGTGATCCTTATTGATCAACGCTGCATGTGACATGCAACCGTGGAAATGACACAGGCGCCCGTGGGGATGACTCCCCTGTGAGTGAGTCAGCCTCTGGGGTGATCCTTACTGACCATCGCTGAAGGTGACATGCACTCATGAGGATTGCACCCCTGTGAGTGAGTCTGCCTCTGTGGTGATCCATACTGAGCACCGCTGCAGGTGACATGCACCCATGGGGATGACACCCTTTTGGGTGATTTAGTTTCTGGGGTGATCTTTACTGAGCATCCCTGCAGGTGACAAGCACCCATGGGGATGACACCTCTGTGGGTGAGTCAGCCTCTGGGGTGATCCTTACTGAGCACCACTGCAGGTGACATGCATGCGTGGGGATGACACCTCTGTGAGTGAGTCAGCCTCTGAGGTGATCCTTACTGAGCACTGCTGCAGGTGACATGCACCCATGGGGATGACACCCTTGTGAGTGAGTCAGCCTCTGGGGTGATCCTTACTGAGCACCGCTGCAGGTGACATGCAACCGTGGGAATAACACCCCTGTGAGTGAGTCAGCCTCTGGGGTGATCCTTACTGAGCACCGCTGCAGGTGACATGCAACCGTGGGGATAACACCCATGTGGGTGAGTCAGCCTCTGGTGTGATCCTTACTGAGCACCGCTGCAGTGACATGCACCCATGGGGATGACACCTCTGTGAGTGAGTCAGCCTCTAGGGTGTTCCTTACTGAGCGCCGCTGCAGGTGACATGCACCCATGGGGATGACACCTCTGTGGGTGAGTCAGCCTCTGCGGTGATCCTTACTGAGCACCGCTGCAGGTGACATCCAACCGTGGGAATGACACCCCTGTGAGTGAGTCAGCCTCTGGGTGATCCTTATTGATCAACGCTGCATGTGACAATCAACCGTGGGAATGACACCCCTGTGGGTGAGACAGCCTCTGGGGTGATCCTTACTGACCATCGCTGAAGGCGACATGCACCCGTGGGGATGACACCTCTGTGGGTGAGTCAGCCTCTGGGGTGATCCTTGCTGAGCACCGCTGCAGGTGACATGCACCAATGTGGATGACACCCCTGTGAGTGAGTCAGCCTCTGGGGTGATCCTTACTGAGCACGGCTGCAGGTGACATGCATCCATGGGGATGACACCCCTGTGATTGAGTCAGCCTCTGCGGTGATCCTTACTGAGCACCGGTGCAGGTGACATCCAACCGTGGGAATGACACCCTTGTGAGTGAGTCAGCCTCTGGGTGATCCTTATTGATCAACGCTGCATGTGACAATCAACCGTGGGAATGACACCCCTGTGGGTGAGACAGCCTCTGGGGTGATCCTTACTGACCATCGCTGAAGGCGACATGCACCCGTGGGGATGACACCTCTGTGGGTGAGTCAGCCTCTGGGGTGATCCTTGCTGAGCACCGCTGCAGGTGACATGCACCCATGTGGATGACACCCCTGTGAGTGAGTCAGCCTCTGGGGTGATCCTTACTGAGCACGGCTGCAGGTGACATGCATCCATGGGGATGACACCCCTGTGATTGAGTCAGCCTCTGGGGTGATCCTTACTGAGCACGGCTGCAGGTGACATGCACCCATGGGGATGACACCTCTGTGGGTGAGTCAGCCTCTGGGGTGATCCTTACTGAGCACGGCTGCAGGTGACATGCACCCATGGGGTTGACACGTCTGTGAGTGATTCAACTCTGGTGTGATCCTTACTGAGCACCGCTGCAGGTGACATGCACCCATGGGGATGACACCTCTGTGAGTGAGTCAACTCTGGTGTGATCCTTTCTGAACACCACTGCAGGTGACAAGCACCTGTGGGAATGACACCTCTGTGAGTGAGTCAGCCTCTGGGGTGATGCTTACTGAGTACCGCTGCAGGTGACATGCACCCATGGGGATGACACCCCTGTGGGTGAGACAGCTTCTGGGGTGATCCTTACTGAGCACTGCTGCAGGTGACATGCACCCGTGGGGATGACACCCATGTGGGTGAGTCAGCCTCTGGGGTGATCCTTACTGAGCACCGCCGCAGGTGACATACAACCGTGGGGATGACACCTCTGTGGGTGAGTCATCCTCTGGGGTGATCCTTACTGACCACTGCTGCATGTGACATGCACCCATGGGGATGACACCCTTGTGAGTGAGTCAGCCTATGGGGTGATCCTTACTGAGCACCGCTGCAGGTGACATGCAACCGTGGGAATGACACCCCTGTGAATGAGTCATCCTCTGGGGTGATCCTTACTGAGCAAAGCTGCAGGTGACATGCACCCATGGAGATGACACCCCTGTGGGTGAGTCAGCCTCTGGTGTGATCCTTACTGAGCACCGCTGCAGGTGACATGCACCCATGGGGATATGACACCTCTTTGAGTGAGTCAGCCTCTGCGGTGATCCTTACTGAGCACTGCTGCAGGTGACATGCACCCATGGGGATATGACACCCCTGTGAATGAGTCAGCCTCTGCGGTGATCCTTACTGAGCACTGCTGCAGGTGACATGCACCCATGGGGATATGACACCTCTGTGAGTGAGTCAGCCTCTGGGTGATCCTTACTGAGCACCGCTGCAGGTGACATGCACCTGTGGGGATGACTCCCCTGTGAGTGAGTCAGCCTCTGGGGTGATCCTTACTGACCATCGCTGAAGGTGACATGCACCCGTGGGGATGACACCTCTGTGGGTGAGTCAGCCTCTGGGGTGATCCTTGCTGAGCACCGCTGCAGGTGACATGCACCCATGTGGATGACACCCCTGTGAGTGAGTCAGCCTCTGGGGTGATCCTTGCTGAGCACCGCTGCAGGTGACATGCACCCATGTGGATGATACCCCTGTGAGTGAGTCCGCCTCTGGGGTGATCCTTACTGAGCACCGCTGCAGGTGACATGCACCCATGGGGATGACACCCCTGTGGGTGAGACAGCTTCTGGGTTGATCCTTATAGAGCACCGCTGCATGTGACATGCACCCGTGGGGATGACACCCATGTGGGTGAGACAGCTTCTGGGTTAATCCTTATAGAGCAACGCTGCATGTGACATGCACCCGTGGGGACGACACCCATGTGGGTGCGTCAGCCTCTGGGGTGAGCCTTACTGAGCACCGCTGCAGGTGACATGCACCCATGGGGATGACACCTCTGTGAGTGAGTCAGCCTCTGGGTGATCCTTACTGAGCACCGCTGCAGGTGACATGCACCCATGGGGATGACACCTCTGTGGGTGAAACAGCCTCTGGGGTGATCCTTACTGAGCACCGCTGCAGGTGACATGCAACCATGGGAATGACACCCCTGTGGGTGAGTTAGTTTCTGGGGTGATCCTTACTGAGCACCGCTGCAAGTGACATGCAACCATGGGAATGACACCCCTGTGAGTGAGTTAGTTTCTGGGGTGATCCTTACTGAGCACTGCTGCAGGTGACATGCAACCATGGGAATGACACCCCTGTGGGTGAGTTAGTTTCTGGGGTGATCCTTACTGAGCACCGCTGCAAGTGACATGCAACCATGGGAATGACACCCCTGTGAGTGAGTCAGCCTCTGGGGTGATGCTTACTGAGTACCGCTGCAGGAGACATGACACCCCTATGGGTAAGTCAGCCTTGGGGTGATCCTTACTGTGCACCGCTGCAGGTGACATGCACCCATGGGGATGACACCCCTGTGAGTTAGTCAGCCTCTGGTGTGATCCTTACTGAGCATCGCTGCAGGTGACATGCATTCATGGGGATGACACCCCTGTAAGTGATTCAGCCTCTGGGTGATCCTTACTGAGCACCGCTGCAGTTGATATGCAACCGTGGGGATGACACCCCTGTGGGTGAGTCAGCCTCTGGGGTGATCGTTACTGAGCGCCGCTGCAGGTGACATGCACCCATGGGGATGACACCTCTGTGGGTGAGTCAGCCTCTGGGGTGATCCTTACTGAGCACCACTGCAGGTGACATGCAAGCGTGGGAATGACACCTCTGTGGGTGAGTCAGCCTCTGGGGTGTTCCTTACTGAGCACCACTGCAGGTGACATGCAAGCGTGGGGATGACACCTCTGTGAGTGAGTCAGCCTCTGGGTGATCCTTATTGATCAACGCTGCATGTGACATGCACTCGTGGGGATGACAGCCCTGTCAGTGAGTCAGCCTCTGAGGTGATCCTTGCTGAGCACCGCTGCAGGTGACATGCAACCATGTGGATGACACCCCTGTGAGTGAGTCAGCCTCTGGGGTGATCCTTACTGAGCACGGCTGCAGGTGACATGCACCCATGGGGATGACACCCCTGTGGGTGAGACAGCTTCTGGGTTGATCCTTATAGAGCACCGCTGCATGTGACATGCACCCGTGGGGATGACACCCCTGTGGGTGAGTCAGCCTCTGGGGAGATCCTTACTGAGCACTGCTGCAGGTGACATGCATCCATGGGGATGACACCCCTGCGAGTTAGTCAGACTCTGGGGTGATCCTTACAGAGCATCGCTGCAGGAGACATGCACCCATTGGGATCACACCCCTGTGAGTGAGTCAGCCTCTGGTGTGATCCTTACTGAGCACCGCTGCAGTTGATATGCACCCATGGGGATATGACACCCCTGTGAGTGAGTCAGCCTCTGGGGTGATCCTTACTGAGCACCGCTGCAGGTGACATGCACCCGAGGGGATGACACCTCTGTGGGTGAGTCAGCCTCTGGGGTCTCTGGGGTGATCCTTAATGAGCACGACTGCAGGGTGACATGCACCCATGGGGATGACACCCTTGTGGGTGAGTTAGTTTCTGGGGTGATCCTTACTGAGCATCGCTGCAGGTGACATGCACCCAGTCGATGAAACCCATGTGAGTGAGTCAGCCTCTGGAGTGATCCTTACTAAGCACCGCTGCAGGTGACATGCACCCATGGGGATGACACCTCTGTGGGTGAGTCAGCCTCTGGGGTGATCCTTCCTGAGCACCACTGCAGGCGACAAGCACCTGTGGGAATGACACCCCTGTGGGTGAGTCAGCCTCTTCTGTGATCCTTACTGAGCATCGCTGCAGGTGACATGCACCCATGTGGATGACAACTCTGTGAGTGAGTCAGCCTCTGGGGTGATCCTTTCTGAGCACCGCTGCAGATGACAAGCACCCATGGGGATGACACCCCTGTGGGTGAGTTAGTTTCTGGGGTGATTCTTACTGAGCACTGCTGAAGGTGACATGCACCCATGGGGATGACACCCCTGTGGGTGTGTCAGCCTCTGGGGTGATCCTTACTGAGCACCATTGCAGGTGACATGCACCCATGGGGATGACACCCCTGTGGGTGAGTTAGTTTCTGGGGTGATCCTTACTGAGCACCGCTGCAGGTGACATGCAACCGTGGGAATGACACCTCTGTGGGTGAGTCAGCCTCTGGGGTGATCCTTACTGAGCACCACTGCAGGTGACATGCACCCATGGGGATGACACCCCTGTGGGTGAGATAGCTTCTTGGGTGATCCTTACTGAGCACCATTGCAGGTGACATGCACCCATGGGGATGACACCCCTGTGGGTGAGTTAGTTTCTGGGGTGATCCTTACTGAGCACCGCTGCAGGTGACATGCAACCGTGGGAATGACACCTCTGTGGGTGAGTCAGCCTCTGGGGTGATCCTTACTGAACACCGCTGCAGGTGACATGCACCTGTGGGGATGACACCCCTGTGGGTGAGTCAGCCTCTGGGGTGATCGTTACTGAGCGCCGCTGCAGGTGACATGCACCCATGGCGATGACACCTCTGTGGGTGAGTCAGCCTCTGGGGTGATCCTTACTGAGCACCACTGCAGGTGACATGCAAGCGTGGGAATGACACCTCTGTGGGTGAGTCAGCCTCTGGGGTGATCCTTACTGAGCACCACTGCAGGTGACATGCACCCTTGGGGATGACACCAATCTGAGTGAGTCTGCCTCTGGGGTGATCCTTTCTGAGCACCGCTGCAGGTGACATTCACCCGTTGGGATGACACTCCTGTGAGTGAGTCAGCCTCTGGGGTGACCCATATTGAGCAGCGCTGCAGGTGACATGCACCCGTGGGGATGACACCCCTGTTCGTGAGTCAGTCTCTAGGGTGATCCTTACTGAGCACCGCTGCAGGTGACATGCACCCATGGGGATGACACCTCTGTGAGTGAGTCTGCCTCTAGGGTGATACTTACTGAGCACCGCTGCAGGTGACATGCACCCATGGGGATGACACCCCTGTGAGTGAGTCAGCTTCTGGGGTGATCCTTACTGAGCACTGCTGCAGGTGACATGCAACCATGGGAATGACACCCCTGTGAGTGAGTGAGCCTCTGGGGTGATGCTTACTGAGTACCGCTGCAGGAGACATGACACCCCTATGGGTAAGTCAGCCTTGGGGTGATCCTTACTGTGCACCGCTGCAGGTGACATGCACCCGTGGGGATGATACCCCTGTGAGTGACTTAGCCTCTGGGGTGATCCTTACTGAGCACCGCTGCAGGTGATATGCAACCGTGGGGATGACACCCCTGTGGGTGACTCAGCCTCTGGGGTGATCCTTACTGAGCGCCGCTGCAGGTGACATGCACCCATGGGGATGACACCTCTGTGGGTGAGTCTGCCTCTGGGGTGATCCTTACTGAGCACCACTGCAGGTGACATGCAAGCGTGGGAATGACACCTCTGTGGGTGAGTCAGCCTCTGGGGTGATCCTTACTGAGCACCACTGCAAGTGACATGTATGCGTGGGGATGACACCTCTGTGAGTGAGTCAGCGTCTAGGGTGATCCTTACTGAGCGCCGCTGCAGGTGACATGCACCCATGGGGATGACACATCTGTGGGTGAGTCAGCCTCTGGGGTGATCCTTACTGACCACCACTGCAGGTGACATCCAACCGTGGGAATGACACCCCTGTGAGTGAGTCAGCCTCTGGGTGATCCTTATTGATCAACGCTGCATGTGACATGCAACCGTGGGAATGACACCCCTGTGAGTGAGTCAGCCTCTCGGGTGATCCTTACTGAGCACTGCTGCAGGTGACATGCACTCATGGGGATGACAGCCCTGTCAGTGAGTTAGCCTCTGGGGTGATCCTTGCTGAGCACTGCTGCAGGTGACATGCACCCATGTGGATGACACCCCTGTGAGTGAGTCAGCCTCTGGGGTGATCCTTACTGAGCACCGCTGCAAGTGACATGCACCCATGGGGATGACACCCCTGTGGGTGAGACAGCTTCTGGGTTGATCCTTATAGAGCACCGCTGCATGTGACATGCACCCGTGGGGATGACACCCATGTGGGTGAGTCGGCCTCTGGGGTGATCCTTACTGAGCATCGCTGCAGGTGACATGCACCCATGGGGATGACACCCCTGTGGGTGAGACAGCTTCTGGGTTGATCCTTATAGAGCACCGCTGCATGTGACATGCACCCGTGGGGATGACACCCCTGTGGGTGAGTCAGCCTCTGGGGTGATCCTTACTGAGCACCGCTGCAGGTGACATGCACCCGTGGGGATGACACCCCTGTGAGTGAGTCAGCCTCTGGTGTGATCCTTACTGAGCACCGCTGCAGTTGATATGCACCCATGGGGATGACACCCCTGTGGGTGAGATAGCTTCTGGGTTGATCCTTATAGAGCACCGTTGCAGGTGACATGCACCCATGGGGATGACACCCTTGTGGGTGAGTTAGTTTCTGGGGTGATCCTTACTGAGCATCGCTGCAGGTGACAAGCACCCAGTCGATGAAACCCATGTGAGTGAGTCAGCCTCTGAAGTGATCCTTACTAAGCACCGCTGCAGGTGACATGCACCCATGGGGATGACACCTCTGTGGGTGAGTCAGCCTCTGGGGTGATCCTTACTCAGCACCGCTGCAGGCGATAAGCACCTGTGGGAATGACACCCCTGTGGGTGAGTCAGCCTCTTCTGTGATCCTTACTGAGCACCATTGCAGGTGACAAGCACCCATGGGGATGACAACTCTGTGAGTGAGTTAGTTTCTGGGGTGATCCTTACTGAGCACCGCTGCAGGTGACATGCACCCATGGGGATGACACCTCTGTGGGTGAGTCAGCCTCTGGGGTGATCCTTACTGAGCACCGCTGCAGTTGATATGCACCCATGGGGATATGACACCTCTGTGAGTGAGTCAGCCTCTGGGTGATCCTTACTGAGCACCGCTGCAAGTGACATGCACCCATGGGGATGACTCCCCTGTGAGTGAGTCAGCCTCTGGGGTGATCCTTACTGACCATCGCTGAAGGTGACATGCACCCGTGGGGATGACACCTCTGTGGGTGAGTCAGCCTCTGGGGTGATCCTTGCTGAGCACCGCTGCAGGTGACATGCACCCATGTGGATGATACCCCTGTGAGTGAGTCCGCCTCTGGGGTGATCCTTACTGAGCAGCGCTGCAGGTGACATGCACCCATGGGGATGACACCTCTGTGAGTGAGTCAGCCTCTGGGTGATCCTTAGTGAGCACCGCTGCAGGTGATATGCACCCGTGGGGATGACACCCCTGTGGGTGAGACAGCTTCTGGGTTGATCCTTATAGAGCACCGCTGCATGTGACATGCACCCGTGGGGATGACACCCATGTGGTTGAGACAGCTTCTGGGTTAATCCTTATAGAGCACCGCTGCATGTGACATGCACCCGTGGGGATGACACCCATGTGGGTGCGTCAGCCTCTGGGGTGAGCCTTACTGAGCACCGCTGCAGGTGACATGCACCCATGGGGATGACACCTCTGTGAGTGAGTCAGCCTCTGGGTGATCCTTACTGAGCACCGCTGCAGGTGACATGCACCCGTGGGGATGACACCTCTGTGGGTGAGTCAGCCTCTGGAGTGATCCTTACTAAGCACCGCTGCAGGTGACATGCACCCATGGGGATGACACCTCTGTGAGTGAGACAGCCTCTGGGGTGATCCTTACTGAGCACCGCTGCAGGTGACAAGCACCCATGGGGATGACACCTCTGTGAGTGAGTCAGCCTCTGGGGTGATCCTTACTGAGCATCGCTGCAGGTGACATGCACCCATGGGGATGACACCCCTGTGGGTGAGTCAGCCTCTGGGGTGATCCTTACTGAGCATCGCTGCAGGTGACATGCACTCATGGGGATGACACCCCTGTGGGTGAGTCAGCCTCTGAGGTGATCCTTACTCAGCACCGCTGCAGGTGACATGCACCCATGGGGATGACACCTCTGTGAGTGAGTTAGCCTCTGGGGTGATCCTTACTGAGCACCGCTGCAGGTGACAGGCGCCCATGGGGATGACACCCCTGTGAGTGAGTCAGCCTCTGGATTGATCCTTACTGAGCACGGCTGCAGGAGACATGCACCCATGGGGATGACACCTCTGTGGGTGAGTCAGCCTCTAGGGTGATACTTACTGAGCACCGCTGCAGTTGATATGCAACCGTGGGAATGAAACCTCTGTGAGTGAGTCAACTCTGGTGTGATCCTTACTGAGCACCGCTGCAGGTGACATGCATCCATGGGGATGACACCTCTGTGAGTGAGTCAACTCTGGTGTGATCCTTTCTGAGCACCACTGCAGGTGACAAGCAACCATGGGAATGACACCCCTGTGAGTGAGTTAGTTTCTGGGGTGATCCTTACTGAGCACTGCTGCAGGTGACATGCAACCATGGGAATGACACCCCTGTGAGTGAGTCAGCCTCTGGGGTGATGCTTACTGAGTACCGCTGCAGGAGACATGACACCCCTATGGGTAAGTCAGCCTTGGGGTGATCCTTACTGTGCACCGCTGCAGGTGACATGCACCCGTGGGGATGATACCCCTGTGAGTGACTTAGCCTCTGGGGTGATCCTTACTGAGCACCATTGCAGGTGACATGCAACCGTGGGAATGACACCTCTGTGGGTGAGTCAGCCTCTGGGGTGATCCTTACTGAGCACCGCTGCAGGTGACATGCACCCATGGGGATGACACCCCTGTGGGTGAGATAGCTTCTTGGGTGATCCTTACTGAGCACAGCTGCAGGTGACATGCAACCGTGGGAATGACACCCCTGTGGGTGAGTCAGCCTCTGGGGTGATCCTTTCTGAACACCACTGCAGGTGACATGCACCCGTGGGGATGACACCCCTGTGGGTGAGTCAGCCTCTGGGGTGATTCTTACTGAGCACCGCTTCAGGTGACAAGCACCTGTGCGTATGACACCCCTGTGATTGAGTCAGCCTCTGGGGTTTTCCTTACTGAGCACCGCTGCAGGTGACATGCACCCATGGGGATGACACCCCTGTGAGTGAGTCAGCCTCTGGGGTGATCCTTACTGAGCACCGCTGCAGGTGACATGCACCCATGGTGATGACACCCCTGTGAGTGAGTCACCCTCTGAGATGATCCTTACTGAGCACCGCTGCAGGAGACATGACACCCCTATGGCTAAGTCAACCTTGGGGTGATCCTTACTGTGCACCGCTGCAGGAGACATGACACCCCTATGGCTAAGTCAACCTTGGGGTGATCCTTACTGTGCACCGCTGCAGGTGACATGCATCCATGGGGATGACAAATCTGTGAGTGAGTCACCCTCTGGGGTGATCCTTACTGAGCACCGCTGCAGGTCGCATGCATCCATGGGAATGACACCCCTGTGGGTGAGTCAGCCTCTGGGGTGATCCTTACTGAGCACTGCTGCAGGTGACATGCACCCAAGGGGATGACACCTCTGTGAGTGAGTCAGTCTCTGGGGTGATCCTTACTGAGCACTGCTGCAGGTGACATGCACCCATGGGGATGACACCCCTGTGGGTGAGTCAGCCTCTGTGGTGATCCTTACTGAGCACCGCTGCAGGTGACATGCACCCGTGGGGATGACACCCCTGTGGGTGAGTCAGCCTCTGTGGTGATCCTTACTGAGCACCGCTGCAGGTAACATGCACCCATGAAGGTGGCACCCCTGTGAGAAAGTTTGCCTCTGGGGTGATCCTTACTGAGCACCGCTGCAGGTGACATGCATCCATGGGAATGACACCCCTGTGGGTGAGTCAGCCTCTTTGGCGATCCATACTCAGCACCGCTGCAGCTGACATGAACCCGTGGGGATGACACCTCTGTGGGTGAGTCAGCCTCTGGGGTGATCCTTACTCTGCACCGCTGCAGGTGACATGCACCCATGGGGATGACACCTCTGTGGGTGAGTCAGCCTCTGGGGTGATACTTACTCAGCACCGCTGCAGGCGACAAGCACCCTTGGGGATTTCACCCCTGTGAGTGAGTCAGCCTCTGGGGTGATCCTTACTAAGCACCACTGCAGGTAACATGCATCCATGGAGATGGCACCCCTGTGAGAAAGTTTGCCTCTGGGTTGATCCTTACTGAACATCGCTGCAGGTGACAGGCACCCATGGGGATGACACCCCTGTGGGTGAGATAGCTTCTTGGGTGATCCTTACTGAGCACAGCTGCAAGTGACATGCACCCATGGGGATGACACCTCTGTGGGTGAGTCAGCCTCTTGGGTGATTCTTACTGAGCACCGCTGCAGGTGACAAGCACCTGTGCGTATGACACCCCTGTGAGTGAGTCAGCCTCTGGGGTGATCCTTACTGAGCACCGCTGCAGGTGACATGCACCCATGCGGATTTCACCCCAGTGGGTGAGTCAAACTCTGGGGTGATCCTTATTGAGCACCGCTGCAGTTGACATGCACCCATGGGGATGACACCTCTGTGGGTGAGATAGCTTCTTGGGTGATCCTTACTGAGCAAAGCTGCAGGTGACATGAACCCATGGGGATGACACCCCTGTGATTGAGTCAGCCTCTGGGGTGATCCTTACTGAGCACGGCTGCAGGTGACATGCATCCATGGGGATGACACCCCTGTGATTGAGTCAGCCTCTGGGGTGATCCTTACTGAGCACGGCTGCAGGTGACATGCACCCATGGGGATGACACCTCTGTGAGTGAGTCAACTCTGGTGTGATCCTTACTGAGCACCGCTGCAGGTGACATGCACCCATGGGGATGACACCTCTGTGAGTGAGTCAACTCTGGTGTGATCCTTTCTGAACACCACTGCAGGTGACAAGCACCTGTGGGAATGACACCCCTGTGAGTGAGTCAGCCTCTGGGGTGATCCTTACTGAGTAACGCTGCAGGTGACAAGCACCTGTGGGAATGACACCTCTGTGAGTGAGTCAGCCTCTGGGGTGATGCTTACTGATTACCGCTGCAGGTGACATGCACCCATGGGATGACACCCCTGTGGGTGAGACAGCTTCTGGGGTGATCCTTACTGAGCACTGCTGCAGGTGACATGCACCCGTGGGGATGACACCCATGTGGGTGAGTCAGCCTCTGGGGTGATACTTACTGAGCACGGCTGCAGGAGACATGCACCCATGGGGATGACACCTCTGTGGAAGAGTCAGCCTCTGGATTGATCCTTACTGAGCACCGCTGCAGGTGACATGCACCCATGGGGATGACACCTCTGTGGGTGAGTCAGCCTCTGGGGTGATCATTACTGAGCACCACTGCAGATGATATGCACCCATAAGGATGAAACCCCTGAGGGTGAGTCAGCCTCTGGGGTGATCCTTGCTGAGCACCGCTGCAGGTGACATGCACCCATGTGGATGACACCCCTGTGAGTGAGCCCGCCTCTGGGGTGATCCTTACTGAGCACCGCTGCAGGTGACATGCACCCATGGGGATGACACCCTTGTGGGTGAGTTAGTTTCTGGGGTGATCCTTACTGAGCATCGCTGCAGGTGACAAGCACCCAGTCGATGAAACCCATGTGAGTGAGTCAGCCTCTGAAGTGATCCTTACTAAGCACCGCTGCAGGTGACATGCACCCATGGGGATGACACCTCTGTGGGTGAGTCAGCCTCTGGGGTGATCCTTACTCAGCACCGCTGCAGGCGACAAGCACCTGTGGGAATGACACCCCTGTGGGTGAGTCAGCCTCTTCTGTGATCCTTACTGAGCACCATTGCAGGTGACAAGCACCCATGGGAATGACAACTCTGTGAGTGAGTTAGTTTCTGGGGTGATCCTTACTGAGCACCGCTGCAGGTGACATGCACCCATGGGGATGACACCTCTGTGGGTGAGTCAGCCTCTGGGGTGATCCTTACTGAGCACCGCTGCAGTTGATATGCAACCGTGGGAATGAAACCTCAGTGGGTGACTCAGCCTCTGGGGTGATCCTTACTGAGCGCCGCTGCAGGTGACATGCACCCATGGGTTTGACACCTCTGTGGGTGAGTCAGCCTCTGGGGTGATCCTTACTGAGCACCACTGCAGGTGACATGCATGCGTGGGGATGACACCCCTGTGAGTTAGTCAGCCTCTGGTGTGATCCTTACTGAGCATCGCTGCAGGTGACATGCACCCATGGGGATGACACCCCTGTGAGTTAGTCAGCCTCTGGTTTGATCCTTACTGAGCATCGCTGCAGGTGACATGCACCCATGGGGATGACACCCCTGTAAGTGATTCAGCCTCTGGTGTGATCCTTACTGAGCACTGCTGCAGTTGATATGCAACCGTGGGGATGACACCCCTGTGGGTGAATCAGCCTCTGGGGTGATCCTTACTGAGCGCCGCTGCAGGTGACATGCACCCATGGGGATGACACCTCTGTGGGTGAGTCAGCCTCTGGGGTGATCCTTACTGAGCACCACTGCAGGTGACATGCATGCGTGGGGATGACACCTCTGTGAGTGAGTCAGCCTCTAGGGTGATCCTTACTGAGCACCGCTGCAGGTGACATGCATCCATGGGAATGACACCCCTGTGAGTGAGTCAGCCTCTAGGGTGATCCTTACTGAGCGCCGCTGCAGGTGACATGCACCCATGGGGATGACACCTCTGTGGGTGAGTCAGCCTCTGGGGTGATCCTTACTGAGCACCGCTGCAGGTGACATCCAACCGTGGGAATGACACCCCTGTGAGTGAGTCAGCCTCTGGGTGATCCTTATTGATCAACGCTGCATATGACATGCAACCGTGGGAATGACACCCCTGTGGGTGAGTCAGCCTCTGGTGTGATCCTTACTGAGCACCACTGCAGGTGACATGCACCCATGGGGATGACACCCCTGTGAGTGAGTCAGCCTCTGGGTGATCCTTATTGATCAACGCTGCATGTGACATGCAACGGTGGGAATGACACCCCTGTGGGTGAGTCAGCATCTGGGGTGATCCTTACTGAGCACCGCTGCAGGTGACATGCACCCGTGGGGATGACACCTCTGTGGGTGAGTCAGCCTCTGGGGTGATCCTTACTGACCACTGCTGCAGGTGACACGCACCTGTGTGGATGACACCCCTGTGAGTGAGTCAGCCTCTATGGTGATCCTTACTGAGCACTGCTGCATGTGACATGCATCCGTGGGGATGACACCCCTGTGGGTGAGTCGGCCTCTGAAGTGATCCTTACTGAGCACTACTGCAGGTGACACGCACCTGTGGGGATGACACCCCTGTGGGTGATCTTTACTGAGCATCGCTGCAGGTGACATGCACCCATGGGGATGACACCCACGTGGGTGAGTCAGCCTCTGGGGTGATCCTTACTGAGCATCGCTGAAGGTGACATGCACCCATGGGGATGACACCCCTGTGAGTGAGTCAGCCTCTGGGGTGATCCTTACTGAGCACCGCTGCAGGTGACAGGCACCCTTGGGGATTTCACCCCTGTGAGTGAGTCAGCCTCTGGGTTGATCCTTACTGAGCTTCGCTGCAGGTGACATGGAACCATGCGGGTTTCACCCCAGTGGGTGAGTCAACCTCTGGGGTGATCCTTACTGAGCACCGCTGCAGGTGACATGCACCCATGGGGATGACACCTCTCTGAGTGAGTCAGCCTCTGGGGGGATCCTTACTGAGCACCGCTGCAGGTGACATGCACCCATGGGGATGACACCCCTGTGGGTGAGATAGCTTCTTGGGTGATCCTTACTGAGCACAGCTGCAGGTGACATGCACCCATGGGGATGACACCTCTGTGGGTGAGTCAGCCTCTGGGGTGATTCTTACTGAGCACCGCTGCAGGTGACAAGCACCTGTGCGTATGACACCCCTGTGAGTGAGTCAGCCTCTGGGGTGATCCTTACTGAGCAAAGCTGCAGGTGACATGAACCCATGGGGATGACACCCCTGTGATTGAGTCAGCCTCTGGGGTGATCCTTACTGAGCAGCGCTGCAGGTGACAAGCACCTGTGGGAATGACACCTCTGTGAGTAAGTCAGCCTCTGGGGTGATGCTTACTGAGTACCGCTGCAGGAGACATGACACCCCTATGGGTAAGTCAGCCTTGGGGTGATCCTTACTGTGCTCCGCTGCAGGTGACATGCACCCGTGGTGATGATACCCCTGTGAGTGACTTAGCCTCTGGGGTGATCCTTACAGAGCATCGCTGCAGGTGACATGCACCCATGGTGATGACACCTCTGTGGGTGAGTCAGCCTCTGGGGTGATCCTTACTGAGCATCGCTGCAGGTGACATGCACCCATGGGTATGACACCCCTGTGGGTGAGTCAGCCTCTGGGGTGATCCTTACTGAGCACTGCTGCAGGTGACATGCACCCATGGGGATGACACCCTTGTGAGTGAGTCAGCCTCTGGGGTGATCCTTACTGAGCACCGCTGCAGGTGACATGCAACCGTGGGAATGACACCCCTGTGTGTGAGTCAGCCTCTGGGGTGATCCTTACTGAGCAAAGCTGCAGGTGACATGCACCCATGGGGATGACACCCTTGTGAGTGAGACAGCCTCTGGGGTGATCCTTTCTGAGCACCGCTGCAGATGACAATCACCCATGGGGATGACACCCCTGTGGGTGAGTTAGTTTCTGGGGTGATCCTTACTGAGCACCGCTGCAGGTGACATGCACCCATGAGGATGACACCCCTGTGAGTGAGTCAGCCTCTGGGGTGATCCTTCCTGAGCGCCGCTGCAGGTGACATGCTCCCTTGGGGATGACACCTCTCTGAGTGAGTCAGCCTCTGGGGTGATCCTTACTGATCACCGCTGCAGGTGACATGCACCCATGGGATTACACCTCTGTGAGTGAGTCAGCCTCTGGGGTGATCCTTACTGAGCACTGCTGCAGGTGACATGCACCCATGGGGTTGACACCCCTGTGGGTGAGTCTGCCTCTGGGGTGATCCTTACTGAGAACCGCTGCAGGTGACATGCACCCATGGGATTACACCTCTGTGAGTGAGTCAGCCTCTGGGGTGATCCTTACTGAGAACCGCTGCAGGTGACATGCACCCATGGGGATGACACCCTTGTGAGTGAGACAGCCTCTGGGGTGATCCTTACTGAGCACTGCTGCAGGTGACATGCACCCATGGGGATGACACCACTGTGAGTGAGTCAGCCTCTGGGGTGATCCTTACTGAGAACCGCTGCAGGTGACATGCACCCATGGGGTTGACACCCCTGTGGGTGAGTCTGCCTCTGGGGTGATCCTTACTGAGAACCGCTGCAGGTGACATGCACCCTTGGGGATGACACCCCTGTGAGTGAGTCAGCTTCTGGGGTGATCCTTAATGAGCATCACTGCAGGTGAAATGCACCCATGGAGATGACAAATCTGTGAGTGAGTCACCCTCTGGGTGATCCTTACTGAGCACTGCTGCAGGTGACATGCACCCGTGGGGATGACACCCCTGTGGGTGAGTCAGCCTCTGTGGTGATCCTTACTGAGCACCGCTGCAGGTGACATGCACCCGTGGGGATGACACCCCTGTGAGTGAGTCAGCCTCTGGGGTGATCCTTACTGAGCACCGCTGCAGGTGACATGCACCCATGGGGATTTCACCCCTGTGGGTGAGTCAACCTCTGGGGTGATCCTTACTGAGCACCGCTGCAGGTAACATGCATCCATGAAGATGGCACCCCTGTGAGAAAGTTTGCCTCTGGGGTGATCCTTACTGAGCATCGCTGCAGGTGAAATGCACCCATGAGGATAACACCCCTGTGAGTGAGTCAGCCTCTGGGGTGATCCTTACTGAGCATCGCTGCAGGTGACATACACCCTTGGGGATGACACCTCTGTGGGTGAGTCTGCCTCTGGGGTGATCCTTACTGAGAACCGCTGCAGGTGACATGCACCCATGGGGATCACACCCCTGTGAGTGAGTCAGCCTCTGGGGTGATCCTTACTGAGTAACGCTGCAGGTGACAAGCACCTGTGGGAATGACACCTCTGTGAGTGAGTCAGCCTCTGGGGTGATGCTTACTGAGTACCGCTGCAGGAGACATGACACCCCTATGGGTAAGTCAGCCTTGGGGTGATCCTTACTGAACACCACTGCAGGTGACAAGCACCTGTGGGAATGACACCCCTGTGAGTGAGTCAGCCTCTGGGGTGATCCTTACTGAGCACTGCTGTAGGTGACATGCACCCGTGGGGATGACACCCATGTGGGTGAGTCAGCCTCTGGGGTGATCCTTACTGAGCACCGCCGCAGGTGACATACAACCGTGGGGATAACACCCATGTGGGTGAGTCAGCCTCTGGGGTGATACTTACTGAGCACCCCTGCAGGTGACATGCACCCATGGGGATGACACCTCTGTGGGTGAGTCAGCCTCTGGGGTGATCCTTACTGAGCACCGCTGCAGGTGACAGGCGTCCATAGGGATGACACCTCTGTGAGTGAGTTAGCCTCTGGGGTGATCCTTACTGAGCACCGCTGCAGGTGACAGGCGTCCATAGGGATGACACCTCTGTGAGTGAGTCAGCCTCTGGGGTGATCCTTACTGAGCACTGCTGCAGGCGACAAGCACCTGTGGGAATGACACCCCTGTGGGTGAGTCAGCCTCTTCTGTGATCCTTACTGAGCATCGCTGCAGGTGACATGCACCCATGGGGATGACACCCCTGTGAGTGAGTCAGCCTCTGGGGTGATCCTTACTGAGCACCCCTGCAGATGATATGCACCCATGGGGATGACACCTCTGTGAGTGAGTCAGCCTCTGGGGTGATCCTTACTGAGCACCGCTGCAGGTGACATGCACCCATGGGGTTGACACCTCTGTGGGTGAGTCAGCCTCTGGGGTGATCCTTACTGAGCACCGCTGCAGGTGACATGCACCCATGGGGATGACACCCCTGTGAGTGAGTCAGCCTCTGGGGTGATCCTTACTGAGCACCGCTGCAGATGACAAGCACCCATGGGGATGACACCCCTGTGAGTGAGTCAGACTCTGGGGTGATTCTTACTGAGCACCATTGCAGGTGACATGCACCCATGGGGATGACACCCCTGTGGGTGAGTTAGTTTCTGGGGTTATCCTTACTGAGAACCGCTGCAAGTGACATGCAACCATGGGAATGACACCCCTGTGGGTGAGTCAGCCTCTGGGGTGATTCTTACTGAGCACCGCTGCAGCTGACATGAACCCGTGGGGATGACACCTCTGTGGGTGAGTCAGCCTCTGGGGTGATCCTTACTCAGCACCGCTGCAGGTGACATGCACCCATGGGGATGACACCTCTGTGGGTGAGTCAGCCTCTGGGGTGATCCTTACTCAGCACCGCTGCAGACGACAAGCACCTGTGGGAATGACACCTCTGTGGGTGAGTCAGCCTCTGGGGTGATCCTTACTGAGCACCGCTGCAGTTGATATGCAACCGTGGGAATGAAACCTCTGTGGGTGAGTCAGCCTCTGGGGTGATCCTTACTGAGCGCCGCTGCAGGTGACATGCACCCATGGGGATGACACCTCTGTGGGTGAGTCAGCCTCTGGGGTGATCCTTACTGAGCACCACTGCAGGTGACATGCAAGCGTGGGAATGACACCTCTGTGGGTGAGTCAGCCTCTGTGGTGATCCATACTGAGCACCGCTGCAGCTGACATGAACCCATGGGGATGACACCTCTGTGGGTGAGTCAGCCTCTTCTGTGATCCTTACTGAGCACCTTTGCAGGTGACAAGCACCCATGGGGATGACAACTCTGTGAGTGAGTTAGTTTCTGGGGTGATCATTACTGAGCACCGCTGCAGGTGACATGCACCCATGGGGATGACACCTCTGTGGGTGAGTCAGCCTCTGGGGTGATCCTTACTGAGCACCGCTGCAGTTGATATGCAACCGTGGGAATGAAACCTCTGTGGGTGAGTCAGCCTCTGGGGTGATCCTTACTGAGCGCCGCTGTAGGTGACATGCACCCATGGGGATGACACCTCTGTGGGTGAGTCAGCCTCTGGAGTGATCCTTACTGAGCACCACTGCAGGTGACATGCACCCATGGGGATGACACCCTTGTGAGTGAGTCAGCCTCTGGGGTGATCCTTACTGAGCACTGCTGCAGGTGACATGCACCCATGGGGATGACACCCTTGTGAGTGAGTCAGCCTCTGGGGTGACCCTTACTGAGCAAAGCTGCAGGTGACATGCACCCATGGAGATGACACTCCTGTGGGTGAGTCAGCCTCTGGGTGATCCTTACTGAGCACCGCTGCAGGTGACATGCACCCATGGGGATCACAGCCCTGTCAGTGAGTCAGCCCCTGGGGTGATCCTTGCTGAGCACCGCTGCAGGTGACATGCACCCATGTGGATGACACCCCTGTGAGTGAGTCAGCCTCTGGGGTGATCCTTGCTGAGCACCGCTGCAGGTGACATGCACCCATGTGGATGACACCCCTGTGAGTGAGTCCGCCTCTGGGGTGATCCTTACTGAGCACCGCTGCAGGTGACATGCACCCATGGGGATGACACCCCTGTGGGTGAGACAGCTTCTGGGTTGATCCTTATAGAGCACCGCTGCAGGTGACATGCACCCATGGAGATGACACCCTTGTGGGTGAGTTAATTTCTGGGGTGATCCTTACTGAGCATCGCTGCAGGTGACAAGCACCCAGTCGATGAAACCCATGTGAGTGAGTCAGCCTCTGAAGTGATCCTTACTAAGCACCGCTGCAGGTGACATGCACCCATGGGGATGACACCTCTGTGGGTGAGTCAGCCTCTGGGGTGATCCTTACTCAGCACCGCTGCTGGCGACAAGCACCTGTGGGAATGACACCCCTGTGGGTGAGTCAGCCTCTTCTGTGATCCTTACTGAGCACCATTGCAGGTGACAAGCACCCATGGGGATGACAACTCTGTGAGTGAGTTAGTTTCTGGGGTGATCCATACTGAGCACCGCTGCAGGTGACATGCACCCATGGGGATGACACCTCTGTGGGTGAGTCAGCCTCTGGGGTGATCCTTACTGAGCACCGCTGTAGTTGATATGCAACCGTGGGAATGAAACCTCAGTGGGTGAGTCAGCCTCTGGGGTGATCCTCACTGAGCGCCGCTGCAGGTGACATGCACCCATGGGGATGACACCTCTGTGGGTGAGTCAGCCTCTGGGGTGATCCTTACTGAGCACCACTACAGGTGACATGCATGCGTGGGGATGACACCTCTGTGAGTGAGTCAGCCTCTGAGGTGATCCTTACTGAGCACTGCTGCATGTGACATGCACCCATGGGGATAACACCCTTGTGAGTGAGTCAGCCTATGGGGTGATCCTTACTGAGCACCGCTGCAGGTGACATGCAACCGTGGGAATGACACCCCTGTGAGTGAGTCATCCTCTGGGGTGATCCTTACTGAGCAAAGCTGCAGGTGACATGCACCCATGGAGATGACACCCCTGTGGGTGAGTCAGCCTCTGGTGTGATCCTTACTGAGCACCGCTGCAGGTGACATGCACCCATGGGGATATGACACCTCTGTGGGTGAGTCAGCCTCTGGGGTGATCCTTACTGAGCACCGCTGCAGGTGACATGCACCCATGGGGATATGACACCTCTGTGAGTGAGTCAGCCTCTGGGTGATCCTTACTGAGCACCGCTGCAGGTGACATGCACCCGTGGGGATGACTCCCCTGTGAGTGAGTCAGCCTCTGGGGTGATCCTTACTGACCATCGCTGAAGGTGACATGCACTCGTGGGGATGACTCCCCTGTGAGTGAGTCAGCCTCTGGGGTGATCCTTACTGACCATCGCTGAAGGTGACAAGCACCTGTGGGAATGACACCCCTGTGGGTGAGTCAGTCTCTAGGGTGATCCTTACTGAGCACCGCTGCAGGTGACATGCACCCATGGAGATGACACCCCTGTGAGTGAGTCAGCCTCTTCTGTGATCCTTACTGAGCACCATTGCAGGTGACAAACACCCATGGGGATGACAACTCTGTGAGTGAGTTAGTTTCTGTGGTGATCCTTACTGAGCACCGCTGCAGGTGACATGCACCCATGGGGATGACACCTCTGTGGGTGAGTCAGCCTCTTCTGTGATCCTTACTGAACACCATTGCAAGTGACAAACACCCATGGGGATGACAACTCTGTGAGTGAGTTAGTTTCTGGGGTGATCCTTACTGAGCACCGCTGCAGGTGACATGCACCCATGGGGATGACACCTCTGTGGGTGAGTCAGCCTCTGGGGTGATCCTTACTGAGCACCGCTGCAGTTGATATGCAACCGTGGGAATGAAACCTGTGTGGGTGACTCAGCCTCTGGGGTGATCCTTACTGAGCGCCGCTGTAGGTGACATGCACCCATGGGGATGACACCTCTGTGGGTGAGTCAACCTCTGGGGTGATCCTTACTGAGCACCACTGCAGGTGACATGCAAGCGTGGGAATGACACCTCTGTGGGTGAGTCAGCCTCTGGGGTGATCCTTACTGAGCACCACTGCAGGTGACATGCATGCGTGGGGATGACACCTCTGTGAGTGAGTCAGCCTCTGAGGTGATCCTTATTGAGCACTGCTGCAGGTGACATGCACCCATGGGGATGACACCCTTGTGAGTGAGTCAGCCTCTGGGTTGATCCTTACTGAGCACCGCTGCAGGTGACATGCAACCGTGGGAATGACACCCCTGTGAGTGAGTCAGCCTCTGGGGTGATCCTTACTGAGCAAAGCTGCAGGTGACATGCACCCATGGGGATGACACCCCTGTGAGTGAGTCAGCCTCTGGAGTGATCCTTACTGAGCACCGCTGCAGGTGACATGCACCCGTCGGGATGACTCCCCTGTGAGTGAGTCAGCCTCTGGGGTGTTCCTTACTGAGCACCGCTGCAGGTGACATGCACCCATGGGGATCACAGCCCTGTCAGTGAGTCAGCCTCTGGGGTGATCCTTGCTGAGCACCGCTGCATGTGACATGCACCCATGTGGATGACACCCCTGTGAGTGAGTCAGCCACTGGGGTGATCCTTGCTGAGCACCGCTGCAGGTGACATGCACGCATGTGGATGACACCCCTGTGAGTGAGTCCGCCTCTGGGGTGATCCTTACTGAGCACCGCTGCAGGTGACATGCACCCATGGGGATGACACCCCTGTGGGTGAGACAGCTTCTGGGTTGATCCTTATAGAGCACCGCTGCAGGTGACATGCACCCATGGGGATGACACCCTTGTGGGTGAGTTAGTTTCTGGGGTGATCCTTACTAAGCACCGCTGCAGGTGACATGCACCCATGGGGATGACACCTCTTTGGTGAGTCAGCCTCTGGGGTGATCCTTACTCAACACCGCTGCAGGCGACAAGCACCTGTGGGAATGACACCCCTGTGGGTGAGTCAGCCTCTTCTGTGATCCTTACTGAGCACCATTGCAGGTGACAAGCACCCATGGGGATGACAACTCTGTGAGTGAGTTAGTTTCTTAGTTTCTGGGGTGATCCTTACTGAGCACCTCTGCAGGTGACATGCACCCATGGGGATGACACCTCTGTGGGTGAGTCAGCCTCTGGGGTGATCCTTACTGAGCACCGCTGCAGTTGATATGCAACCGTGGGAATGAAACCTCAGTGGGTGAGTCAGCCTCTGGGGTGATCCTTACTGAGCGCCGCTGCAGGTGACATGCAACCGTGGGAATGACACCCCTGTGAGTGAGTCATCCTCTGGGGTGATCCTTACTGAGCAAAGCTGCAGGTGACATGCACCCATGGAGATGACACCCCTGTGAGTGAGTCAGCCTCTGGGTGATCCTTACTGAGCACCGCTGCAGGTGACATGCACCCGTGGGGATGACTCCCCTGTGAGTGAGTCAGCCTCTGGGGTGATCCTTACTGACCATCGCTGAAGGTGACATGCACCCGTGGGGATGACACCTCTGTGGGTGAGTCAGCCTCTGGGGTGATCCTTGCTGAGCACCGCTGCAGGTGACATGCACCCATGTGGATGACACCCCTGTGAGTGAGTCAGCCTCTGGGGTGATCCTTGCTGAGCACCGCTGCAGGTGACATGCACCCATGTGGATGATACCCCTGTGAGTGAGTCCGCCTCTGGGGTGATCCTTACTGAGCACCGCTGCAGGTGACATGCACCCATGGGGATGACACCCCTGTGGGTGAGATAGCTTCTGGGTTGATCCTTATAGAGCACCGCTGCATGTGACATGCACCCGTGGGGATGACACCCATGTGGGTGAGACAGCTACTGGGTTAATCCTTATAGAGCATCGCTGAATGTGACATGCACCCGTGGGGATGACACCCATGTGGGTGCGTCAGCCTCTGGGGTGAGCCTTACTGAGCACCGCTGCAGGTGACATGCACCCATGGGGATGACACCTCTGTGAGTGAGTCAGCCTCTGGGTGATCCTTACTGAGCACCGCTGCAGGTGACATGCACCCGTGGGGATGACACCTCTGTGGGTGAGTCAGCCTCTGGAGTGATCCTTACTAAGCACCGCTGCAGGTGACATGCACCCATGGGGATGACACCTCTGTGGGTGAGACAGCCTCTGGGGTGATCCTTACTGAGCACCGCTGCAGGTGACAAGCACCCATGGGGATGACACCTCTGTGGGTGAGTCAGCCTCTGGGGTGATCCTTACTGAGCACCACTGCAGGTGACATGCATGCGTGGGGATGACACCTCTGTGAGTGAGTCAGCCTCTAGGGTGATCCTTACTGAGCGCCGCTGCAGGTGACATGCACCCATGGGGATGACACCTCTGTGGGTGAGTCAGCCTCTGGGGTGATCCTTACTGAGCACCGCTGCAGGTGACATCCAACCGTGGGAATGACACCTCTGTGGGTGAGTCAGCCTCTGGGGTGATCCTTACTGAGCATCGCTGAAGGTGACATGCACTCGTGGGGATGACAGCCCTGTCAGTGAGTTAGCCTCTGGGGTGATCCTTGCTGAGCACCGCTGCAGGTGACATGCACCCATGGGGATAACACCCCTGTGAGTCAGCCTCTGGGGTGATCCTTACTGAGCACCGCTGCAGGTGACAGGCACCCTTGGGGATGATACCCCTGTGAGTGACTTAGCCTCTGGGGTGATCCTTACTGAGCACTGCTGCAGGTGACATGCAACCGTGGGAATGACACCCCTGTGAGTGAGTCAGCCTCTGGGGTGATCCTTACTGAGCAAAGCTGCAGGTGACATGCACCCATGGAGATGACACCCCTGTGGGTGAGTCAGCCTCTGGTGTGATCCTTACTGAGCACCGCTGCAGGTGACATGCACCCATGGGGATGACACCTCTGTGAGTGAGTCAGCCTCTGGGTGATCCTTACTGAGCACCACTGCAGGTGACATGCACCCGTGGGGATGACTCCCCTGTGAGTGAGTCAGCCTTTGGGGTGTTCCTTACTGAGCACCGCTGCAGGTGACATGCACCCATGGGGATCACAGCCCTGTCAGTGAGTCAGCCTCTGGGGTGATCCTTGCTGAGCACCTCTGCAGGTGACATGCACCCATGTGGATGACACCCCTGTGAGTGAGTCAGCCTCTGGTGTGATCCTTACTGAGCACCGCTGCAGGTGACATGCACCCATGTGGATGACACCCCTGTGAGTGAGTCCGCCTCTGGGGTGATCCTTACTGAGCACGCTGCAGGTGACATGCACCCATGGGGATGACACCCCTGTGGGTGAGACAGCTTCTGGGTTGATCCTTATAGAGCACCGCTGCAGGTGACATGCACCCATGGGGATGACACCCTTGTGGGTGAGTTAGTTTCTGGGGTGATCCTTACTGAGCATCGCTGCAGGTGACAAGCACCCAGTCGATGAAACCCATGTGAGTGAGTCAGCCTCTGATGTGATCCTTACTAAGCACCGCTGCAGGTGACAGGCACCCATGGGGATAACACCTCTGTGGGTGAGTCAGCCTCTGGGGTGATCCTTACTCAGCACCGCTGCAGGCGACATGCACCTGTGGGAATGACACCCCTGTGGGTGAGTCAGCCTCTTCTGTGATCCTTACTGAGCACCATTGCAGGTGACAAGCACCCATGGGGATGACAACTCTGTGAGTGAGTTAGTTTCTGGGGTGATCCTTACTGAGCACCGCTGCAGGTGACATGCACCCATGGGGATGACACCCTTGTGAGTGAGTCAGCCTATGGGGTGATCCTTACTGAGCACCGCTGCAGTGGGAATGACACCCGTGTGAGTGAGTCATCCTCTGGGGTGATCCTTACTGAGCAAAGCTGCAGGTGACATGCACCCATGGAGATGACACCCCTGTGGGTGAGTCAGCCTCTGGTGTGATCCTTACTGAGCACCGCTGCAGGTGACATGCATCCATGGGGATATGACACCTCTGTGAGTGAGTCAGCCTCTCGGTGATCCTTACTGAGCACCGCTGCAGGTGACATGCACCCGTGGGGATGACTCCCCTGTGAGTGAGTCAGCCTCTGGGGTGATCCTTACTGACCATCGCTGAAGGTGACATGCACCCGTGGGGATGACTCCCCTGTGAGTGAGTCAGCCTCTGGGCTGATCCTTACTGACCATCGCTGAAGGTGACAAGCACCCGTGGGAATGACACCCCTGTGGGTGAGACAGCTTCTGGGTTGATCCTTATAGAGCACTGCTGCATGTGACATGCACCCGTGGGGATGACACCCATGCGGGTGACACAGCTTCTGGGTTAATCCTTATAGAGCACCGCTGCATGTGACATGCACCCGTGAGGATGACACCCATGTGGGTGCGTCAGCCTCTGGGGTGAGCCTTACTGAGCACCGCTGCAGGTGACATGAACCCATGGGGATGACACCTCTGTGAGTGAGTCAGCCTCTGGGTGATCCTTACTGAGCACTGCTGCAGGTGACATGTGCCCATGGGGATGACACCTCTGTGGGTGAGTCAGCCTCTGGAGTGATCCTTACTAAGCACCGCTGCAGGTGACATGCACCCATGGGGATGACACCTCTGTGGGTGAGACAGCCTCTGGGGTGATCCTTACTGAGCACCGCTGCAGGTGACAAGCACCCATGGGGATGACACCTCTGTGGGTGAGTCAGCCTCTGGAGTGATCCTTACTAAGCACCGCTGCAGGTGACATGCACCCATGAGGATGACACCCCTGTGGGTGAGTCAGCCTCTGGGGTGATCCTTACTGAGCATCGCTGCAGGTGACATGCACCCATGGGGATGACACCCCTGTGGGTGTGTCAGCCTCTGGGGTGATCCTTACTGAGCACTGCTGCAGGTGACATGCAACCATGGGAATGACACCCCTGTGGGTGAGTCAACTCTGGTGTGATCCTTACTGAGCACTGCTGCAGGTGACATGCACCCATGGGGTTGACACCTCTGTGAGTGAGTCAACTCTGGTGTGATCCTTACTGAGCACCGCTGCAGGTGACATGCACCCATGGGGATGACACCCCTGTGAGTGAGTCAACTCTGGTGTGATCCTTACTGAGCACCGCTGCAGGTGACATGCACTCATGGGGATGACACCTCTGTGAGTGAGTCAACTCTGGTGTGATCCTTTCTGAGCACCACTGCAGGTGACAAGCAACCATGGGAATGACACCCCTGTGGGTGAGTTAGTTTCTGGGGTGATCCTTACTGAGCACCGCTGCAAGTGACATGCAACCATGGGAATGACACCCCTGTGAGTGAGTCAGCCTCTGGGGTGATGCTTACTGAGTACCGCTGCAGGAGACATTACACCCCTATGGGTAAGTCAGCCTTGGGGGTGATCCTTACTGTGCACCGCTGCAGGTGACATGCACCCGTGGGGATGATACCCCTGTGAGTGACTTAGCCTCTGGGGTGATCCTTACTGAGCACCGCTGCAGGTGACATGCACCCATGGGAATGACACCCCTGTGAGTTAGTCAGCCTCTGGTGTGATCCTTACTGAGCATCGCTGCAGGTGACATGCACCCATGGGGATGACACCTCTGTGGGTGAGTTAGCCTCTGGGGTGATCCTTACTGAGCACCACTGCAGGTTACATGCAAGCGTGGGAATGACACCTCTGTGGGTGAGTCAGCCTCTGGGGTGATCCTTACTGACCACCACTGCAGGTGACATCCAACCGTGGGTATGACACCCCTGTGAGTGAGTCAGCCTCTGGGTGATCCTTATTGATCAACGCTGCATGTGACATGCAACCGTGGGAATGACACCCCTGTGGGTGAGTCAGCCTCTGGTGTGATCCTTACTGAGCACCGCTGCAGCTGACATGCACCCGTGGGGATGACCCCTCTGTGAGTGAGTCAGCATCTGGGGTGATCCTTCCTGAGCACCGCTACAGGTGACATGCACCCATGAGGATGACACCCCTGTGAGTGAGTCAGCCTCTGGGGTGATCCTTCCTGAGCACCGCTGCAGGTGACAAGCACCTATGGGGATGACACCTCTCTGAGTGTGTCAGACTCTGGGGTGATCCTTACTGAGCACTGCCGCTGCGGGTGACATGCATCCGTGGGGATGACATGCCTGTGTGTGAGTCAGCCTCTGGCGTGATCCTTACTGAGCACCGCTGCAGGTGACATGCACCCATGGGGATGACACCCCTGTGAGTGAGTCAGCCTCTGGGGTGATCCTTACTGAGCACCGCTGCAGGTGACATGCACCCGTGGGGATGACACCCCTGTGAGTGAGTCAGCCTCTGGGGTGATCCTTACTGAGCACTGCTGCAGGTGACATGCACCCTTGGGGATGACACTTCTCTGAGTGAGTCTACCTCTGGGGTGATCCTTTCTGAGCACCGCTGCAGATGACATGCACCCGTTGGGATGACACCCCTGTGGGTGAGTCAGCCTCTGGGGTGACCCTTATTGAGCAGCGCTGCAGGTGACAAGCACCCGTGGGGATGACACCCCTGTGCGTGAGTCAGTCTCTAGGGTGATCCTTACTGAGCACCGCTGTAGGTGACATTCACCCATGGGGATGACACCCCTGTGAGTGAGTCAGCTTCTGGGGTGATCCTTACTGAGCACCGCTGCAGGTGACATGCACCCATGGGGATGACACCCCTGTGAGTGAGTCAGCCTCTGGGGTGATCCTTACTGAGCACCGCTGCAGGTGACAGGCGCCCATGGGGATGACACCCCTGTGAGTGAGTCAGCCTCTGGGGTGATCCTTACTGAGCACCGCTGCAGGTGACATGCACCCATGGGGATGACACCCCTGTGAGTGAGTCAGCCTCTGGGGTGATCCTTACTGAGCACCGCTGCAGGTGACATGCACCCGTGGGGATGACACCCCTGTGAGTGAGTCAGCTTCTGGGGTGATCCTTACTGAGCACTGCTGCAGGTGACATGCACCCTTGGGGATGTCACTTCTCTGAGTGAGTCTGCCTCTGGGGTGATCCTTTCTGAGCACCGCTGCAGATGACATGCACCCGTTGGGATGACACCCCTGTGGGTGACTCAGCCTCTGGGGTGACCCTTATTGAGCAGCGCTGCAGGTGACATGCACCCGTGGGGATGACACCCCTGTGAGTGAGTCAGCTTCTGGGGTGATCCTTACTGAGCACCGCTGCAGGTGACATGCACCCATGGGGATGACACCTCTGTGAGTGAGTCAGTATCTGAGGTGATCCTTACTGAGCACCGCTGCAGGTGACATGCACCTATGGGGATGACACCTCTGTGAGTGAGTCAGCCTCTGGGGTGATCCTTACTGAGCACTGCTGCAGGTGACATGCACCCGTGGGGATGACACCCATGTGGGTGAGTCAGCCTCTGGGGTGATCCTTACTGAGCACGGCTGCAAGAGACATGCACCCATGGGGATGACACCTCTGTGGATGAGTCAGCCTCTGGATTGATCTTTACTGAGCACAGCTGCAGGTGACAGGCGCCCATGGGGATGACACCCCTGTGAGTGAGTTAGCCTCTGGGGTGATCCTTACTGAGCACCGCTGCAGATGATATGCACCCATGGGGATGAAACCCCTGTGAGTGAGTCCGCCTCTGGGGTGATCCTTACTGAGCACGACTGCAGGTGACATGCACCCATGGGGATGACACCCTTGTGGGTGATTTAGTTTCTGGGGTGATCTTTACTGAGCACCGCTGCAGGTGACATGCACCAATGAGGATGACACCCCTGTGAGTGAGTCAGCCTCTGGGGTGATCCTTACTGAGCACCGCTGCAGGTGACATGCACCCATGAGGATTGCACCCCTGTGAGTGAGTCAGCCTCTGGGGTGATCCTTACTGAGCACGACTGCAGGTGACATGCACCCATGGGGATGACACCCTTGTGGGTGATTTAGTTTCTGGGGTGATCTTTACTGAGCATCGCTGCAGGTGACAAGCACCCATGGGGATTACACCTCTGTGGGTGAGTCAGCCTCTTTTGTGATCCTTACTGAGCACCGCTGCAGGTGACATGCAACCATGGGAATGACACCTCTGTGGGTGAGTCAGCCTCTGGGGTGATTCTTACTGAGCACCGCTGCAGATGACAAGCACCCATGGGGATGACACCCCTGTGAGTGAGTCAGCCTCTGGGGTGATCCTTACTGAGCACCACTGCAGGTGACATGCACCCATGGGGATGACACCCCTGTGGGTGAGTTAGTTTCTGGGGTGATCCTTACTGAGCACCGCTGCAAGTGACATGCAACCATGGGAATGACACCCCTGTGGGTGAGTCACCCTCTGGGGTGATTCTTACTGAGCACCGCTGCAGGTGACATGCATCCATGGGAATGACACCCCTGTGAGTGAGTCAGCCTCTGGGGTGATCCTTACTGAGCACTGCTGCAGGTGACATGCACCCATGGGGTTGACACCTCTGTGAGTGAGTCAGCCTCTGGGGTGATCCTTACTGAGCACCGCTGCAGGTGACATGCATCCATGAGGATGACACCCCTGTGAGTGAGTCAGCCTCTGGGGAGATCCTTACTGAGCACCGCTGCAGGTGACATGCATCCATGGGAATGACACCCCTGTGGGTGAGTCAGCCTCTGTGGTGATCCATACTGAGCACCGCTGCAGCTGACATGAACCCGTGGGGATGACACCTCTGTGGGTGAGTCAGCCTCTGGGGTGATCCTTACTCAGCACCGCTGCAGGTGACATGCACCCATGGGGATGACACCTCTGTGGGTGAGTCAGCCTCTGAGGTGATCCTTACTGAGCACTGCTGCAGGTGACATGCACCCATGGGGATGACACCCCTGTGAGTGAGTCAGCCTCTGGGGTGATCCTTACTGAGCAAAGCTGCAGGTGACATGCACCCATGGAGATGACACCCCTGTGGGTGAGTCAGCCTCTGGTGTGATCCTTACTGAGCACCGCTGTAGGTGACATGCACCCATGGGGATGACACCTCTGTGAGTGAGTCAGCCTCTGGGTGATCTTTACTGAGCACCGCTGCAGGTGACATGCACTCGTGGGGATGACTCCCCTGTGAGTGAGTCTGCCTCTGGGGTGATCCTTGCTGAGCACCGCTGCAGGTGACATGCACCCATGGGGATTTCACCCCTGTGGGTGAGTCAACCTCTGGGGTGATCCTTACTGAGCACCGCTGCAGGTGACTTGCACCCATGAGGATGACACCCCTGTGAGTGAGTCAGCCTCTGAGGTGATCCTTACTGAGCACCGCTGCAGGTAACATGCACCCATGAAGGTGGCACCCCTGTGAGAAAGTTTGCCTCTGGGGTGATCCTTACTGAGCATTGCTGCCGGTGACAAGCACCCATGGGGATGACACCCCTGTGAGTGAGTTAGCCTCTGGGGTGATCCTTACTGAGCACCGCTGCAGGTGACATGCATCCATGGGAATGACACCTCTGTGGGTGAGTCAGCCTCTGGGGTGATCCTTACTCAGCACCGCTGCAGGTGACAAGCACCTGTGGGAATGAAACCCCTGTGAGTGAGTCAGCCTCTTCTGTGATCCTTACTGAGCACCATTGCAGGTGACATGCACCCATGGGGTTGACACCTCTGTGAGTGAGTCAGCCTCTGGGGTGATCCTTACTGAGCACCGCTGCAGGTGACATGCACCCATGGGGATGACACCCCTGTGAGTGAGTCAGCCTCTGGGGTGATCCTTACTGAGCACCGCTGCAGGTGACATGCACCCATGGGGATAATACCCCTGTGAGTGAGTCAGCCTCTGGGGTGATCCTTACTGAGTAACGCTGCAGGTGACATGCACCTGTGGGAAAGACACCCCTGTGAGTGAGTCAGCCTCTGGGGTGATGCTTACTGAGTACCGCTGCAGGAGACATGACACCCCTATGGGTAAGTCAGCCTTGGGGTGATCCTTACTGTGCACCGCTGCAAGTGACATGCATCCATAGGGATGACAACCCTGTGCGTGAGTCATCCTCTGGGGAGATCCTTACTGAGCACTGCTGCAGGTGACATGCATCCATGGGGATGACACCCCTGCGAGTTAGTCAGACTCTGGGGTGATCCTTACAGAGCATCGCTGCAGGAGACATGCACCCATTGGGATCACACCCCTGTGAGTGAGTCAGCCTCTGGTGTGATCCTTACTGAGCACCGCTGCAGTTGATATGCACCCATGGGGATATGACACCCCTGTGAGTGAGTCAGCCTCTGGGGTGATCCTTACTGAGCACCGCTGCAGGTGACATGCACCCGTGGGGATGACACCCCTGTGAGTGAGTCAGCCTCTGGTGTGATCCTTACTGAGCACCGCTGCAGATGACAAGCACCCATGGGGATGACACCCCTGTGAGTGAGTCAGCCTCTGGGGTGATCCTTACTGAGCACCGCTGCAGGTGACATGTACCCATGGGGATGACACCCCTGTGAGTGAGTCCGCCTCTGGGGTGATCCTTACTGAGCACTGCTGCAGGTGACATGCACCCATGGAGATGACAAATCCGTGAGTGAGTCACCCTCTGGGGTGATCCTTACTGAGCACCGCTGCAGGTCGCATGCAACCATGGGGATGACACCCCTGTGAGTGAGTCAGCCTCTGGGGTGATCCTTACTGAGCACCGCTGCAGGTGACATGTACCCATGGGGATGACACCCCTGTGAGTGAGTCAGCCTCTGGGGTGAACCTTACTGAGCACCGCTGCAGGTGACATGCACCCGTGGGGATGACACCTCTGTGGGTGAGTCTGCCTCTGTGGTCTCTGGGGTGATCCTTACTGAGCACGACTGTGTGGCACCCGAGGGGTCTGGTTTCCACAGTAACAAGCAATGTTATGTCTGAGAGCAGGTGGGAGGTCTCTTGGCCAGGGATCCTGTGCATGCCACACCTCCTGCCCAGTCTTGGGAGGGGAAGACCTTCCCCTATATAAACCCGGGGCTGAAGCAGGGTTAGTCAGTCAAGGAGAGTAGAGACAAGAAACAGTCACAGGAAGAAACAGCAGAAGCTCAGTGGGAGCAATACTACTACAAGTCAGGGGCTGGCAGCTGCAGAGCTCGCCCTGACTGAGAAGCTTTCTTACCGGACCCGGCGTCCGAGGCTGTGGGGACTAACTCTTACCCAGCAGCAGAAGCTGACCGGCAGGGGATTTCAGGTCCTCAGGCCCAGAAACCCGAAGGCACGGTCACACGCGTGGGACCCGCGCCGCCATCGTGGAGCGGAAGCCATTAGAAGGCCCCGAGTCACCGGCCATACGGGTGAGCACCACACGGTACACTCAGGGACGTGGGCTACTTATATCCGCTTCTAGCAAGGTAGCCAGAAGAGTACAGTCAGTTTGGGAGGCCTACAACTCCGCCTGGCCAGGGGAGATCTCATCTGCTCAAGGACTGACCAGGCCCCGTTCGCTAGCAAGTACTCCGGGAGGGTCTATCGTTGTTACCAGTAAAGACCCTGAATTACACCGCACCGTCTCTGAGTGGTTCCTGCTACCCTCATCTTCCACGTCGGCTGCCCTGAGGCCATACCCCTCCCGTTGGGGGTTATACTATCACGCTGCACAATTCTACACCGGCCTCAGCGGTCTGCCCTGCAGCGGCAGCTCCATAGCTGCAAATCAACGGGTGGCGTAGTCGACACTCAAATAACATCTATCAAGACTGCCACACACTGAGTTGACTCCCTGGGCACGGACCGGGTCCCCGCCACTCGGATACTACAACCCTCATCTGATCCGGTTCCGGGTAAGCCCCCGTGTGCGAGACGCTGCGCGACACAGCAGGCCCAGGGGCGCGTCAACTGCAGGTGACATGCACCCATGGGGATGACACCCTTGTGGGTGAGTTAGTTTCTGGGGTGATCCTTACTGAGCATCGCTGCAGGTGACATGCACCCAGTCGATGAAACCCATGTGAGTGAGTCAGCCTCTGGAGTGATCCTTACTAAGCACCGCTGCAGGTGACATGCACCCCTGGGGATGACACCTCTGTGGGTGAGTCAGCCTCTGGGGTGATCCTTACTGAGCACCGCTGCAGGCGACAAGCACCTGTGGGAATGACACCCCTGTGGGTGAGTCAGCCTCTTCTGTGATCCTTACTGAGCATCGCTGCAGGTGACATGCACCCATGTGGATGACAACTCTGTGAGTGAGTCAGCCTCTGGGGTGATCCTTTCTGAGCACCGCTGCAGATGACAAGCAACCATGGGAATGACACCCCTGTGGGTGTGTCAGCCTCTGGGGTGATCCTTACTGAGCACCATTGCAGGTGACATGCACCCATGGGGATGACACCCCTGTGGGTGAGTTAGTTTCTGGGGTGATTCTTACTGAGCACTGCTGAAGGTGACATGCACCCATGGGGATGACACCCCTCTGGGTGTGTCAGCCTCTGGGGTGATCCTTACTGAGCACCATTGCAGGTGACATGCACCCATGGGGATGACACCCCTGTGGGTGAGATAGTTTCTGGGGTGATCCTTACTGAGCACCGCTGCAGGTGACATGCAACCGTGGGAATGACACCTCTGTGGGTGAGTCAGCCTCTGGGGTGATCCTTACTGAGCACAGCTGCAGGTGACATGCACCCATGGGGTTGACACCTCTGTGGGTGAGTCAGCCTCTGGGGTGATCCTTACTGAGCACAGCTGCAGGTGACATGCACCCATGGGGTTGACACCTCTGTGGGTGAGTCAGCTTCTTGGGTGATCCTTACTGAGCACAGCTGCAGGTGACATGCAACCGTGGGAATGACACCCCTGTGGGTGAGACAGCCTCTGGGGTGATCCTTACTGAACACCGCTGCAGGTGACATGCACCCGTGGGGATGACACCCCTGTGATTGAGTCAGCCTCTGGGGTCATCCTTACTGAGCACAGCTGCAGGTGACATGCACCCATGGGGTTGACACCTCTGTAAGTGAGTCAGCCTCTGGGGTGATCCTTACTGAGCACCGCTGCAGGTGACATGCACCCATGGGGTTGACACCTCTGTGAGTGAGTCAGCCTCTGGGTGATCCTTATTGATCAACGCTGCATGTGACATGCAACCGTGGGAATGACACCCCTGTGGGTGAGTCAGACTCTGGTGTGATCCTTACTGAGCACCGTTGCAGGTGACATGCACCCATGGGGATGACACCTCTGTGAGTGAGTCAGCCTCTGGGGTGATCCTTACTGAGCACGGCTGCAGGTGACATGCACCCATGGGGATGACACCCCTGTGAGTGAGTCACCTTCTGGGGTGATCCTTACTGAGCACGGCTGCAGGTGACATGCACCCATGGGGATGACACCCATGTGGGTGAGTCAGCCTCTGGGGTGATCCTTACTGAGCACCGCTGCAGGTGACATGCACCCGTGGGGATGACACCCCTGTGAGTGAGTCAGCCTCTATGGTGATCCTTACTGAGCACTGCTGCATGTGACATGCAACCGTGGGGATGACACCCCTGTGGGTGAATTAGTTTCTGGGGTGATCCTTACTGAGCACCGCTGCAGGTGACATGCACCCATGAGGATGACACCCCTGTGAGTGAGTCAGCCTCTGGGGTGATCCTTCCTGAGCGCCGCTGCAGGTGACATGCTCCCTTGGGGATGACACCTCTCTGAGTGAGTCAGCCTCTGGGGTGATCCTTACTGAGCACCGCTGCAGGTGACATGCACCCATGGGATTACACCTCTGTGAGTGAGTCAGCCTCTGGGGTGATCCTTACTGAGCACTGCTGCAGGTGACATGCACCCATGGGGATGACACGACTGTGAGTGAGTCAGCCTCTGGGGTGATCCTTACTGAGCACCGCTACAGGTGACAAGCACCTGTGGGAATGACACCCCTGTGAGTGAGTCAGCCTCTGGGGTGATCCTTACTGAGTAACGCTGCAGGTGACAAGCACCTGTGGGAATGACACCTCTGTGAGTGAGTCAGCCTCTGGGGTGATGCTTACTGAGTACCGCTGCAGGAGACATGCACCCGTGGGTATGACACCCATGTGGGTGAGTCAGCCTCTGGTGTGATCCTTACTGAGCACCGCCGCAGATGACATACAACCGTGGGGATAACACCCATGTGGGTGAGTCAGCCTCTGGGGTGATCCTTACTGAGCACTGCTGCACGTGACATGCACCCATGGGGATGACACCTCTGTGGGTGAGTCAGCCTCTGGGGTGATCCTTATTGAGCACCGCTGCAGGTGACATGCACCAATGGGGATGACACCTCTGTGGGTGAGTCAGCCTCTGGGGTGATCCTTACTGAGCACCGCTGCAGGCGACAAGCACCCATGGGAATGACACCCCTGTGGGTGAGTCAGCCTCTTTTGTGATCCTTACTGAGCACCATTGCAGGTGACAAGCACCCATGGGGATGACAACTCTGTGAGTGAGTTAGTTTCTGGGGTGATCCTTACTGAACACCGCTGCAGGTGACATGCACCCATGGGGATGACACCTCTGTGGGTGAGTCAGCCTCTGGGGTGATCCTTACTGAGCACTGCTGCAGGCGACAAGCACCTGTGAGAATGACACCCCTGTGGGTGAGTCAGCCTCTTCTGTGATCCTTACTGAGCATCGCTGCAGGTGACATGCACCCATGGGGATGACACCCCTGTGAGTGAGTCAGCCTCTGGGGTGATCCTTACTGAGCACCGCTGCAGGTGACATGCAACCATGGGAATGACACCTCTGTGGGTGAGTCAGCCTCTGTAGTGATTCTTACTGAGCACCGCTGCAGATAACAAGCACCCATGGGGATGACACCCCTGTGAGTGAGTCAGCCTCTGGGGTGATCCTTACTGAGCACCATTGCAGGTGACATGCACCCATGGGGATGACACCCCTGTGGGTGAGTTAGTTTCTGGGGTGATCCTTACTGAGCACCGCTGCAAGTGACATGCAACCATGGGAATGACACCCCTGTGGGTGAGTCAGCCTCTGGGGTGATTCTTACTGAGCACCGCTGCAGGTGACAAGCACCCATGGGGATGACACCTCTTTGGGTGAGTCAGCCTCTGGGGTGATCCTTACTCAGCACCGCTGCAGCTGACATGAACCCGTGGGGATGACACCTCTGTGGGTTAGTCAGCCTCTTCTGTGATCCTTACTGAGCACCATTGCAGGTGACAAGCATCCATGGGGATGACAACTCTGTGAGTGAGTTAGTTTCTGGGGTGATCCTTACTGAGCACCGCTGCAGGTGACATGCACCCATGGGGATGACACCTCTGTGGGTGAGTCAGCCTCTGGGGTGATCCTTACTGCGCACCGCTGCAGTTGATATGCAACCGTGGGAATGAAACCTCTGTGGGTGAGTCAGCCTCTGGGGTGATCCTTACTGAGCGCCCCTGTAGGTGACATGCACCCATGGGGATGACACTTCTGTGGGTGAGTCAGCCTCTGGGCTGATCCTTACTGAGCACCACTGCAGGTGACATGCATGCGTGGGGATGACACCTCTGTGAGTGAATCAGCCTCTGGGGTGATCCTTACAGAGCAAAGCTGCAGGTGACATGCACCCATGGAGATGACACCCCTGTGGGTGAGTCAGCCTCTGGTGTGATCCTTACTGAGCACCGCTGCAGGTGACATGCACCCATGGGGATGACACCTCTGTGAGTGAGTCAGCCTCTGGTTGATCCTTACTGAGCACCACTGCAGGTGACATGCACCCGTGGGGATGTCTCCCCTGTGAGTGAGTCAGCCTCTGGGGTGTTCCTTACTGAGCACCGCTGCAGGTGACATGCACCCATGGGGATCACAGCCCTATCAGTGAGTCAGCCTCTGGGGTGATCCTTGCTGAGCACCGCTGCAGGTGACATGCACCCATGTGGATGACACCCCTGTGAGTGAGTCAGCCTCTGGGGTGATCCTTGCTGAGCACCGCTGCAGGTGACAGGCACCCATGTGGATGACACCCCTGTGAGTGAGTCCGCCTCTGGGGTGATCCTTACTGAGCACCGCTGCAGGTGACATGCACCCATGGGGATGACACCCCTGTGGGTGAGACAGCTTCTGGGTTGATCCTTATAGAGCACCGCTGCAGGTGACATGCACCCATGGGGATGACACCCTTGTGGGTGAGTTAGTTTCTGGGGTGATCCTTACTGAGCATCGCTGCAGGTGACAAGCACCCAGTCGATGAAACCCATGTGAGTGAGTCAGCCTCTGAAGTGATCCTTACTAAGCACCGCTGCAGGTGACTTGCACCCATGGGGATGACACCTCTGTGGGTGAGTCAGCCTCTGGGGTGATCCTTACTCAGCACCGCTGCAGGCGACAAGCACCTGTGGGAATGACACCCCTGTGGGTGAGTCAGCCTCTTCTGTGATCCTTACTGAGCACCATTGCAGGTGACAAGGACCCATGGGGATGACAACTCTGTGAGTGAGTTAGTTTCTGGGGTGATCCATACTGAGCACCGCTGCAGGTGACATGCACACATGGGGATGACACCTCTGTGGGTGAGTCATCCTCTGGGGTGATCCTTACTGAGCACCGCTGCAGTTGATATGCAACCGTGGGAATGAAACCTCAGTGGGTGAGTCAGCCTCTGGGGTGATCCTTACTGAGCGCCGCTGCAGGTGACATGCACCCATGGGGATGACACCTCTGTGGGTGAGTCAGCCTCTGGGGTGATCCTTACTGAGCACCACTGCAGGTGACATGCATGCGTGGGGATGACACCTCTGTGAGTGAGTCAGCCTCTGAGGTGATCCTTACTGAGCACTGCTACATGTGACATGCACCCATGGGGATGACACCCTTGTGAGTGAGTCAGCCTATGGGGTGATCCTTACTGAGCACCGCTGCAGGTGACATGCAACCGTGGGAATGACACCCCTGTGAGTGAGTCATCCTCTGGGGTGATCCTTACTGAGCAAAGCTGCAGGTGACATGCACCCATGGAGATGACACCCCTGTGGGTGAGTCAGCCTCTGGTGTGATCCTTACTGAGCACCGCTGCAGGTGACATGCACCCATGGGGATATGACACCTCTGTGAGTGAGTCAGCCTCTGGGTGATCCTTACTGAGCACCGCTGCAGGTGACATGCACCCGTGGGGATGACTCCCCTGTGAGTGAGTCAGCCTCTGGGGTGATCCTTACTGACCATCGCTGAAGGTGACATGCACCCGTGGGGATGACACCTCTGTGGGTGAGTCAGCCTCTGGGGTGATCCTTGCTGAGCACCGCTGCAGGTGACATGCACCCATGTGGATGACACCCCTGTGAGTGAGTCAGCCTCTGGGGTGATCCTTGCTGAGCTCCGCTGCAGGTGACATGCACCCATGTGGGTGATACCCCTGTGAGTGAGTCCGCCCCTGGGGTGATCCTTACTGAGCACCGCTGCAGGTGACATGCACCCATGGGGATGACACCCCTGTGGGTGAGACAGCTTCTGGGTTGATCCTTATAGAGCACCGCTGCACGTGACATGCACCCGTGTGGATGACACCCATGTGGGTGTGTCAGCCTCTGGGGTGAGCCTTACTGAGCACCGCTGCAGGTGACATGCACCCATGGGGATGACACCTCTGTGAGTGAGTCAGCCTCTGGGTGATCCTTACTGAGCACCGCTGCAGGTGACATGCACCCGTGGGGATGACATCTCTGTGGGTGAGTCAGCCTCTGGAGTGATCCTTACTAAGCACCGCTGCAGATGACATGCACCCATGGGGATGACACCTCTGTGAGTGAGTCAACTCTGGTGTGATCCTTACTGAGCACCGCTGCAGGTGACATGCACCCATGGGGATGACACCTCTGTGAGTGAGTCAACTCTGGTGTGATCCTTTCTGAGCACCACTGCAGGTGACAAGCAACCATGGGAATGACACCCCTGTGAGTGAGTTAGTTTCTGGGGTGATCATTACTGAGCACTGCTGCAGGTGACATGCAACCATGGGATTGACACCCCTGTGGGTGAGTTAGTTTCTGGGGTGATCCTTACTGAGCACCGCTGCAAGTGACATGCAACCATGGGAATGACACCCCTGTGAGTGAGTCAGCCTCTGGGGTGATGCTTACTGAGTACCGCTGCAGGAGACATGACACCCCTATGGGTAAGTCAGCCTTGGGGTGATCCTTAATGTGCACTGCTGCAGGTGACATGCACCCGTGGGGATGATACCCCTGTGAGTGACTTAGCCTCTGGGGTGATCCTTACTGAGCATCGCTGCAGGTGACATGCACCCATGGGGATGACACCTCTGTGGGTGAGTTAGCCTCTGGGGTGATCCTTACTGAGCACCACTGCAGGTGACATGCAAGCGTGGGAATGACACCTCTGTGGGTGAGTCAGCCTCTGGGGTGATCCTTACTGAGCACCACTGCAGATGACATGCATGCGTGGGGATGACACCTCTGTGAGTGAGTCAGCCTCTTCTGTGATCCTTACTGAGCGCCGCTGCAGGTGACATGCACCCATGGGGATGACACCTCTGTGGGTGAGTTAGCCTCTGGGGTGATCCTTACTGAGCACCACTGCAGGTGACATGCAAGCGTGGGAATGACACCTCTGTGGGTGAGTCAGCCTCTGGGGTGATCCTTACTGAGCACCACTGCAGGTGACATGCATGCGTGGGGATGACACCTCTGTGAGTGAGTCAGCCTCTTCTGTGATCCTTACTGACCACCACTGCAGGTGACATCCAACCGTGGGAATGACACCCCTGTGAGTGAGTCTGCCTCTGGGTGTTCCTTATTGATCAACGCTGCATGTGACATGCAACCGTGGGAATGACACCCCTGTGGGTGAGTCAGCCTCTGGTGTGATCCTTACTGAGCACCGCTGCAGCTGACATGCACCCGTGGGGATGACCCCTCTGTGAGTGAGTCAGCCTCTGGGGTGATCCTTATTGAGCACCGCTGCAGGTGACATGCACCCATGGGGATGACACCCCTGTGAGTTAGTCAGCCTCTGGTGTGATCCTTACTGAGCATCGCTGCAGTTGACATGCACCCATGGGGATGACACCTCTGTGGGTGAGTCAGCCTCTGGGGTGATCCTTACTGAGCACCACTGCTAGTGACATGCATGCGTGGGGATGACACCTCTGTGAGTGAGTCAGCCTCTAGGGTGATCCTTACTGAGCACCACTGCAGGTGACATGCATGCGTGGGGATGACACCTCTGTAAGTGAGTCAGCCTCTAGGGTGATCCCTACTGAGCGCCGCTGCAGGTGACATGCACCCATGGGGATGACACCTCTGTGGGTAAGTCAGCCTCTGGGGTGATCCTTACTGACCACCACTGCAGGTGACATCCAACCGTGGGAATGACACCCCTGTGAGTGAGTCAGCCTCTGGGTGATCCTTATTGATCAACGCTGCATGTGACATGCACCCATGTGGATGACACCCCTGTGAGTGAGTCAGCCTCTGGGGTGATCCTTGCTGAGCACCGCTGCAGGTGACATGCACCCATGTGGATGATACCCCTGTGAGTGAGTCCGCCTCTGGGGTGATCCTTACTGAGCACCGCTGCAGGTGACATGCACCCATGGGGATGACACCCCTGTGGGTGAGATAGCTTCTGGGTTGATCCTTATAGAGCACCGCTGCATGTGACATGCACCCGTGGGGATGACACCCATGTGGGTGAGACAGCTTCTGGGTTAATCCTTATAGAGCACCGCTGCATGTGACATGCACCCGTGGGGATGACACCCATGTGGGTGCGTCAGCCTCTGGGGTGAGCCTTACTGAGCACCGCTGCAGGTGACATGCACCCATGGGGATGACACCTCTGTGAGTGAGTCAGCCTCTGGGGTGATCCTTGCTGAGCACCGCTGCAGGTGACATGCACCCATGTGGATGATACCCCTGTGAGTGAGTCCGCCTCTGGGGTGATCCTTACTGAGCACCGCTGCATGTGACATGCACCCGTGGGGATGACACCCATGTGGGTGAGACATCTTCTGGGTTAATCCTTATAGAGCACCGCTGCATGTGACATGCACCCGTGGGGATAACACCCATGTGGGTGCGTCAGCCTCTGGGGTGAGCCTTACTGAGCACCGCTGCAGGTGACATGCACCCGTGGGGATGACACCTCTGTGGGTAAGTCAGCCTCTGGGGTGATCCTTACTGACCACCACTGCAGGTGACATCCAACCGTGGGAATGACACCTCTGTGGGCGAGTCAGCCTCTGGGGTGATCCTTACTGAGCATCGCTGAAGGTGACATGCACTCGTGGGGATGACAGCCCTGTCAGTGAGTTAGCCTGTGGGGTGATCCTTGCTGAGCACCGCTGCAGGTGACATGCACCCATGGGGATAACACCCCTGTGAGTGAGTCAGCCTCTGGGGTGATCCTTACTGAGCACGGCTGCAGGTGACATGCACCCATGGGGATAACACCCCTGTGAGTGAGTCAGCTTCTGGGGTGATCCTTACTGAGCACGGCTGCAGGTGACATGCACCCATGGGGATGACACCCCTGTGGGTGAGACAGCTTCTGGGTTGATCCTTATAGAGCACCGCTGCATGTGACATGCACCCGTGGGGATGACACCCATGTGGGTGAGTCAGCCTCTGGGGTGATCCTTACTGAACATCGCTGCAGGTGACATGCACCCATGGGGATGACACCCCTGTGGGTGAGTCAGCCTCTGGGGTGATCCTTACTGAGCACCGCTGCAGGTGACATGCACCCGTGGGGATGACACCTCTGTGGGTGAGTCAGCCTCTGGGGTGATCCTTACTGACCACTGCTGCAGGTGACACGCACCTGTGTGGATGACACCCCTGTGAATGAGTCAGCCTCTATGGTCATCCTTACTGAGCACTGCTGCATGTGACATGCAACCGTGGGGATGACACCCCTGTGGGTGAGTCGGCCTCTGAAGTGATCCTTACTGAGCACTACTGCAGGTGACACGCACCTGTGGGGATGACACCCCTGTGGGTGATCTTTACTGAGCATCGCTGCAGGTGACATGCACCCATGGGGATGACACCCACGTGGGTGAGTCAGCCTCTGTGGTGATCCATACTGAGCATCGCTGAAGGTGACATGCACCCATGGGGATGACACCCCTGTGAGTGAGTCAGCCTCTGGGGTGATCCTTACTAAGCATCGCTGCAGGTGACATTCACCCATGGGGATGACACCACTGTGAGTGAGTCAGCCTCTGGGGTGATCCTTACTGAGCACCGCTGCAGGTGACAGGCACCCTTGGGGATTTCACACCTGTGAGTGAGTCAGCCTCTGGGTTGATCCTTACTGAGCATCGCTGCAGGTGACATGCACCCATGCGGATTTTACCCCAGTGGGTGAGTCAGCCTCTGGGTTGATCCTTACTGAGCACCGCTGCAGGTGACATGCACCCATGGGGATGACACCCCTGTGGGTGAGATAGCTTCTTGGGTGATCCTTACTGAGCACCACTGCAGGTGACAAGCACCTGTGGGAATGACACCCCTGTAAGTGAGTCAGCCTCTGGGGTGATGCTTACTGAGTACCGCTGCAGGTGACATGCACCCGTGGTGATGATACCCCTGTGAGTGACTTAGCCTCTGGGGTGATCCTTACTGAGCACTGCTGCAGGTGACATGCAACCGTGGGAATGACACCCCTGTGAGTGAGTCAGCCTCTGGGTTGATCCTTACTGAGCAAAGCTGCAGGTGACATGCACCCATGGAGATGACACCCCTGTGGGTGAGTCAGCCTCTGGTGTGATCCTTACTGAGCACCGCTGCAGGTGACATGCACCCATGGGGATGACACCTCTGTGAGTGAGTCAGCCTCTGGGTGATCCTTACTGAGCACCACTGCAGGTGACATGCACCCGTGGGGATGACTCCCCTGTGAGTGAGTCAGCCTTTGGGGTGTTCCTTACTGAGCACCGCTGCAGGTGACATGCACCCATGGGGATCACAGCCCTGTCAGTGAGTCAGCCTCTGGGGTGATCCTTGCTGAGCACCGCTGCAGGTGACATGCACCCATGTGGATCACACCCCTGTGAGTGAGTCAGCCTCTGGTGTGATCCTTACTGAGCACCGCAGGAGGTGACATGCACCCATGTGGATGACACCCCTGTGAGTGAGTCCGCCTCTGGGGTGATCCTTACTGAGCACCGCTGCAGGTGACATGCACCCATGGGGATGACACCCCTGTGGGTTAGACAGCTTCTGGGTTGATCCTTATAGAGCACCGCTGCAGGTGACATGCACCCATGGGGATGACACCCTTGTGGGTGAGTTAGTTTCTGGGGTGATCCTTACTGAGCATCGCTGCAGGTGACAAGCACCCAGTCGATGAAACCCCTGTGAGTGAGTCAGCCTCTGAAGTGATCCTTACTAAGCACCGCTGCAGGTGACATGCACCCATGGGGATAACACCTCTGTGGGTGAGTCAGCCTCTGGGGTGATCCTTACTCAGCACCGCTGCAGGCGACAAGCACCTGTGGGAATGACACCCCTGTGGGTGAGTCAGCCTCTTCTGTGATCCTTACTGAGCACCATTGCAGGTGACAAGCACCCATGGGGATGACAACTCTGTGAGTGAGTTAGTTTCTGGGGTGATCCTTACTGAGCACCGCTGCAGGTGACATGCACCCATGGGGATGACACCTCTGTGGGTGAGTCAGCCTCTGGGGTGATCCTTACTGAGCACCGCTGCAGTTGATATGCAACCGTGGGAATGAAACCTCAGTGGGTGAGTCAGCCTATGGGGTGATCCTTACTGAGCACCGCTGCAGTGGGAATGACACCCCTGTGAGTGAGTCATCCTCTGGGGTGATCCTTACTGAGCAAAGCTGCAGGTGACATGCACCCATGGAGATGACACCCCTGTGGGTGAGTCAGCCTCTGGTGTGATCCTTACTGAGCACCGCTGCAGGTGACATGCATCCATGGGGATATGACACCTCTGTGAGTGAGTCAGCCTCTGGGTGATCCTTACTGAGCACCGCTGCAGGTGACATGCACCCGTGGGGATGACTCCCCTGTGAGTGAGTCAGCCTCTGGGGTGATCCTTACTGACCATCGCTGAAGGTAACATGCACCCGTGGGGATGACTCCCCTGTGAGTGAGTCAGCGTCTGGTGTGATCCTTACTGACCATCGCTGAAGGTGACAAGCACCTGTGGGAATGACACCCCTGTGGGTGAGTCAGTCTCTAGGGTGATCCTTACTGAGCACCGCTGCAGGTGACATGCACCCATGGGGATGACACCTCTGTGAGTGAGTCAGCCTCTGGGGTGATCCTTGCTGAGCACCGCTGCAGGTGACATGCACCCATGTGGATGACACCCCTGTGTGTGAGTCAGCCTCTGGGGTGATCCTTGCTGAGCACCGCTGCAGGTGACATGCACCTGACGCGCCCCTGGGCCTGTGTCGCGCTGCGTTGCGCACGCGGGAGCTTACCCGGAGCCGGATCTCTTGAGGGTTGTAGTCTCGTGGCGGTGCCCAGGGAGTCAGACTAAGTGGCGCTGTATTAGCGGTAGATGTTGGACGACTACGCCACCCGTTGAGTACAGCTAAGGAGCTGCTGCTGCAGGGCAGACCGCTGAGGCCGGTGGTAGGATTGTGCAGCGTGATAGTATAACCCCCAACGGGAGGGGTATGGCCTCAGGGCAGCCGACGTGGATGATGGGGGTAGCAGGAACCACTCGGAGACGGTACGGTGTAGTTCAGGGTCTTTACTGGTGACAAAGATAGACCCTCCCGGAGTACTGGCTAGCGATTGGGGCCTGGTCAGTCCTTGAGCAGATGGGATCTCCCCTGGCCAGGCGGAGTTGTAGGCCTCCCAAACTAACGATACTCTTCCGGCTACCTTGCTAGAGGCGGGTATAAGTAGCCCACGTCCCTGAGTGTACCGTGTGGTGCTCACCCGTATGGCCGGTGACTCGGGGCCTTCTAGTAGCTTCCGCTCCACGACGGCGGTGCTGGTCCCACGCGTGTGACTGTGCCTTCGGGTTTCTGGGCCAGAGGACCTGCAATCCCCTGCCGGTCGGTTTCTGCTGCTGGATAGGAGTTAGTCCCCACAGCCTCGGACTCCGGGTCCGGTGATAACTTCTCAGTCAGGGCGAGCTCTGCAGCTGCCAGCCCCTGACTCCTTGTAGCACTGCTCCCACAGAGCTCCTGATGTTCTTTTCCTATATCTGCTTCTCTGTCTCTACTTCTTCTCTACTCCCTAACCCTGCCTCAGCCCTAGGTTTATATAGGGGAAGTTCTTCCCCTCCCAGGACTGGGCAGGAGGTGTGGCATGCATAGGATCCCTGACCAAGAGACCTCCCACCTGCTCTCAGACATAACATTGCTGTTACTGTGGGAACCAGACCCCTGGGGTGCCACATTCCCCCCTAGTGAAATTTAGTACTCCGGGACTAAACATATTTTTAGAAAAACATAACAAGGTATAAACAATAATAATACAATAAGAAAAACACATAAAGATGGTCACGGCGTGTCCGCAACCGGGTGCAGTTTTTGAAGAAAAGCAAGGTGTCCATTTCACCAAAACAGGGAGACGTAACCAGGTAGGGGTCTGTCCTGCCCCGAGTCCTTAACAGTCTTTAGTCCATTCCTAGGTTACGCTCCAACCAATTGTACAAGGATTCCCGGTAAATCCACCAAGGACTCCTAAAAATAGCTAGAAACACATAATTATACACAAGCAACAAGAAAAACAGGTAACCATAAATAAAACAACTTATACACTTCAAATCCTCCAACGTGCGGGTAACTGGCCTCTAGTGGTCCTAGTGGACCTACGGAGCTGACTGTCTAGCCCCGAACTACAGGGTGTAGGAACTGTCAAGGGTAAACTGGGCAGCTGTCCACGGGCCCTTTGGCTCACTAGAGGCATGGCAGGTTCACCATAAGCAGAGGGTTGATCCTCCTGGTCTGCTGGTGTGGGGTCTTCTGCCTCCTGGACCGGCTGTTCTTCCAGCTCTACCTGTTGCTCCGTAGGTGCTTGGGATGCTGGTTGGAGGAAGGTGAGTACGGGTACCACAACTGCGCCATTGACTTGAGTCCAAGACCGAGGGAAGTCTCCGAGCACAGTACTAACCATATCTTCCCTTTCCTCTACGGGTCGAGGGTCTTATTGTTCCTCTTCAGGGTTCCGTAGCTGTTCGGGACACTTCTTCAGGTGATCCCGGGATACAATGGTTGTGGTTTCCCCTCCGTCTTTACTGATGGTACAGACCTTTGGGTTGTCGTGGCTTGAGGGCAGTACGATGTACGGGTCCTTCTCCCACTGGTCGTCCAACTTGTGGAGCCGCCTTTTCCTCTTCAAGACCTGCTCTCCGGGTACCAGGGGAACAGCGGGAGCATACTGGTTGTAAGTTTTCTCTTGTCTTTCCCTAGCTTGACAGAGACTTCGCTCCACGCTCTCCTGTACTTTCCGGTACTGCTGCTGCCTCTCTGTGTCCCAGTCTGCTTCTGGTGAAGTGTCCTCGGGTGTCAGGACTCCCATTTCCAGGTCAACAGGTAGCTTACCAGGTCTTGCCCTCATCAGGTAAGCCGGGGTACAGTTGGTGGAACCTACCGGGATGTGGTTGTATAGGTCCACTAGGTCGGGCAGCCTCTCAGGCCACAGACTGCGTTCTTCCAGGGGCAATGTTTTCAAAAGATCTATCACCACCTGGTTCATTTTCTCACAAAGTCCATTAGTTTGCGGATGATAGGGTGTCGTCCTTATCTTCCGGCAGCCATACAGAGTGCAGAATTCTTGGAAGACCTCCGCTTCAAAGGCAGGTCCCTGGTCTGTCAACACTTGGTCCGGGTACCCGTGTGGACGGCAGAAATGCTGCTGGAAGGCTCTAGCTGCTGTTCGAGCTGTTAAGTCCTTGACGGGGACGACAACCAAGAACCGGGAGTAGTGATCCACGATGGTTAGTGCGTAGACGTAGCCACTTCTGCTTGGGGTCAGTTTTACATGATCCAAGGCTACCAGTTCCAACGGCTGCCGGGTGACGATGGACTGCAGGGGAGTCTTCTGGCTGGCACGGTCCTTCCTTCTTAGGTTGCACGGACCACAGTCTCTGCACCACCTCTCGATGGTTCCCCTCATGCCTACCCAGTGGAACCGCCCGCGCAGCAGGAACTCCAGCTTCTTCCATCCGAAGAAGCTGGACTCCTCCAAAACCAGGGGAGGAGTCCTGAGGAGATAATTTGCATATTCCCACTGCATTTTGGGGTAAGTGAAGAGTCTCCGCGAGCTCAAAGAACACTGGATTTTGGCTGTTGGAGCTGAAAAGAGGACATCGGTAAACCAGGGGAGGAGTCCTGAGGAGATAATTTGCATATTCCCACTGCATTTTGGGGTAAGTGAAGAGTCTCCGCGAGCTCAATGAACACTGGATTTTGGCTGTTGGAGCTGAAAAGAGGACATCGGTAAACCAGGGGAGGAGTCCTGAGGAGATAATTTGCATATTCCCACTGCATTTTGGGGTAAGTGAAGAGTCTCCGCGAGCTCAAAGAGCACTGGATTTTGGCTGTTGGAGCTGAAAAGAGGACATCGGTAAACCAGGGGAGGAGTCCTGAGGAAATAATTTGCATATTCCCACTGCATTTTGGGGTAAGTGAAGAGTCTCCGCGAGCTCAAAGAACACTGGATTTTGGCTGTTGGAGCTGAAAAGAGGACATCGGTAAACCAGGGGAGGAGTCCTGAGGAGATAATTTGCATATTCCCACTGCATTTTGGGGTAAGTAAAGAGTCTCCGCGAGCTCAAAGAACACTGGATTTTGGCTGTTGGAGCTGAAAAGAGGACATCGGTAAACCAGGGGAGGAGACCTGAGGAGATAATTTGCATATTCCCACTGCATTTTGGGGTAAGTGAAGAGTCTCCGCGAGCTCAAAGAACACTGGATTTTGGCTGTTGGAGCTGAAAAGAGGACATCGGTAAACCAGGGGAGGAGTCCTGAGGAGATAATTTGCATATTCCCACTGCATTTTGGGGTAAGTGAAGAGTCTCCGCGAGCTCAAAGAACACTGGATTTTGGCTGTTGGAGCTGAAAAGAGGACATCGGTAAACCAGGGGAGGAGTCCTGAGGAGATAATTTGCATATTCCCACTGCATTTTGGGGTAAGTGAAGAGTCTCCGCGAGCTCAAAGAACACTGGATTTTGGCTGTTGGAGCTGAAAAGAGGACATTGGTAAACCGCGCTTTTTTTTTAAGCTTTTTCACTGTTTTCAGAACATTAACAATAAGAACATGGAAGAGTCCAGGAGCCATTTGGTGAGCTGCATATGCTGCTACATGTTCACAGACTTGCCAGTGGAAAAGCCAGACTTCACATGCCAGAAATGCAAGCTTGTGTCCCTGTTGGAGGAAAAGTTGTGAAATCTAGAAGAGAGGTTAACTACCTTGAAAATCATTAAGGAAGGTGAAGAGTTCTTAGACAGAGCAGAATTATCTCTTCATGATTCAGAAAGAGAAGAAATTCGAACTGCACCTGACGAAACAGAGGAATGGAAGCCTGTGACCCACAGAAGCAGGAGGATCGAGAGGCAGTCAGCACCCATACTGCTCAGGAACCAGTACCAGGCTCTCACGCAGGAGAACCATGAAGAAATACAGCAAGATAAGACTTTGCCAGCAATGAATAACCTTGTAAGCCCTCAGAATCCTCCTGGATGGAGAAAGAAGAACGTTGTGAAGAAAAAACGGAGAGTGGTGGTCATGGGGGATTCCCTGTTAAGAGGAACAGAGGCCGCTATCTGCAGACCAGACATAACCTCAAGAGAAATGTGCTGTCTTCCAGGAGCAAAAATTAAAGATGTGTCTGACAGGATATCAAGACTCTTCAGACCTACAGATCACTACCCATTCCTGCTAATACATGTGGGGACAAATGACACCGCAAGAAAGGACCTGGAAACCATCTGCAGTGACTTTGAAGACTTAGGCAAGAAAGTGAAAGAATTGGGAGCGCAGGTGGTCTTCTCATCCATCCTCCCAGTGGATGGCCATGGAACAATGAGGTGGAATAAGATTCTACAGGTGAACAACTGGCTACGTCGATGGTGCCGTCAACAAGGATTTGGATTTCTGGATCACGGAATGAATTACCTATACGATGGACTACTTGCTAGAGATGGGGTGCACCTTACGAAGACTGGAAAACATGTATTTGGAAGTCGCCTTGCTACACTCATCAGAAGAGCTTTAAACTAGAACAATGTGGGAAGGGAAGCAAAAGGCCAGAAAAAGCCATACAGCTGACAAATACTATTGAGATCTCTGCTACTGGAAGTGGAAAAGAAGAACAAAGACAAAAAAATCTAAATAATAAAAATATGGGAGGAAGAGAAACCAATCACAAACTAAAATGTTTTTATACAAATGCACAAAGCATGGGCAACAAACAAGGAGAATTGGAACTACTAATGCAGGAAAAGGAATATGATGTCATTGGAATCACTGAAACTTGGTGGGACGATACACATGATTGGAATAAAAGGCTAAAAGGATACAACTTATTTGCAAGAAACAGACTTGATAAACGAGGAGGAGGTGTTGCATTGTATGTTAGAAAAGCGTATATCTGCACAGAGATTGAAGCTTCAGAGACTGGGAGTTCTGTGGAAACTGTTTGGGTAAGAATACAAGGAGAGAACAACGGAAAGGACACCATTGTAGGCATTTACTACAGGCCACCTGGGCAAGCTGAAGATATGGATGAACTCTTTATGTATCAAATGACCAAGTTCTCCAAAAAATATGACGTAGTGGTCATGGGAGATTTCAACTATCCAGACATTTGTTGGGAATCTCTCTTAAGTAAAACTAACAGGTCAAGCAAATTCTTATCCTCTCTTGCTGACAACTTTATCTTCCAAAAGGTAGGGGAGAAAACAAGGGGATCTGCTACTTTGGATCTAATCCTTATAAACAGGGAGGAAATGGTTGAGGAGGTAAAGGTGGCTGGGACCCTAGGAGGCAGCGATCATGCTATTATAGAATTTTGGATAACTAGAGGAGGAAGACATGTGAAGACTCAAACTTCAAGGTTAGATTTTAGAAAGGCAGATTTTAAGAGACTCAGAAAGAGAATAGGAGGGATCCAATGGCTGGATGTCCTTAAGGACAAAAATGTCCAGGAAGGATGGGAAATTTTTAAAAATGAGATTCTCAAAGCACAATCGTTAACAATCCCGAAAAGTAGGAAGAATGGGAAGCATTTAAGGAAACCAGGATGGATGAACACAGAACTTAAACACATGCTAAAAAGAAAGAAAGAAATGTTTATTAAATGGAAAGAGGGAGGCATATCTAAAGAAGATTATAATGCAGTCTGCAGATCCTGCAGGGCACGTATCAGGTTAGCTAAAGCTGACAATGAATTAAGGCTTGCAAGAGATGTCAAAAGCAATAAAAAAGGATTTTGGGGGTATGTCAAAAGTAAAAGAAAAGTCAAAGATGCTATAGGATTTTTACAGGATGAAAATGGAGAAATGGTAAGAGAGGATGTTGAGAAGGCCGAACTTTTTAATTCCTATTTTGCATCTGTTTTCTCTCAGAAAGAAAATGTAACATCAACTGATCTTCACTGTCCTTTTAAAGGAATAGAGGAATCCAAGTTATCAGTAAACAGAAAGATTGTGAGGGAATATTTAGCTAACATAAATGAGTTCAAGTCTCCAGGTCCAGATGAATTACACCCCAGAGTACTGAAGGAGATTGTAGAAGAAATTTTAGAACCACTCTCCATAATCTTTGAAAATTCTTGGAGAACAGGAGAAGTCCCAGAAGACTGGAGAAGAGCAAATGTTGTTCCTATCTTCAAAAAGGGGAAGAAGGTGGACCCAGGGAACTATAGGCCGGTGAGTCTGACTTCTATACCAGGAAAGATCTTTGAACAAATTATTAAACAACATGTATGTAAGTACATGGATAAGAATGAAGTGATTAACCAGAGTCAGCATGGGTTTGCAACTAACAAGTCATGTCAGACTAACTTAATTTCCTTCTATGACAGAATCACTGACTGGGTGGATCAGGGAAATGCTGTAGATATAGTATATCTTGACTTCAGCAAAGCATTTGACAAAGTATCTCACACCATCCTTATTGAAAAAATGACCAAGTATGCAATGGACCAGGCAACTGTTAGGTGGATTCATAACTGGCTTAGTGATCGGACTCAAAGGGTGGTTGTAAATGGCTTCACATCCAGCTGGATGAATGTCTCAAGTGGGGTACCACAGGGCTCCGTCCTGGGACCTGTATTGTTCAACATCTTTATCAATGATTTAGATGAAGGAATTGAGGGTAAACTGATTAAATTTGCTGATGACACAAAGCTAGGAGGGATAGCTAATACTAGAGAAGAGAGAGAGAGGATTCAAAAAGACCTAAATAAACTGGAGCAGTGGGCAGCAACCAACAGAATGGTTTTTAACAGGGAAAAATGCAAAGTACTACATCTGGGCAATAAAAATGAAAAAAGCATATACAGAATGGGAGGAATAGAGCTAAGCAACAGTACATGTGAAAAAGACTTAGGTATACTAATAGATCATAGACTGAACATGAGTCAACAGTGTGATGCAGCAGCAAAAAAGGCAAATACAATTCTGGGATGTATTAACAGAAGCATACAGTCTAGATCACGTGAAGTCATTATCGGTCTTTACTCCTCTTTGGTCAGACCTCATCTGGAATACTGTGTACAGTTTTGGGCACCACATTTTAAAAAAGACATCGACAAACTGGAGCAAGTTCAGAGAAGAGCGACCAGAATGGTGACTGGTCTGCAAACCATGTCCTATGAGGAACGGTTGCAGGATTTGGGAATGTTTAGCTTGCAAAAAAGAAGACTGAGAGGAGACTTAATAGCTGTCTACAAATATGTCAAGGTCTGTCACATTGTAGAAGGATCATCTTTATTCTCATTTGCACAAGGAAAGACTAGAAGCAATGGGATGAAACTAAATGGGAGGAGACACAGATTAGATATTAGAAAAAACTTTTTGACAGTTAGGGTGATTAATGAGTGGAACAGGCGGCCACGAGAGGTGGTGAGTTCCCCTTCAATGGACGTCTTCAAACAGAGGCTGGACAGACATCTGTCTGAGATGATCTAGTGAATCCTGCTTTGAGCAGGGGGTTGGACCAGATGACCCAGGAGGTCCCTTCCAACTCTACCATTCTATGATTCTATGATTCTATTCTATGATAAGTGTCCAGCCCCGTCGTGGTATGCCTCCATCACCACGGCTGCGTCTCTTCGTGGCACCACTACTTGCCAGATTAGTTCATGCGGCCGGGAGTTAACCATTCGGCGGCACAACTTCCCCTTATAAAGGAACAGTCGACTCTTCTCAGCCCACAGTTGCTTGGCTTCCTCCGGAGCGTCTGGGTCAAGGCGAGCCTCTGGCCGAGTCAGCATCTCCTTCACCAGTCGGACGGCAGGGTCACTGTCTTGCGTTTCCGCCCAGTTGTAGTGAGGCAAGGGATTAAACGTAGCAGCTTGCTTACTCCTTACCCGGTGGGAATACTGGATAGTCCCATGACGGTGGAACGCGGGGAGTTCGACTTCTTCCAGTCCCTCTGGATCTTCTCCTACGTCCGGTAGGTTTGGCATCCTGGACAGGGCGTCCGCGTTGGTATTGGAGCGTCCTGCCCGGTATTTGATTGTGAACTCGTAGTTGGACAGACGGGCCATCCATCTCTGCTCTAGGGCACCGAGTCTTGCTGTGTCCAGGTGTGTCAACGGGTTGTTATCCGTGTACACAGTGAACCGTAAGGAAGCGAGGTAGTGCTTAAAGCGTTCGGTGACTGCCCACACCACTGCCAGGAACTCTAGCTTAAATGAGCTGTAATTCTCAGGGTTTCTCTCGGTGGGTCGCAGTTTTCGGCTGGCGTAAGCGATTACTCGTTCTTTCCCCTGCTGGATCTGGGACAGCACGGCTCCTAGCCCGATGTTACTTGCGTCGGTGTAGAGGATAAAGGGCTGGCTGTAATTAGGGTACGCCAGGATTTCATCCCCCGTGAGGGCCATCTTCAGCTGGCGGAAGGACTCTTCTTCTAACTTCTCCCATCTGAAGGGTGGCTTCTGGTTCTTGGCCTTCCGGGACTGGCCTATCAGGAGGTCCTGCATAGGAGCTGCCTTTTTGGTGAAACCGGGGATGAATCTGCGGTAACAGCCTACCAACCCGAGGAACTGCCGCACTTCCTTTACACTGGAGGGACTTGGCCATTCCTTAATTGCGGTGATCTTATCAGGGTCGGGAGCCACTCCATCAGCGCTCACCACGTGTCCCAGGTACTGCACCTTTGGTTTCAGGAGGTGACACTTGGAGGGTTTCACCTTTAGGCCGTAGCTTGCCAGAGCTTCGAACACTTCCGCCAGGTGTTTCAGGTGGTCCTCATACGTCTTGGAATATACGATGACATCGTCCAGGTACAGCAGGACCGTCTCGAAGTTTCTGTGGCCCAGACAGCACTCCATTAATCGTTGGAAGGTTCCTGGTGCGTTGCAGAGTCCGAACGGCATGCAGGTAAACTCGCTAAGTCCCATCGGGGTGGTGAATGCGGTCTCCTCCCGGTCCGCCTCTGCTACAGGAACCTGCCAGTACCCACTAGTGAGATCCAAGGTAGAGAAGAAGTTAGCAGATCTTAAAGCAGCCAAAGACTCCTCTATCCTTGGTAAGGGGTACGCATCCTTGTGTGTGATACAGTTAATTTTCCGGTAATCTACACACATCCTCATGGTGTTGTCTTTCTTTTTGACTAAGACTAGTGGAGCTGCCCAGGGGCTACAGCTATCCCTGATCACCCCAGCCTCCTTCATGTCTCTAAGCATCCCCTTGGCGTGTTGGTAGTGTGCAGGGGGTACGGGTCGATACCTCTCTTTTATGGGAGGATGGTCTCCCGTGGGGATGTGGTGTTCTACCCCCTTGACTCGCCCGAAGTCTAACGGGTGTTTACTAAACACTCTGCTCGTACTCTTGAACCACCCGATAGACTCCCTGTTTCTGGTGTGAGGGAGTGGAGTCAGTACCTAAATGTAGTTGCTGACACCAGTCCTCCATTGTTTTCTGAGAGCCGTTACCTTCCTCCGGGGAAGATGGAGGCAAGGGTTCTACGGACTGTATGGAATCTTGATTGATGGTATACAATTTGGCTAGCGTGGCATACCGGGGCAGGTACACTTCCCTCTTCCCGATATTTATTATGCGAACGGGCACCCTCCCATGGCGTACATTGACCACCCCCCGTGCTGTCAAAATGGTGGGCCTACTGTCTGAGTAAACTGGTTCTACCATTGCCTGGTAATCTCTACCTCTCAGACCAATAGCTGCCCGGCACCAAATCATCATTTCACTTTTCGGGGGCATGGCAATAGGGAAAGGGTCACACATTCGCACGCTACCAATCTCACCACCGGAGAGTTCTAGCTGTTGCCGTCGCATCAGTGCCCGGATCTCTTTCTGGAGCACTCGCTGCTGGCCGGAGCTGGCGTTCTTGGCAACCTGCTGTAAAAGGAAAATCACCTCTGCAAGACAATTTTCAATTACATTAGTTCCTAGAGTTATCTTTGGGTGACTCTCGTGTTTGTCAATGTCTACAATGATCAGTCCCTGTGCTGCCAGTTCGACTCTACCGATTTTAATGGTCACCTCTTTAAATCCAATCTGTGGCACGGGCTGACCATTGCTGGCGATGATACTCAAGTCGTCGTCAGGGTAGCGGGTGATATCCGAGTCATTCCAGTACTGCTTGAAGAGCACGTACGGGATGGTGGTGACCTGTGACCCGGTGTCCAGTAGGGCACTCATAGGAATGCCATCCAGTACCACGGGTAAGACTGGACGTCCTCCCACATATTTGTCGCGCCAGTTCGATGGGCCTGGTGATCTTTTTCCTGGGGGTTGGCCCTCTACCCCAGGTTGTGCCAGTTTAAAGGACAGTACCTTGCCATATGTCCGGGTTGATTGCAGCGGCGGCAGATGGGTCGTCCGTCCTCGTTGTATCGGTCGCTGGGTCTTCCTCTGGCCGGTGGGGTCCTCCTTGGTCGACGCCACGGGATGTCCTCCGGTCCGGATGCCAGCTGGATCTTCCCTGGAGTGGAAACCTGTAAAGACTGCACAGTTCGGGTTAGCGCAGCAACGCTTTTAGCTAGCTCTTGGACCTGATGGTGCAGGTCTGGAGCCGGGTCATTGTTCAAAGCCTGCGCACCAGCTCCCACAGGCCCTGCCGACAAGGGCGCCGCCTCCTGGTGGTAAGTGGTAGTGGGGCGTCTGGGGGTCACAACGCCATGCCGGTTCTCGAAGCACCCGGATGGCTCTGTCCTTGAACTGTGCAAATCCCAGATGAGGGTCCTGTAAGGCCATTGCCCGCAACTGGGTTCGGTGGGCATTGCAATATAAACCCTCTATAAATTGTTCAGTCAACAGCCTGTCCTCGTCTCCCACGCCGTCAGGGTCGGTCTGCTTAATGGCTCTCAGGGCCTCTTGTAGGTTCAGGGCATAGTCCCTTATACTCTCATGTGCCCGCTGTTTGCACCCGTAGAATCTAAGCTTGATCTCGGCTGAGGTGCGGGTATCAAAGGTGTCCCTCAGCCGGGTTAGTATCCCTGCGACAGTCCTCCCCCCAGGTGGCCAGGACTTTACCTCCCTTTGGGCTGCCCCGGTTAATTGGGCCAACAGGATGCTCACTTTTTGCTCCTCTGTGAGGGGGTACACCTGGAAGAGGCTATCCAGCTTTTCTCTAAAGTCATGCAGGGTATGTGACTCCCCTGAGTACTGGGATAGCCAGGCTGCCCCCGGGATATAGGGCATGGTGAAAGGCATGACCGCAACAGCGGTGGCGCTGGCGGGGGTTGAAGCGGTGAAGCTCTCCTCCGTATCCGACATCCTTCTCCCCCCTAGTGGACCGTGGCCTACCTTGCGATGATCCTCTTCCATAGGCCGCGGCTCCGCAGTGGATCGTCAGGGTTGAGGACATTCCGTCGCGCTCCTGTGACGTCGGCGTCTGCTGGGCTCCTTCCAGGACCTTACGCAACGCCCGGACGTGAGGCGGGGCTTCAGTTCTCGCGCGCTTTCGGAGTCCACGCCCCTCTTCTTCCCGCACGGCGTCCTCAAGATGGCGTCCAATGGCGGGAAAACTCCACGTATGGCGGGAAGAAGGCCGAAGATGGCGCCGGATGGCGGGAAAACTCCACCGATGGCGGGAAGGAAGCGGAAGATGGCGCCGGATGGCGGGAATCTTCACCACAGGTAAGTTTGAACAGTCTTTTTCAGGCACGCAGTACCCGGTGGTTGCGGGCACGAAATCCTGCCGACTACGCCAAAAGTTGACGCGCCCCTGGGCCTGTGTCGCGCTGCGTTGCGCACGCGGGAGCTTACCCGGAGCCGGATCTCTTGAGGGTTGTAGTCTCGTGGCGGTGATCCGGTCCGTGCCCAGGGAGTCAGACTAAGTGGCGCTGTATTAGCGGTAGATGTTGGACGACTACGCCACCCGTTGAGTACAGCTAAGGAGCTGCTGCTGCAGGGCAGACCGCTGAGGCCGGTGGTAGGATTGTGCAGCGTGATAGTATAACCCCCAACGGGAGGGGTATGGCCTCAGGGCAGCCGACGTGGATGATGGGGGTAGCAGGAACCACTCGGAGACGGTATGGTGTAGTTCAGGGTCTTTACTGGTGACAAAGATAGACCCTCCCGTTGTACTGGCTAGCGATTGGGGCCTGGTCAGTCCTTGAGCAGATGGGATCTCCCCTGGCCAGGCGGAGTTGTAGGCCTCCCAAACTAACGATACTCTTCCGGCTACCTTGCTAGAGGCGGGTATAAGTAGCCCACGTCCCTGAGTGTACCGTGTGGTGCTCACCCGTATGGCCGGTGACTCGGGGCCTTCTAGTGGCTTCCGCTCCACGACGGCGGTGCTGGTCCCACGCGTGTGACCGTGCCTTCGGGTTTCTGGGCCAGAGGACCTGCAATCCCCTGCCGGTCGGTTTCTGCTGCTGGATAGGAGTTAGTCCCCACAGCCTCGGACTCCGGGTCCGGTGATAACTTCTCAGTCAGGGCGAGCTCTGCAGCTGCCAGCCCCTGACTCCTTGTAGCACTGCTCCCACAGAGCTCCTGATGTTCTTTTCCTATATCTGCTTCTCTGTCTCTACTTCTTCTCTACTCCCTAACCCTGCCTCAGCCCTAGGTTTATATAGGGGAAGTTCTTCCCCTCCCAGGACTGGGCAGGAGGTGTGGCATGCATAGGATCCCTGACCAAGAGACCTCCCACCTGCTCTCAGACATAACATTGCTGTTACTGTGGGAACCAGACCCCTGGGGTGCCACACACCCATGTGGATGATACCCCTGTGAGTGAGTCCGCCTCTGGGGTGATCCTTACTGAGCACTGCTGCAGGTGACATGCACCCATGGGGATGACACCCCTGTGGGTGAGACAGCTTCTGGGTTGATCCTTATAGAGCACCGCTGCATGTGACATGCACCCGTGGGGATGACACCCATGCGGGTGACACAGCTTCTGGGTTAATCCTTATAGAGCACCGCTGCATGTGACATGCACCCGTGGGGATGACACCCATGTGGGTGCGTCAGCCTCTGGGGTGAGCCTTACTGAGCACCGCTGCAGGTGACATGCACCCATGGGGATGACACCTCTGTGAGTGAGTCAGCCTCTGGGTGATCCTTACTGAGCACCGCTGCAGGTGACAAGCACCCATGGGGATGACACCTCTGTGGGTGAGTCAGCCTCTGGAGTGATCCTTACTAAGCACCGCTGCAGGTGACATGCACCCATGAGGATGACACCCCTGTGGGTGAGTCAGACTCTGGGGTGATCCTTACTGAGCATCGCTGCAGGTGACATGCACCCATGGGGATGACACCCCTGTGGGTGTGTCAGCCTCTGGGGTGATCCTTACTGAGCACTGCTGCAGGTGACATGCAACCATGGGAATGACACCCCTGTGGGTGAGTCAGCCTCTGGGGTGATTCTTACTGAGCACTGCTGCAGGTGACATGCACCCATGGGGTTGACACCTCTGTGAGTGAGTCAACTCTGGTGTGATCCTTACTGAGCACCGCTTCAGGTGACATGCACCCATGGGGATGACATCCCTGTGAGTGAGTCAACTCTGGTGTGATCCTTACTGAGCACCGCTGCAGGTGACATGCACCCATGGGGATGACACCTCTGTGAGTGAGTCAACTCTGGTGTGATCCTTTCTGAGCACCACTGCAGGTGACAAGCAACCATGGGAATGACACCCCTGTGAGTGAGTTAGTTTCTGGGGTGATCCTTACTGAGCACTGCTGCAGGTGACATGCAACCATGGGAATGACACCCCTGTGGGTGAGTTAGTTTCTGGGGTGATCCTTACTGAGCACTGCTGCAGGTGACATGCAACCATGGGAATGACACCCCTGTGGGTGAGTTAGTTTCTGGGGTGATCCTTACTGAGCACCGCTGCAGCTGACATGCACCCGTGGGGATGACCCCTCTGTGAGTGAGTCAGCATCTGGGGTGATCCTTACTGAGCACCGCTACAGGTGACATGCACCCATGAGGATGACACCCCTGTGAGTGAGTCAGCCTCTGGGGTGATCCTTCCTGAGCGCCGCTGCAGGTGACATGCACCTATGGGGATGACACCTCTCTGAGTGTGTCAGACTCTGGGGTGATCCTTACTGAGCACTGCCGCTGCGGGTGACATGCACCCGTGGGGATGACATGCCTGTGTGTGAGTCAGCCTCTGGGGTGATCCTTACTGAGCACCGCTACAGGTGACATGCACCCATGGGGATGACACCCCTGTGAGTGAGTCAGCCTCTGGGGTGATCCTTACTGAGCACCGCTGCAGGTGACATGCACCCGTGGGGATGACACCCCTGTGAGTGAGTCAGCCTCTGGGGTGATCCTTACTGAGCACTGCTGCAGGTGACATGCACCCTTGGGGATGACACTTCTCTGAGTGAGTCTGCCTCTGGGGTGATCCTTTCTGAGCACCGCTGCAGATGACATGCACCCGTTGGGATGACACCCCTGTGGGTGAGTCAGCCTCTGGGGTGACCCTTATTGAGCAGCGCTGCAGGTGACATGCACCCGTGGGGATGACACCCCTGTGCGTGAGTCAGTCTCTAGGGTGATCCTTACTGAGCACCGCTGCAGGTGACATTCACCCATGGGGATGACACCCCTGTGAGTGAGTCAGCTTCTGGGGTGATCCTTACTGAGCACCGCTGCAGGTGACATGCACCCATGGGGATGACACCCCTGTGAGTGAGTCAGCCTCTGGGGTGATCCTTACTGAGCACCGCTGCAGGTGACAGGCGCCCATGGGGATGACACCCCTGTGAGTGAGTCAGCCTCTGGGGTGATCCTTACTGAGCACCGCTGCAGGTGACATGCACCCATGGGGATGACACCCCTGTGAGTGAGTCAGCCTCTGGGGTGATCCTTACTGAGCACCGGTGCAGGTGACATGCACCCGTGGGGATGACACCCCTGTGAGTGAGTCAGCCTCTGGGGTGATCCTTACTGAGCACTGCTGCAGGTGACATGCACCCTTGGGGATGACACTTCTCTGAGTGAGTCTGCCTCTGGGGTGATCCTTTCTGACCACCGCTGCAGATGACATGCACCCGTTGGGATGACACCCCTGTGGGTGAGTCAGCCTCTGGGGTGACCCTTATTGAGCAGCGCTGCAGGTGACATGCACCCGTGGGGATGACACCCCTGTGCGTGAGTCAGTCTCTAGGGTGATCCTTACTGAGCACCGCTGCAGGTGACATGCACCCATGGGGATGACACCCCTGTGAGTGAGTCAGCTTCTGGGGTGATCCTTACTGAGCACCGCTGCAGGTGACATGCACCCATGGGGATGACACCTCTGTGAGTGAGTCAGTATCTGGGGTGATCCTTACTGAGCACCACTGCAGGTGACATGCACCTATGGGGATGACACCCCTGTGAGTGAGTCAGCCTCTGGGGTGATCCTTACTGAGCACTGCTGCAGGTGACATGCACCCATGGGGATGACACCCATGTGGGTGAGTCAGCCTCTGGGGTGATCCTTACTGAGCACGGCTGCAAGAGACATGCACCCATGGGGATGACACCTCAGTGGATGAGTCAGCCTCTGGATTGATCCTTACTGAGCACCGCTGCAGGTGACAGGCGCCCATGGGGATGACACCCCTGTGAGTGAGTTAGCCTCTGGGGTGATCCTTACTGAGCACCGCTGCAGATGATATGCACCCATGGGGATGAAACCCCTGTGAGTGAGTCAGCCTCTGGGGTGACCCTTATTGAGCAGCGCTGCAGGTGACATGCACCCGTGGGGATGACACCCCTGTGCGTGAGTCAGTCTCTAGGGTGATCCTTACTGAGCACCGCTGCAGGTGACATTCACCCATGGGGATGACACCCTTGTGAGTGAGACAGCTTCTGGGGTGATCCTTACTGAGCACCGCTGCAGGTGACATGCACCCATGGGGATGACACCCCTGTGAGTGAGTCAGCCTCTGGGGTGATCCTTACTGAGCACCGCTGCAGGTGACAGGCGCCCATGGGGATGACACCCCTGTGAGTGAGTCAGCCTCTGGGGTGATCCTTACTGAGCACCGCTGCAGATGACATGCACCCATGGGAATGACACCCCTGTGAGTGAGTCAGCCTCTGGGGTGATCCTTACTGAGCACCGCTGCAGGTGACATGCACCCGTGGGGATGACACCCCTGTGAGTGAGTCAGCCTCTGGGGTGATCCTTACTGAGCACTGCTGCAGGTGACATGCACCCTTGGGGATGACACTTCTCTGAGTGAGTCTGCCTCTGGGGTGATCCTTTCTGAGCACCGCTGCAGATGACATGCACCCGTTGGGATGACACCCCTGTGGGTGAGTCAGCCTCTGGGGTGACCCTTATTGAGCAGCGCTGCAGGTGACATGCACCCGTGGGGATGACACCCCTGTGCGTGAGTCAGTCTCTAGGGTGATCCTTACTGAGCACCGCTGCAGGTGACATGCACCCATGGGGATGACACCCCTGTGAGTGAGTCAGCTTCTGGGGTGATCCTTACTGAGCACCGCTGCAGGTGACATGCACCCATGGGGATGACACCTCTGTGAGTGAGTCAGTATCTGGGGTGATCCTTACTGAGCACCGCTGCAGGTGACATGCACCTATGGGGATGACACCTCTGTGAGTGAGTCAGCCTCTGGGGTGATCCTTACTGAGCACTGCTGCAGGTGACATGCACCCGTGGGGATGACACCCATGTGGGTGAGTCAGCCTCTGGGGTGATCCTTACTGAGCACGGCTGCAAGAGACATGCACCCATGGGGATGACACCTCTGTGGATGTCAGCCTCTGGATTGATCCTTACTAAGCACCGCTGCAGGTGACAGGCGCCCATGGGGATGACACCCCTGTGAGTGAGTTAGCCTCTGGGGTGATCCTTACTGAGCACCGCTGCAGATGATATGCACCCATAAGGATGAAACCCCTGTGAGTGAGTCAGCCTCTGGGGTGATCCTTACTGAGCACGACTGCAGGTGACATGCACCCATCTGGATGACACCCTTGTGGGTGATTTAGTTTCTGGGGTGATCTTTACTGAGCACCGCTGCAGGTGACATGCACCAATGAGGATGACACCCCTGTGAGTGAGTCAGCCTCTGGGGTGATCCTTACTGAGCACCGCTGCAGGTGACATGCACCCATGGGGATGACACCCTTGTGGGTGATTTAGTTTCTGGGGTGATCTTTACTGAGCATCGCTGCAGGTGACAAGCACCCATGGGGATGACACCTCTGTGGGTGAGTCAGCCTCTTCTGTGATCCTTACTGAGCACCGCTGCAGGTGACATGCAACCATGGGAATGACACCTCTGTGGGTGAGTCAGCCTCTGGGGTGATCCTTACTGAGCACCATTGCAGGTGACATGCACCCATGGGGATGACACCCCTGTGGGTGAGTTAGTTTCTGGGGTGATCCTTACTGAGCACCGCTGCAAGTGACATGCAACCATGGGAATGACACCCCTGTGGGTGAGTCACCCTCTGGGGTGATTCTTACTGAGCACCGCTGCAGGTGACATGCATCCATGGGAATGACACCCCTGTGAGTGAGTCAGCCTCTGGAGTGATCCTTACTGAGCACTGCTGCAGGTGACATGCACCCATGGGGTTGACACCTCTGTGAGTGAGTCAGCCTCTGGGGTGATCCTTACTGAGCACCGCTGCAGGTGACATGCATCCATGAGGATGACACCCCTGTGAGTGAGTCAGCCTCTGGGGTGATCCTTACTGAGCACCGCTGCAGGTGACATGCATCCATGGGAATGACACCCCTGTGGGTGAGTCAGCCTCTGGGGTGATTCTTACTGAGCACCGCTGCATGTGACATTCTTCCGTGTGGATGACACCCCTGTGAGTGAGTCAGCCTCTGGGGTGATCCTTACTGAGCACCGCTGCAGGTGACATGCAACCGTGGGGATGACACCCCTGTGGTGAGACAGTTTGTGGGGTGATCCTTACTGAGCATCGCTAAAGGTGACATGCACCCATGAGGATGACACCCCTGTGAGTGAGTCAGCCTCTGGGGTGATGCTTACTGAGTACCGCTGCAGGAGACATGACACCCCTATGGGTAAGTAAGCCTTGGGGTGATCCTTACTGTGCACCGCTGCAGGTGACATGCATCCATAGGGATGACAACCCTGTGCGTGAGTCATCCTCTAGGGAGATCCTTACTGAGCACTGCTGCAGGTGACATGCATCCATGGGGATGACACCCCTGCGAGTTAGTCAGACTCTGGGGTGATCCTTACAGAGCATCGCTGCAGGAGACATGCACCCATTGGGATCACACCCCTGTGAGTGAGTCAGCCTCTGGTGTGATCCTTACTGAGCACCGCTGCAGTTGATATGCACCCATGGGGATATGACACCCCTGTGAGTGAGTCAGCCTCTGGGGTGAACCTTACTGAGCACCGCTGCAGGTGACATGCACCCGTGGGGATGACACCTCTGTGGGTGAGTCAGCCTCTGGGGTCTCTGGGGTGATCCTTACTGAGCACGACTGCAGGTGACATGCACCCATGGGGATGACATCCTTGTGGGTGAGTTAGTTTCTGGGGTGATCCTTACTGAGCATCGCTGCAGGTGACATGCACCCAGTCGATGAAACCCATGTGAGTGAGTCAGCCTCTGGAGTGATCCTTACTAAGCACCGCTGCAGGTGACATGCACCCATGGGGATGACACCTCTGTGGGTGAGTCAGCCTCTGGGGTGATCCTTACTGAGCACCGCTGCAGACGACAAGCACCTGTGGGAATGACACCCCTGTGGGTGAGTCAGCCTCTTCTGTGATCCTTACTGAGCATCGCTGCAGGTGACATGCACCCATGTGGATGACAACTCTGTGAGTGAGTCAGCCTCTGGGGTGATCCTTACTGAGCACCATTGCAGGTGACATGCACCCATGGGGATGACACCCCTGTGGGTGAGTTAGTTTCTGGGGTGATTCTTACTGAGCACTGCTGAAGGTGACATGCACCCATGGGGATGACACCCCTGTGGGTGTGTCAGCCTCTGGGGTGATCCTTACTGAGCACCATTGCAGGTGACATGCACCCGTGGGAATGACACCTCTGTGGGTGAGTCAGCCTCTGGGGTGATCCTTACTGAACACCGCTGCAGGTGACATGCACCCGTGGGGATGACACCCCTGTGGGTGAGTCAGCCTCTGGGGTGATTCTTACTGAGCACCGCTTCAGGTGACAAGCACCTGTGCGTATGACACCCCTGTGATTGAGTCAGCCTCTGGGTGATCCTTATTGATCAACGCTGCATGTGACATGCAACCGTGGGAATGACACCCCTGTGGGTGAGTCAGACTCTGGTGTGATCCTTACTGAGCACCTTTGCAGGTGACATGCACCCATGGGGATGACACCTCTGTGAGTGAGTCAGCCTCTGGGGTGATTCTTACTGAGCACGGCTGCAGGTGACATGCACCCATGGGGATGACACCCCTGTGAGTGAGTCAGCTTCTGGGGTGATCCTTACTGAGCACTGCTGCAGGTGACATGCACCTATGGAGATGACACCCCTGTGGGTGAGACAGCTTCTGGGTTGATCCTTATAGAGCACCGCTGCATGTGACATGCACCCGTGGGGATGACACCCATGTGGGTGAGTCAGCCTCTGGGGTGATCCTTACTGAGCACCGCTGCAGGTGACATGCACCCGTGGGGATGACACCTCTGTGGGTGAGTCAGCCTCTGGGGTGATCCTTACTGACCACTGCTGCAGGTGACACGCACCTGTGTGGATGACACCCCTGTGAGTGAGTCAGCCTCTATGGTGATCCTTACTGAGCACTGCTGCATGTGACATGCAACCGTGGGGATGACACCCCTGTGGGTGAGTTAGTTTCTGGGGTGATCCTTACTGAGCACCGCTGCAGGTGACATGCACCCATGAGGATGACACCCCTGTGAGTGAGTCAGCCTTTGGGGTGATCCTTCCTGAGCGCCGCTGCAGGTGTCCATGCTCCCTTGGGGATGACACCTCTCTGAGTGAGTCAGCCTCTGGGGTGATCCTTACTGAGCACCGCTGCAGGTGACATGCACCCATGGGATTACACCTCTGTGAGTGAGTCAGCCTCTGGGGTGATCCTTACTGAGCACTGCTGCAGGTGACATGCACCCATGGGGATGACACCACTGTGAGTGAGTCAGCCTCTGGGGTGATCCTTACTGAGCACCGCTGCAGGTGACAAGCACCTGTGGGAATGACACCCCTGTGAGTGAATCAGCCTCTGGGGTGATCCTTACTGAGTAACGCTGCAGGTGACAAGCACCTGTGGGAATGACACCTCTGTGAGTGAGTCAGCCTCTGGGGTGATGCTTACTGAGTACCGCTGCAGGAGACATGCACCCGTGGGTATGACACCCATGTGGGTGAGTCAGCCTCTGGTGTGATTCTTACTGAGCACCGCCGCAGGTGACATACAACCGTGGGGATAACACCCATGTGGGTGTGTCAGCCTCTGGGGTGATCCTTACTGAGCACTGCTGCAGGTGACATGCACCCATGGGGATGACACCTCTGTGGGTGAGTCAGCCTCTGGGGTGATCCTTACTGAGCACCGCTGCAGGTGACATGCACCCATGGGTATGACACCTCTGTGGGTGAGTCAGCCTCTGGGGTGATCCTTACTGAGCACCGCTGCAGGCGACAAGCACCTGTGGGAATGACACCCCTGTGGGTGAGTCAGCCTCTTTTGTGATCCTTACTGAGCACCATTGCAGGTGACAAGCACCCATGGGGATGACAACTCTGTGAGTGAGTTAGTTTCTGGGGTGATCCTTACTGAACACCGCTGCAGGTGACATGCACCCATGGGGATGACAACTCTGTGGGTGAGTCAGCCTCTGGGGTGATCCTTACTGAGCACTGCTGCAGGCGACAAGCACCTGTGGGAATGACACCCCTGTGGGTGAGTCAGCCTCTTCTGTGATCCTTACTGAGCACCACTGCAGGTGACATGCAAGCGTGGGAATGACACCTCTGTGGGTGAGTCAGCCTCTTTGGTGATCCATACTGAGCACCGCTGCAGCTGACATGAACCCGTGGGGATGACACCTCTGTGGGTTAGTCAGCCTCTTCTGTGATCCTTACTGAGCACCATTGCAGGTGACAAGCACCCATGGGGATGACAACTCTGTGAGTGAGTTAGTTTCTGGGGTGATCCTTACTGAGCACCGCTGCAGGTGACATGCACCCATGGGGATGACACCTCTGTGGGTGAGTCAGCCTCTGGGGTGATCCTTACTGAGCACCGCTGCAGTTGATATGCAACCGTGGGAATGAAACCTCTGTGGGTGAGTCAGCCTCTGGGGTGATCCTTACTGAGCGCCGCTGTAGGTGACATGCACCCATGGGGATGACACCTCTGTGGGTGAGTCAGCCTCTGGGCTGATCCTTACTGAGCACCACTGCAGGTGACATGCATGCGTGGGGATGACACCTCTGTGAGTGAGTCAGCCTCTGAGGTGATCCTTACTGAGCACTGCTGCAGGTGACATGCACCCATGGGGATGACACCCTTGTGAGTGAATCAGCCTCTGGGGTGATCCTTACTGAGCAAAGCTGCAGGTGACATGCACCCATGGAGATGACACCCCTGTGGGTGAGTCAGCCTCTTCTGTGATCCTTACTGAGCACCATTGCAGGTGACAAGCACCCATGGGGATGACAACTCTGTGAGTGAGTTAGTTTCTGGGGTGATCCTTACTGAGCACCGCTGCAGGTGACATGCACCCATGGGGATGACACCTCTGTGGGTGAGTCAGCCTCTCGGGTGATCCTTACTGAGCACCGCTGCAGTTGATATGCAACCGTGGGAATGAAACCTCAGTGGGTGAGTCAGCCTCTGGGGTTATCCTTACTGAGCGCCGCTGCAGGTGACATGCACCCATGGGGATGACACCTCTGTGGGTGAGTCAGCCTCTGGGGTGATCCTTACTGAGCACCACTGCAGGTGACATGCATGCGTGGGGATGACACCTCTGTGAGTGAGTCAGCCTCTGAGGTGATCCTTACTGAGCACTGCTGCATGTGACATGCACCCATGGGGATGACACCCTTGTGAGTGAGTCAGCCTATGGGGTGATCCTTACTGAGCACCGCTGCAGGTGACATGCAACCGTGGGAATGACACCCTTGTGAGTGAGTCAGCCTCTGGTGTGATCCTTACTGAGCACCGCTGCAGGTGACATGCACCCGTGGGGATGACACCTCTGTGGGTGAGTCAGCCTCTGGGGTGATCCTTGCTGAGCACCGCTGCAGGTGACATGCACCCATGTGGATGACACCCCTGTGAGTGAGTCAGCCTCTGGGGTGATCCTTGCTGAGCTCCGCTGCAGGTGACATGCACCCATGCGGATGATACCCCTGTGAGTGAGTCCGCCTCTGGGGTGATCCTTACTGAGCACCGCTGCAGGTGACATGCACCCATGGGGATGACACCCCTGTGGGTGAGACAGCTTCTGGGTTGATCCTTATAGAGCACCGCTGCACGTGACATGCACCCGTGGGGATGACACCCATGTGGGTGAGACAGCTTCTGGGTTAATCCTTATAGAGCACCGCTGCATGTGACATGCACCCGTGGGGATGACACCCATGTGGGTGCGTCAGCCTCTGGGGTGAGCCTTACTGAGCACCGCTGCAGGTGACATGCACCCATGGGGATGACACCCATGTGGGTGAGTCAGCCTCTGGGGTGATCCTTACTGAGCATCGCTGCAGGTGACATGCACCCATGGGGATGACACCCCTGTGGGTGTGTCAGCCTCTGGGGTGATCCTTACTGAGCACTGCTGCAGGTGACATGCAACCATGGGAATGACACCCCTGTGGGTGAGTTAGTTTCTGGGGTGATCCTTACTGAGCACCGCTGCAAGTGACATGCAACCATGGGAATGACACCCCTGTGGGTGAGTCAGCCTCTGGGGTGATTCTTACTGAGCACTGCTGCAGGTGACATGCACCCATGGGGTTGACACCTCTGTGAGTGAGTCAACTCTGGTGTGATCCTTACTGAGCACCGCTGCAGGTGACATGCACCCATGGGGATGACACCTCTGTGAGTGAGTCAACTCTGGTGTGATCCTTTCTGAGCACCACTGCAGGTGACAAGCAACCATGGGAATGACACCCCTGTGAGTGAGTTAGTTTCTGGGGTGATCCTTACTGAGCACTGCTGCAGGTGACATGCAACCATGGGAATGACACCCCTGTGGGTGAGTTAGTTTCTGGGGTGATCCTTACTGAGCACCGCTGCAAGTGACATGCAACCATGGGAATGACACCCCTGTGAGTGAGTCAGCCTCTGGGGTGATGCTTACTGAGTACCGCTGCAGGAGACATGACACCCCATGGGTAAGTCAGCCTTGGGGTGATCCTTATTGTGCACCGCTGCAGGTGACATGCACCCGTGGGGATGATACCCCTGTGAGTGACTTAGCCTCTGGGGTGATCCTTACTGAGCATCGCTGCAGGTGACATGCACCCATGGGGATGACACCTCTGTGGGTGAGTTAGCCTCTGGGGTGATCCTTACTGAGCACCACTGCAGGTGACATGCAAGCGTGGGAATGACACCTCTGTGGGTGAGTCAGCCTCTGGGGTGATCCTTACTGAGCACCACTGCAGGTGACATGCATGCGTGGGGATGACACCTCTGTGAGTGAGTCAGCCTCTTCTGTGATCCTTACTGAGCGCCGCTGCAGGTGACATGCACCCATGGGGATGACACCTCTGTGGGTGAGTCAGCCTCTGGGGTGATCCTTACTGACCACCACTGCAGGTGACATCCAACCGTGGGAATGACACCCCTGTGAGTGAGTCTGCCTCTGGGTGATCCTTATTGATCAACGCTGCATGTGACATGCAACCGTGGGAATGACACCCCTGTGGGTGAGTCAGCCTCTGGTGTGATCCTTACTGAGCACCGCTGCAGCTGACATGCACCCGTGGGGACGACCCCTCTGTGAGTGAGTCAGCCTCTGGGGTGATCCTTACTGAGCACCGCTGCAGGTGACATGCACCCATGGGGATGACACCCCTGTGAGTTAGTCAGCCTCTGGTGTGATCCTTACTGAGCATCGCTGCAGGTGACATGCACCCATGGGGATGACACCTCTGTGGGTGAGTCAGCCTCTGGAGTGATCCTTACTGAGCACCACTGCAGGTGACATGCATGTGTGGGGATGACACCTCTGTGAGTGAGTCAGCCTCTAGGGTGATCCTTACTGAGCACCACTGCAGGTGACATGCATGCGTGGGGATGACACCTCTGTGAGTGAGTCAGCCTCTAGGGTGATCCTTACTGAGCGCCGCTGCAGGTGACATGCACCCATGGGGATGACACCTCTGTGGGTAAGTCAGCCTCTGGGGTGATCCTTACTGACCACCACTGCAGGTGACATCCAACCGTGGGAATGACACCCCTGTGGGTGAGTCAGCCTCTGGTGTGATCCTTACTGAGCACCGCTGCAGCTGACATGCACCCGTGGGGATGACCCCTCTGTAATTGAGTCAGCATCTGGGGTGATCCTTACTGAGCACCGCTGCAGGTGACATGCACCTATGGGGATGACACCTCTCTGAGTGTGTCAGACTCTGGGGTGATCCTTACTGAGCACTGCCGCTGCGGGTGACATGCACCCGTGGGGATGACATGCCTGTGTGTGAGTCAGCCTCTTGGGTGATCCTTACTGAGCACCGCTGCAGGTGACATGCACCCGTGGGGATGACACCCCTGTGAGTGAGTCAGCCTCTGGGGTGATCCTTACTGAGCACTGCTGCAGGTGACATGCACCCTTGGGGATGACACTTCTCTGAGTGAGTCTGCCTCTGGGGTGATTCTTTCTGAGCACCGCTGCAGATGACATGCACCCGTTGGGATGACACCCCTGTGGGTGAGTCAGCCTCTGGGGTGACCCTTATTGAGCAGCGCTGCAGGTGACATGCACCCATGGGGATGACACCCCTGTGGGTGAGTCAGCCTCTGGGGTGATCCTTACTGAGAACCACTGCAGGTGACATGCATGCGTGGGGATGACACCTCTGTGAGTGAGTCAGCCTCTGAGGTGATCCTTACTGAGCACTGCTGCATGTGACATGCACCCATGGGGATGACACCCTTGTGAGTGAGTCAGCCTATGGGGTGATCCTTACTGAGCACCGCTGCAGGTGACATGCAACCGTGGGAATGACACCCTTGTGAGTGAGTCATCCTCTGGGGTGATCCTTACTGAGCAAAGCTGCAGGTGACATGCACCCATGGAGATGACACCCCTGTGGGTGAGTCAGCCTCTGGTGTGATCCTTACTGAGCACCGCTGCAGGTGACATGCACCCATGGGGATATGACACCTCTGTGAGTGAGTCAGCCTCTGGGTGATCCTTACTGAGCACCGCTGCAGGTGACATGCACCCGTGGGGATGACTCCCCTGTGAGTGAGTCAGCCTCTGGGGTGATCCTTACTGACCATCGCTGAAGGTGACATGCACCCGTGGGGATGACACCTCTGTGGGTGAGTCAGCCTCTGGGGTGATCCTTGCTGAGCACCGCTGCAGGTGACATGCACCCATGTGGATGACACCCCTGTGAGTGAGTCAGCCTCTGGGGTGATCCTTGCTGAGCTCCGCTGCAGGTGACATGCACCCATGCGGATGATACCCCTGTGAGTGAGTCCGCCTCTGGGGTGATCCTTACTGAGCACCGCTGCAGGTGACATGCACCCATGGGGATGACACCCCTGTGGGTGAGAAAGCTTCTGGGTTGATCCTTATAGAGCACCGCTGCACGTGACATGCACCCGTGGGGATGACACCCATGTGGGTGAGACAGCTTCTGGGTTAATCCTTATAGAGCACCGCTGCATGTGACATGCACCCGTGGGGATGACACCCATGTGGGTGCGTCAGCCTCTGGGGTGAGCCTTACTGAGCACCGCTGCAGGTGACATGCACCCATGGGGATGACACCCATGTGGGTGAGTCAGCCTCTGGGGTGATCCTTACTGAGCATCGCTGCAGGTGACATGCACCCATGGGGATGACACCCCTGTGGGTGTGTCAGCCTCTGGGGTGATCCTTACTGAGCACTGCTGCAGGTGACATGCAACCATGGGAATGACACCCCTGTGGGTGAGTTAGTTTCTGGGGTGATCCTTACTGAGCACCGCTGCAAGTGACATGCAACCATGGGAATGACACCCCTGTGGGTGAGTCAGCCTCTGGGGTGATTCTTACTGAGCACTGCTGCAGGTGACATGCACCCATGGGGTTGACACCTCTGTGAGTGAGTCAACTCTGGTGTGATCCTTACTGAGCACCGCTGCAGGTGACATGCACCCATGGGGATGACACCTCTGTGAGTGAGTCAACTCTGGTGTGATCCTTACTGAGCACCGCTGCAGGTGACATGCACCCATGGGGATGACACCTCTGTGAGTGAGTCAACTCTGGTGTGATCCTTTCTGAGCACCACTGCAGGTGACAAGCAACCATGGGAATGACACCCCTGTGAGTGAGTTAGTTTCTGGGGTGATCCTTACTGAGCACCGCTGCAAGTGACATGCAACCATGGGAATGACACCCCTGTGAGTGAGTCAGCCTCTGGGGTGATGCTTACTGAGCACCACTGCAGGTGACAAGCAACCATGGGAATGACACCCCTGTGAGTGAGTTAGTTTCTGGGGTGATCCTTACTGAGCACTGCTGCAGGTGACATGCAACCATGGGAATGACACCCCTGTGGGTGAGTTAGTTTCTGGGGTGATCCTTACTGAGCACCGCTGCAAGTGACATGCAACCATGGGAATGACACCCCTGTGAGTGAGTCAGCCTCTGGGGTGATGCTTACTGAGTACCGCTGCAGGAGACATGACACCCCATGGGTAAGTCAGCCTTGGGGTGATCCTTATTGTGCACCGCTGCAGGTGACATGCACCCGTGGGGATGATACCCCTGTGAGTGACTTAGCCTCTGGGGTGATCCTTACTGAGCATCGCTGCAGGTGACATGCACCCATGGGGATGACACCTCTGTGGGTGAGTTAGCCTCTGGGGTGATCCTTACTGAGCACCACTGCAGGTGACATGCAAGCGTGGGAATGACACCTCTGTGGGTGAGTCAGCCTCTGGGGTGATCCTTACTGAGCACCACTGCAGGTGACATGCATGCGTGGGGATGACACCTCTGTGAGTGAGTCAGCCTCTTCTGTGATCCTTACTGAGCGCCGCTGCAGGTGACATGCACCCATGGGGATGACACCTCTGTGGGTGAGTCAGCCTCTGGGGTGATCCTTACTGACCACCACTGCAGGTGACATCCAACCGTGGGAATGACACCCCTGTGAGTGAGTCTGCCTCTGGGTGATCCTTATTGATCAACGCTGCATGTGACATGCAACCGTGGGAATGACACCCCTGTGGGTGAGTCAGCCTCTGGTGTGATCCTTACTGAGCACCGCTGCAGCTGACATGCACCCGTGGGGACGACCCCTCTGTGAGTGAGTCAGCCTCTGGGGTGATCCTTACTGAGCACCGCTGCAGGTGACATGCACCCATGGGGATGACACCCCTGTGAGTTAGTCAGCCTCTGGTGTGATCCTTACTGAGCATCGCTGCAGGTGACATGCACCCATGGGGATGACACCTCTGTGGGTGAGTCAGCCTCTGGAGTGATCCTTACTGAGCACCACTGCAGGTGACATGCATGTGTGGGGATGACACCTCTGTGAGTGAGTCAGCCTCTAGGGTGATCCTTACTGAGCACCACTGCAGGTGACATGCATGCGTGGGGATGACACCTCTGTGAGTGAGTCAGCCTCTAGGGTGATCCTTACTGAGCGCCGCTGCAGGTGACATGCACCCATGGGGATGACACCTCTGTGGGTAAGTCAGCCTCTGGGGTGATCCTTACTGACCACCACTGCAGGTGACATCCAACCGTGGGAATGACACCCCTGTGGGTGAGTCAGCCTCTGGTGTGATCCTTACTGAGCACCGCTGCAGCTGACATGCACCCGTGGGGATGACCCCTCTGTAATTGAGTCAGCATCTGGGGTGATCCTTACTGAGCACCGCTGCAGGTGACATGCACCTATGGGGATGACACCTCTCTGAGTGTGTCAGACTCTGGGGTGATCCTTACTGAGCACTGCCGCTGCGGGTGACATGCACCCGTGGGGATGACATGCCTGTGTGTGAGTCAGCCTCTTGGGTGATCCTTACTGAGCACCGCTGCAGGTGACATGCACCCGTGGGGATGACACCCCTGTGAGTGAGTCAGCCTCTGGGGTGATCCTTACTGAGCACTGCTGCAGGTGACATGCACCCTTGGGGATGACACTTCTCTGAGTGAGTCTGCCTCTGGGGTGATTCTTTCTGAGCACCGCTGCAGATGACATGCACCCGTTGGGATGACACCCCTGTGGGTGAGTCAGCCTCTGGGGTGACCCTTATTGAGCAGCGCTGCAGGTGACATGCACCCATGGGGATGACACCCCTGTGCGTGAGTCAGTCTCTAGGGTGATCCTTACTGAGCACCGCTGCAGGTGACATGCACCCATGGGGATGACACCCCTGTGAGTGAGTCAGCTTCTGGGGTGATGCTTACTGAGCACCGCTGCAGGTGACATGCACCCATGGGGATGACACCTCTGTGAGTGAGTCAGTATCTGGGGTGATCCTTACTGAGCACCGCTGCAGGTGACATGCACCTATGGGAATGACACCTCTGTTAGTGAGTCAGCCTCTGGGGTGATCCTTACTGAGCACTGCTGCAGGTGACATGCACCCGTGGGGATGACACCCATGTGGGTGAGTCAGCCTCTGGGGTGATCCTTACTGAGCACGGCTGCAAGAGACATGCACCCATGGGGATGACACTTCTGTGGATGAGTCAGCCTCTGGATTGATCCTTACTGAGCACCGCTGCAGGTGACAGGCGCCCATGGGGATGACACCCCTGTGATTAAGTTAGCCTCTGGGGTTATCCTTACTGAGCACCACTGCAGATGATATGCACCCATGGGGATGAAACCCCTGAGGGTGAGTCAGTCTCTGGGGTGATCTTTACTGAGCACTGCTGCAGGTGACAAGCACCCATGGGGATGACACCTCTGTGGGTGAGTCAGCCTCTTCTGTGATCCTTACTGAGCACTGCTGCAGGTGACATGCAACCATGGGAATGACACCTCTGTGGGTGAGTCAGCCTCTGGGGTGATTCTTACTGAGCACCGCTGCAGATGACAAGCACCCATGGGGATGACACCCCTGTGAGTGAGTCAGCCTCTGGGGTGATCCTTACTGAGCACCATTGCAGGTGACATGCACCCATGGGGATGACACCCCTGTGGGTGAGTTAGTTTCTGGGGTGATCCTTACTGAGCACCGCTGCAAGTGACATGCAACCATGGGAATGACACCCCTGTGGGTGAGTCACCCTCTGGGGTGATTCTTACTGAGCACCGCTGCAGGTGACAAGCACCCATGGGGATGACACCTCTGTGAGTGAGTCAGCCTCTGGGGTGATCCTTACTGAGCACTGCTGCAGTTGACATGCACCCATGGGGTTGACACCTCTGTGAGTGAGTCAGCCTCTGGGGTGATCCTTACTGAGCACCGCTGCAGGTGACATGCATCCATGAGGATGACACCCCTGTGAGTGAGTCAGCCTCTGGGGTGATCCTTACTGAGCACCGCTGCAGGTGACATGCATCCATTAGGATGACACCTCTGTGAGTGAGTCAGCCTCTGGGGTGATCCTTACTGAGCACCGGTGCAGGTGACATGCACCCATGGGGATGACACCCCTGTGGGTGAGATAGCTTCTTGGGTGATCCTTACTGAGCACAGCTGCAGGTGACATGCAACAGTGGGAATGACACCCCTGTGGGTGAGTCAGCGTCTGGGGTGATCCTTACTGAACACCGCTGCAGGTGACATGCACCCGTGGGGATGACACCCCTGTGGGTGAGTCAGCCTCTGGGGTGATTCTTACTGAGCACCGCTTCAGGTGACAAGCACCTGTGCGTATGACACCCCTGTGATTGAGTCAGCCTCTGGGGTGATCCTTACTGAGCACAGCTGCAGGTGACATGCACCCATGGGGTTGACACCTCTGTGAGTGAGTCAGCCTCTGGGGTGATCCTTACTGAGCACCGCTGCAGGTGACATGCACCCATGGGGTTGACACCTCTGTGGGTGAGTCAGCCTCTGGGGTGATCCTTACTGAGCACCGCTGCAGGTGACATGCACCCGTGGGGATGACACCCTTGTGAGTGAGTCAGCCTCTGGGGTGATCCTTACTGAGCACCGCTGCAGGTGACATGCACCCATGGGGATGACACCCCTGTGAGTGAGTCAGCCTCTGGGGTGATCCTTACTGAGCACCGCTGCAGGTGACATGCACCCATGGGGATGACACCCCTGTGAGTGAGTCAGCCTCTGGGGTTATCCTTACTGAGCACCGCTGCAGGTGACATGCACCCATGGGGATAATACCCCTGTGAGTGAGTCAGCCTCTGGGGTGATCCTTACTGAGTAACGCTGCAGGTGACAAGCACCTGTGGGAATGACACCCCTGTGAGTGAGTCAGCCTCTGGGGTGATCCTTACTGAGCACCGCTGCAGGTGACATGCACCCATGGGGATAATACCCCTGTCAGTGAGTCAGCCTTGGGGTGATCCTTACTGTGCATCGCTGCAGGTGACATGCATCCATGGGGATGACACCCCTGCGAGTTAGTCAGACTCTGGGGTGATCCTTACTGAGCACTGCTGCAGGTGACATGCACCCATGGGGATGACACCCCTGCGAGTTAGTCAGACTCTGGGGTGATCCTTACAGAGCATCGCTGCAGGAGACATGCACCCATTGGGATCACACCCCTGTGGGTGAGTCAGCCTCTGGTGTGATCCTTACTGAGCACCGCTGCAGTTGATATGCACCCATGGGGATATGACACCCCTGTGAGTGAGTCAGCCTCTGGGCTGATCCTTACTGAGCACCGTTGCAGATGACATGCACCCATGGGGATGACACCCCTGTGGGTGAGTTAGTTTCTGAGGTGATCCTTACTGAGCACCGCTGCAGGTAACATGCACCCATGAAGGTGGCACCACTGTGAGAAAGTTTGCCTCTGGGGTGATCCTTACTGAGCATCGCTGCCGGTGACAAGCACCCATGGGGATGACACCCCTGTGAGTGAGTCAGCCTCTGAGGTGATCCTTACTGAGCACCGCTGCAGGTAACATGCACCCATGAAGGTGGCACCCCTGTGAGAAAGTTTGCCTCTGGGGTGATCCTTACTGAGCATCGCTGCCGGTGACAAGCACCCATGGGGATGACACCCCTGTGAGTGAGTCAGCCTCTGGGGTGATCCTTACTGAGCACCGATGCAGGTGACATGCATCCATGGGGATGACACCTCTGTGAGTGAGTCAGTCTCTGGGGTGATCCTTACTGAGCACTGCTGCAGCTGACATGCACCCGTGGGGATGACACCCCTGTGGGTGAGTCAGCCTCTGTGGTGATCCATACTGAGCACCGCTGCAGCTGACATGAACCCGTGGGGATGACACCTCTGTGGGTGAGTCAGCCTCTGGGGTGATCCTTACTCAGCACCGCTGCAGACGACAAGCACCTGTGGGAATGACACCCCTGTGGGTGAGTCAGCCTCTTCTGTGATCCTTACTGAGCACCATTGCAGGTGACAAGCACCCATGGGGATGACAACTCTGTGAGTGAGTCAGCCTCTGGGGTGATCCTTACTGAGCACCGCTGCAGGTGACATGCACCCATGGGTATGACACCTCTGTGGGTGAGTCAGCCTCTGGGGTGATCCTTACTGAGCACCGCTGCAGGTGACATGCACCCATGGGTATGACACCTCTGTGGGTGAGTCAGCCTCTGGGGTGATCCTTACTGAGCACCGCTGCAGGCGACAAGCACCTGTGGGAATGACACCCCTGTGGGTGAGTCAGCCTCTTTTGTGATCCTTACTGAGCACCATTGCAGGTGACAAGCACCCATGGGGATGACAACTCTGTGAGTGAGTTAGTTTCTAAGGTGATCCTTACTGAACACCGCTGCAGGTGACATGCACCCATGGGGATGACAACTCTGTGGGTGAGTCAGCCTCTGGGGTGATCCTTACTGAGCACTGCTGCAGGCGACAAGCACCTGTGGGAATGACACCCCTGTGGGTGAGTCAGCCTCTTCTGTGATCCTTACTGAGCACCACTGCAGGTGACATGCAAGCGTGGGAATGACACCTCTGTGGGTGAGTCAGCCTCTGTGGTGATCCATACTGAGCACCGCTGCAGCTGACATGAACCCGTGGGGATGACACCTCTGTGGGTTAGTCAGCCTCTTCTGTGATCCTTACTGAGCACCATTGCAGGTGACAAGCACCCATGGGGATGACAACTCTGTGAGTGAGTTAGTTTCTGGGGTGATCCTTACTGAGCACCGCTGCAGGTGACATGCACCCATGGGGATGACACCTCTGTGGGTGAGTCAGCCTCTGGGGTGATCCTTACTGAGCACCGCTGCAGTTGATATGCAACCGTGGGAATGAAACCTCTGTGGGTGAGTCAGCCTCTGGGGTGATCCTTACTGAGCGCCGCTGTAGGTGACATGCACCCATGGGGATGACACCTCTGTGGGTGAGTCAGCCTCTGGGCTGATCCTTACTGAGCACCACTGCAGGTGACATGCATGCGTGGGGATGACACCTCTGTGAGTGAGTCAGCCTCTGAGGTGATCCTTACTGAGCACTGCTGCAGGTGACATGCACCCATGGGGATGACACCCTTGTGAGTGAATCAGCCTCTGGGGTGATCCTTACTGAGCAAAGCTGCAGGTGACTTGCACCCATGGAGATGACACCCCTGTGGGTGAGTCAGCCTCTGGTGTGATCCTTACTGAGCACCGCTGCAGGTGACATGCACCCATGGGGATGACACCTCTGTGAGTGAGTCAGCCTCTGGTTGATCCTTACTGAGCACCACTGCAGGTGACATGCACCCGTGGGGATGACTCCCCTGTGAGTGAGTCAGCCTCTGGGGTGTTCCTTACTGAGCACCACTGCAGGTGACATGCACCCGTGGGGATGACTCCCCTGTGAGTGAGTCAGCCTCTGGGGTGATCCTTGCTGAGCACCGCTGCAGGTGACATGCACCCATGTGGATGACACCCCTGTGAGTGAGTCAGCATCTGGGGTGATCCTTGCTGAGCACCGCTGCAGGTGACATGCACCCATGTGGATGACACCCCTGTGAGTGAGTCCGCCTCTGGGGTAATCCTTACTGAGCACCGCTGCAGGTGACATGCACCCATGGGGATGACACCCCTGTGGGTGAGACAGCTTCTGGCTTGATCCTTATAGAGCACCGCTGCAGGTGACATGCACCCATGGGGATGACACCCTTGTGGGTGAGTTAGCCTCTGGGGTGATCCTTACTGAGCATCGCTGCAGGTGACAAGCACCCAGTCGATGAAACCCATGTGAGTGAGTCAGCCTCTGAAGTGATCCTTACTAAGCACCGCTGCAGGTGACATGCACCCATGGGGATGACACCTCTGTGGGTGAGTCAGCCTCTGGGGTGATCCTTACTCAGCACCGCTGCAGGCGACAAGCACCTGTGGGAATGACACCCCTGTGGGTGAGTCAGCCTCTTCTGTGATCCTTACTGAGCACCATTGCAGGTGACAAGCACCCATGGGGATGACAACTCTGTGAGTGAGTTAGTTTCTGGGGTGATCCTTACTGAGCACCGCTGCAGGTGACATGCACCCATGGGGATGACACCTCTGTGGGTGAGTCAGCCTCTGGGGTGATCCTTACTGAGCACCGCTGCAGTTGATATGCAACCGTGGGAATGAAACCTCAGTGGGTGAGTCAGCCTCTGGGGTGATCCTTACTGAGCGCCGCTGCAGGTGACATGCACCCATGGGGATGACACCTCTGTGGGTGAGTCAGCCTCTGGGGTGATCCTTACTGAGCACCACTGCAGGTGACATGCATGCGTGGGGATGACACCTCTGTGAGTGAGTCAGCCTCTGAGGTGATCCTTACTGAGCACTGCTGCATGTGACATGCACCCATGGGGATGACACCCTTGTGAGTGAGTCAGCCTATGGGGTGATCCTTACTGAGCACCGCTGCAGGTGACATGCAACCGTGGGAATGACACCCTTGTGAGTGAGTCATCCTCTGGGGTGATCCTTACTGAGCAAAGCTGCAGGTGACATGCACCCATGGAGATGACACCCCTGTGGGTGAGTCAGCCTCTGGTGTGATCCTTACTGAGCACCGCTGCAGGTGACATGCACCCATGGGGATATGACACCTCTGTGAGTGAGTCAGCCTCTGGGTGATCCTTACTGAGCACCGCTGCAGGTGACATGCACCCGTGGGGATGACTCCCCTGTGAGTGAGTCAGCCTCTGGGGTGATCCTTACTGACCATCGCTGAAGGTGACATGCACCCGTGGGGATGACACCTCTGTGGGTGAGTCAGCCTCTGGGGTGATCCTTGCTGAGCACCGCTGCAGGTGACATGCACCCATGTGGATGACACCCCTGTGAGTGAGTCAGCCTCTGGGGTGATCCTTGCTGAGCTCCGCTGCAGGTGACATGCACCCATGCGGATGATACCCCTGTGAGTGAGTCCGCCTCTGGGGTGATCCTTACTGAGCACCGCTGCAGGTGACATGCACCCATGGGGATGACACCCCTGTGGGTGAGACAGCTTCTGGGTTGATCCTTATAGAGCACCGCTGCACGTGACATGCACCCGTGGGGATGACACCCATGTGGGTGAGACAGCTTCTGGGTTAATCCTTATAGAGCACCGCTGCATGTGACATGCACCCGTGGGGATGACACCCATGTGGGTGCGTCAGCCTCTGGGGTGAGCCTTACTGAGCACCGCTGCAGGTGACATGCACCCATGGGGATGACACCCATGTGGGTGAGTCAGCCTCTGGGGTGATCCTTACTGAGCATCGCTGCAGGTGACATGCACCCATGGGGATGACACCCCTGTGGGTGTGTCAGCCTCTGGGGTGATCCTTACTGAGCACTGCTGCAGGTGACATGCAACCATGGGAATGACACCCCTGTGGGTGAGTTAGTTTCTGGGGTGATCCTTACTGAGCACCGCTGCAAGTGACATGCAACCATGGGAATGACACCCCTGTGGGTGAGTCAGCCTCTGGGGTGATTCTTACTGAGCACTGCTGCAGGTGACATGCACCCATGGGGTTGACACCTCTGTGAGTGAGTCAACTCTGGTGTGATCCTTACTGAGCACCGCTGCAGGTGACATGCACCCATGGGGATGACACCTCTGTGAGTGAGTCAACTCTGGTGTGATCCTTACTGAGCACCGCTGCAGGTGACATGCACCCATGGGGATGACACCTCTGTGAGTGAGTCAACTCTGGTGTGATCCTTTCTGAGCACCACTGCAGGTGACAAGCAACCATGGGAATGACACCCCTGTGAGTGAGTTAGTTTCTGGGGTGATCCTTACTGAGCACTGCTGCAGGTGACATGCAACCATGGGAATGACACCCCTGTGGGTGAGTTAGTTTCTGGGGTGATCCTTACTGAGCACCGCTGCAAGTGACATGCAACCATGGGAATGACACCCCTGTGAGTGAGTCAGCCTCTGGGGTGATGCTTACTGAGTACCGCTGCAGGAGACATGACACCCCATGGGTAAGTCAGCCTTGGGGTGATCCTTATTGTGCACCGCTGCAGGTGACATGCACCCGTGGGGATGATACCCCTGTGAGTGACTTAGCCTCTGGGGTGATCCTTACTGAGCATCGCTGCAGGTGACATGCACCCATGGGGATGACACCTCTGTGGGTGAGTTAGCCTCTGGGGTGATCCTTACTGAGCACCACTGCAGGTGACATGCAAGCGTGGGAATGACACCTCTGTGGGTGAGTCAGCCTCTGGGGTGATCCTTACTGAGCACCACTGCAGGTGACATGCATGCGTGGGGATGACACCTCTGTGAGTGAGTCAGCCTCTTCTGTGATCCTTACTGAGCGCCGCTGCAGGTGACATGCACCCATGGGGATGACACCTCTGTGGGTGAGTCAGCCTCTGGGGTGATCCTTACTGACCACCACTGCAGGTGACATCCAACCGTGGGAATGACACCCCTGTGAGTGAGTCTGCCTCTGGGTGATCCTTATTGATCAACGCTGCATGTGACATGCAACCGTGGGAATGACACCCCTGTGGGTGAGTCAGCCTCTGGTGTGATCCTTACTGAGCACCGCTGCAGCTGACATGCACCCGTGGGGATGACCCCTCTGTGAGTGAGTCAGCCTCTGGGGTGATCCTTACTGAGCACCGCTGCAGGTGACATGCACCCATGGGGATGACACCCCTGTGAGTTAGTCAGCCTCTGGTGTGATCCTTACTGAGCATCGCTGCAGGTGACATGCACCCATGGGGATGACACCTCTGTGGGTGAGTCAGCCTCTGGAGTGATCCTTACTGAGCACCACTGCAGGTGACATGCATGCGTGGGGATGACACCTCTGTGAGTGAGTCAGCCTCTAGGGTGATCCTTACTGAGCACCACTGCAGGTGACATGCATGCGTGGGGATGACACCTCTGTGAGTGAGTCAGCCTCTAGGGTGATCCTTACTGAGAGCCGCTGCAGGTGACATGCACCCATGGGGATGACACCTCTGTGGGTAAGTCAGCCTCTGGGGTGATCCTTACTGACCACCACTGCAGGTGACATCCAACCGTGGGAATGACACCCCTGTGGGTGAGTCAGCCTCTGGTGTGATCCTTACTGAGCACCGCTGCAGCTGACATGCACCCGTGGGGATGACCCCTCTGTAATTGAGTCAGCATCTGGGGTGATCCTTACTGAGCACTGCCGCTGCGGGTGACATGCACCCGTGGGGATGACATGCCTGTGTGTGAGTCAGCCTCTGGGGTGATCCTTACTGAGCACCGCTGCAGGTGACATGCACCCGTGGGGATGACACCCCTGTGAGTGAGTCAGCCTCTGGGGTGATCCTTACTGAGCACTGCTGCAGGTGACATGCACCCTTGGGGATGACACTTCTCTGAGTGAGTCTGCCTCTGGGGTGATTCTTTCTGAGCACCGCTGCAGATGACATGCACCCGTTGGGATGACACCCCTGTGGGTGAGTCAGCCTCTGGGGTGACCCTTATTGAGCAGCGCTGCAGGTGACATGCACCCATGGGGATGACACCCCTGTGCGTGAGTCAGTCTCTAGGGTGATCCTTACTGAGCACCGCTGCAGGTGACATGCACCCATGGGGATAACACCCCTGTGAGTGAGTCAGCTTCTGGGGTGATGCTTACTGAGCACCGCTGCAGGTGACATGCACCCATGGGGATGACACCTCTGTGAGTGAGTCAGTATCTGGGGTGATCCTTACTGAGCACCGCTGCAGGTGACATGCACCTATGGGGATGACACCTCTGTTAGTGAGTCAGCCTCTGGGGTGATCCTTACTGAGCACTGCTGCAGGTGACATGCACCCGTGGGGATGACACCCATGTGGGTGAGTCAGCCTCTGGGGTGATCCTTACTGAGCACGGCTGCAAGAGACATGCACCCATGGGGATGACACTTCTGTGGATGAGTCAGCCTCTGGATTGATCCTTACTGAGCACCGCTGCAGGTGACAGGCGCCCATGGGGATGACACCCCTGTGATTGATTTAGCCTCTGGGGTTATCCTTACTGAGCACCACTGCAGATGATATGCACCCATGGGGATGAAATCCCTGAGGGTGAGTCAGTCTCTGGGGTGATCTTTACTGAGCACTGCTGCAGGTGACAAGCACCCATGGGGATGACACCTCTGTGGGTGAGTCAGCCTCTTCTGTGATCCTTACTGAGCACTGCTGCAGGTGACATGCAACCATGGGAATGACACCTCTGTGGGTGAGTCAGCCTCTGGGGTGATTCTTACTGAGCACCGCTGCAGATGACAAGCACCCATGGGGATGACACCCCTGTGAGTGAGTCAGCCTCTGGGGTGATCCTTACTGAGCACCATTGCAGGTGACATGCACCCATGGGGATGACACCCCTGTGGGTGAGTTAGTTTCTGGGGTGATCCTTACTGAGCACCGCTGCAAGTGACATGCAACCATGGGAATGACACCCCTGTGGGTGAGTCACCCTCTGGGGTGATTCTTACTGAGCACCGCTGCAGGTGACAAGCACCCATGGGGATGACACCTCTGTGAGTGAGTCAGCCTCTGGGGTGATCCTTACTGAGCACTGCTGCAGGTGACATGCACCCATGGGGTTGACACCTCTGTGAGTGAGTCAGCCTCTGGGGTGATCCTTACTGAGCACCGCTGCAGGTGACATGCATCCATGAGGATGACACCCCTGTGAGTGAGTCAGCCTCTGTGGTGATCCTTACTGAGCACTGCTGCAGGTGACATGCACCCATGGGGTTGACACCCCTGTGAGTGAGTCAGCCTCTGGGGTGATCCTTACTGAGCACCGCTGCAGGTGACATGCATCCATTAGGATGACACCTCTGTGAGTGAGTCAGCCTCTGGGGTGATCCTTACTGAGCACCGGTGCAGGTGACATGCACCCATGGGGATGACACCCCTGTGGGTGAGATAGCTTCTTGGGTGATCCTTACTGAGCACAGCTGCAGGTGACATGCAACAGTGGGAATGACACCCCTGTGGGTGAGTCAGCTTCTGGGGTGATCCTTACTGAACACCGCTGCAGGTGACATGCACCCGTGGGGATGACACCCCTGTGGGTGAGTCAGCCTCTGGGGTGATTCTTACTGAGCACCGCTTCAGGTGACAAGCACCTGTGCATATGACACCCCTGTGATTGAGTCAGCCTCTGGGGTGATCCTTACTGAGCACAGCTGCAGGTGACATGCACCCATGGGGTTGACACCTCTGTGAGTGAGTCAGCCTCTGGGGTGATCCTTACTGAGCACCGCTGCAGGTGACATGCACCCATGGGGTTGACACCTCTGTGGGTGAGTCAGCCTCTGGGGTGATCCTTACTGAGCACCGCTGCAGGTGACATGCACCCATGGGGATGACACCCCTGTGAGTGAGTCAGCCTCTGGGGTGATCCTTACTGAGCACCGCTGCAGGTGACATGCACCCATGGGGATGACACCCCTGTGAGTGAGTCAGCCTCTGGGGTTATCCTTACTGAGCACCGCTGCAGGTGACATGCACCCATGGGGATAATACCCCTGTGAGTGAGTCAGCCTTGGGGTGATCCTTACTTTGCATCGCTGCAGGTGACATGCATCCATGGGGATGACACCCCTGCGAGTTAGTCAGACTCTGGGGTGATCCTTACTGAGCACTGCTGCAGGTGACATGCACCCATGGGGATGACACCCCTGCGAGTTAGTCAGACTCTGGGGTGATCCTTACAGAGCATCGCTGCAGGAGACATGCACCCATTGGGATCACACCCCTGTGGGTGAGTCAGCCTCTGGTGTGATCCTTACTGAGCACCGCTGCAGTTGATATGCACCCATGGGGATATGACACCCCTGTGAGTGAGTCAGCCTCTGGGCTGATCCTTACTGAGCACCGTTGCAGATGACATGCACCCGTGGGGATGACACCCCTGTGGGTGAGTCAGCCTCTGGGGTGATCCTTACTGAGCACCGCTGCAGTTGATATGCACCCATGGGGATGACACCCCTGTGGGTGAGTTAGTTTCTGAGGTGATCCTTACTGAGCACCGCTGCAGGTAACATGCACCCATGAAGGTGGCACCACTGTGAGAAAGTTTGCCTCTGGGGTGATCCTTACTGAGCATCGCTGCCGGTGACAAGCACCCATGGGGATGACACCCCTGTGAGTGAGTCAGCCTCTGAGGTGATCCTTACTGAGCACCGCTGCAGGTAACATGCACCCATGAAGGTGGCACCCCTGTGAGAAAGTTTGCCTCTGGGGTGATCCTTACTGAGCATCGCTGCCGGTGACAAGCACCCATGGGGATGACACCCCTGTGAGTGAGTCAGCCTCTGGGGTGATCCTTACTGAGCACCGATGCAGGTGACATGCATCCATGGGGATGACACCTCTGTGAGTGAGTCAGTCTCTGGGGTGATCCTTACTGAGCACTGCTGCAGCTGACATGCACCCGTGGGGATGACACCCCTGTGGGTGAGTCAGCCTCTGTGGTGATCCATACTGAGCACCGCTGCAGCTGACATGAACCCGTGGGGATGACACCTCTGTGGGTGAGTCAGCCTCTGGGGTGATCCTTACTCAGCACCGCTGCAGGCGACATGCACCCATGGGGATGACACCTCTGTGGGTGAGTCAGACTCTGGGATGATCCTTACTCAGCACCGCTGCAGACGACAAGCACCTGTGGGAATGACACCCCTTTGGGTGAGTCAGCCTCTTCTGTGATCCTTACTGAGCACCATTGCAGGTGACAAGCACCCATGGGGATGACAACTCTGTGAGTGAGTCAGCCTCTGGGGTGATCCTTACTGAGCACCGCTGCAGGTGACATGCACCCATGGGGATGACAACTCTGTGGGTGAGTCAGCCTCTGGGGTGATCCTTACTGAGCACCGCTGCAATTGATATGCAACCGTGGGAATGAAACCTCTGTGGGTGAGTCAGCCTCTGGGGTGATCCTTACTGAGCGCCGCTGCAGGTGACATGCACCCGTGGGGATGACCCCTCTGTGAGTGAGTCAGCATCTGGTGTGATCCTTACTGAGCACCGCTGCAGGTGACATGCACCCATGAGGATGACACCCCTGTGAGTGAGTCAGCCTCTGGGGTGATCCTTACTGAGCACCGCTGCAGGTGACATGCACCCGTGGGGATGACACCCCTGTGAGTGAGTCAGCCTCTGGGGTGATCCTTACTGAGCACTGCTGCAGGTGACATGCACCCTTGGGGATGACACCTCTCTGAGTGAGTCAGCCTCTGGGGTGATCCTTTCTGAGCACCGCTGCAGGAGACATGCACCCATGGGGATGACACCTCTGTGGGTGAGTCAGCCTCTGGGGTGATCCTTACTGAGCACCGCTGCAGGTGACATGCACCCGTGGGGATGACACCCATGTGGGTGAGTCAGCCTCTGGGGTGATCCTTACTGAGCACCGCCGCAGGTGACATACAACCGTGGGGATAACACCCATGTGGGTGAGTCAGCCTCTGGGGTGATACTTACTGAGCACGGCTGCAGGAGACATGCACCCATGGGGATGACACCTCTGTGGGTGAGTCAGCCTCTGGGGTGATCCTTACTGAGCACCGCTGCAGGTGACATGCACCCATGGGGATGACACCCCTGTGCGTGAGTCAGTCTCTAGGGTGATCCTTACTGAGCACCGCTGCAGGTGACACGCACCTGTGGGGATGACACCCCTGTGGGTGATCTTTACTGAGCATCGCTGCAGGTGACATGCACCCATGGGGATGACACCCATGTGGGTGAGTCAGCCTCTGTGGTGATCCTTACTGAGCATCGCTGAAGGTGACATGCACCCATGGGGATGACATCTCTGTGAGTGAGTCAGCCTCTGGGGTGATCCTTACTGAGCACCGCTGCAGGTGACAGGCACCCTTGGGGATTTCACCCCTGTGAGTGAGTCAGCCTCTGAGGTGATCCTTACTGAGCACCGCTGCAGGTGACATGCACCCATGCGGATTTCACCTCAGTGGGTGAGTCAACCTCTGGGGTGATCCTTACTGAGCACCGCTGCAGGTGACATGCATCCATGGAGATGGCACGCCTGTGAGAAAGTTTGCCTCTGGGTTGATCCTTACTGAGCATCGCTGCAGGTGACATGCACCCATGGGGATGACACCCCTGTGAGTGAGTCAGCCTCTGGGGTGATCCTTACTGAGCACCGCTGCAGGTGACAGGCACCCTTGGGGATTTCACCCCTGTGAGTGAGTCAGCCTCTGAGGTGATCCTTACTGAGCACCGCTGCAGGTGACATGCACCCATGCGGATTTCACCTCAGTGGGTGAGTCAACCTCTGGGGTGATCCTTACTGAGCACCGCTGCAGGTGACATGCATCCATGGAGATGGCACGCCTGTGAGAAAGTTTGCCTCTGGGTTGATCCTTACTGAGCATCGCTGCAGGTGACATCCACCCATGGGGATGGCACCCCTGTGAGTGAGTCAGCCTCTGGGGTGATCCTTACTGAGCACCGCTGCAGGTGACAGGCACCCTTGGGGATTTCACCCCTGTGAGTGAGTCAGCCTCTGGGGTGATTCTTACTGAGCACCGCTGCAGATGACAAGCATCCATGGGGATGACACCCCTGTGAGTGAGTCAGCCTCTGGGGTGATCCTTACTGAGCACCATTGCAGGTGACATGCACCCATGGGGATGACACCCCTGTGGGTGAGTTAGTTTCTGGGGTGATCCTTACTGAGCACCGCTGCAAGTGACATGCAACCATGGGAATGACACCCCTGTGGGTGAGTCAGCCTCTGGGGTGATTCTTACTGAGCACCGCTGCAAGTGACAAGCACCCATGGGGATGACACCCCTGTGAGTGAGTCAGCCTCTGTGGTGATCCATACTGAGCACCGCTGCAGCTGACATGAACCCGTGGGGATGACACCTCTGTGGGTGAGTCAGCCTCTGGGGTGATCCTTACTCAGCACCGCTGCAGGTGACATGCACCCATGGGGATGACACCTCTGTGGGTGAGTCAGCCTCTGGGGTGATCCTTACTCAGCACCGCTGCAGGCGACAAGCACCTGTGGGAATGACACCTCTGTGGGTGAGTCAGCCTCTGGGGTGATCCTTACTGAGCACCGCTGCAGTTGATATGCAACCGTGGGAATGAAACCTCTGTGGGTGAGTCAGCCTCTGGGGTGATCCTTACTGAGCACCACTGCAGGTGACATGCAAGCGTGGGAATGACACCTCTCTGGGTGAGTCAGCCTCTGTGGTGATCCATACTGAGCACCGCTGCAGCTGACATGAACCCGTGGGGATGATACCTCTGTGGGTGAGTCAGCCTCTTCTGTGATCCTTATTGAGCACCATTGCAGGTGACAAGCACCCATGGGGATGACAACTCTGTGAGTGAGTTAGTTTCTGGGGTGATCCTTACTGAGCACTGCTGCAGGTAACATGCACCCATGGGGATGACACCTCTGTGGGTGAGTCAGCCTCTGGGGTGATCCTTACTGAGCACCACTGCAGTTGATATGCAACCGTGGGAATGAAACCTCTGTGGGTGAGTCAGCCTCTGGGGTGATCCTTACTGAGCGCCGCTGTAGGTGACATGCACCCATGGGGATGACACCTCTGTGGGTGAGTCAGCCTCTGGGGTGATCCTTACTGAGCACCGCTGCAGGTGACATGCATGCGTGGGGATGACACCTCTGTGAGTGAGTCAGCCTCTGAGGTGATCCTTACTGAGCACTGCTGCAGGTGACATGCACCCATGGGGATGACACCCTTGTGAGTGAGTCAGCCTCTGGGGTGATCCTTACTGAGCACCGCTGCAGGTGACATGCACCCATGGGGATGACACCCCTGTGAGTGAGTCAGCCTCTGAGGTGATCCTTACTGAGCACTGCTGCAGGTGACATGCACCCATGGGGATGACACCCCTGTGAGTGAGTCAGCCTCTGGGGTGATCCTTACTGAGCACCGCTGCAGGTGACATGCATGCGTGGGGATGACACCTCTGTGAGTGAGTCAGCCTCTGAGGTGATCCTTACTGAGCACTGCTGCAGGTGACATGCACCCATGGGGATGACACCCTTGTGAGTGAGTCAGCCTCTGGGGTGATCCTTACTGAGCACCGCTGCAGGTGACATGCACCCATGGGGATGACACCCCTGTGAGTGAGTCAGCCTCTGGGGTGATCCTTACTGAGCACCGCTGCAGGTGACATGCAACCGTGGGAATGACACCCCTGTGAGTGAGTCAGCCTCTGGGGTGATCCTTACTGAGCAAAGCTGCAGGTGACATGTGACGCACCCCTGGGCCTTCGTCGCGCGGCATCGCGCGCACGGGAGCTTACCCGGAGCCGGATCTGTTGAGGGTTGTAGTCTCGTGGCGGTGACCCGGTCCGTGCCCAGGGAGTCAAACTGAGCGGCGATGTATTAGCGGTAGATGTTGGACGACTACGCCACCCGTTGAATGCAGCGAAGGAGCTGCCGCTGCAGGGCAGACCGCTGAGGCCGGTGGTAGGATTGTGCAGCGTGATAGTATCACCCCCAACGGGAGGGGTATGGCCTCAGGGCAGCCGACGTGGATGATGGGGGTAGCAGGAATCACTCAGAGACGATGCGGTGTAGTTCAGGGTCTTTACTGGTGATAAAGATAGACCCTCCCGGAGTACTGGCTAGCGATCGGGGCCTGGTCAGTCCTTGAGCAGATGGGATCTCCCCTGGCCAGGCGGAGTTGTAGGCCTCCCAAACTGACTGTACTCTTCTGGCTACCTTGCTAGAGGCGGGTATAAGTAGCCCACGTCCCTGAGTGTACCGTATGGTGCTCACCCGTATGGCCGGTGACTCGGGGCCTTCTAGTGGCGTCCGCTCCACGACGGCGGTGCTGGTCCCACGCGTGTGACCGTGCCTTCGGGTTTCTTGGCCAGAGGACCTGAAATCCCCTGCCGGGCGGTTTCTGCTGCTGGGTAAAGATTAGTCCCCACAGCCTCGGACTCCGGGTCCGGTGATAGCTTCTCAGTCAGGGCGAGCTCTGCAGCTGCCAGCCCCTGACTCCTTATAGCACTGCTCCCACAGAGCTCCTGATGTTCTTTTCCTATATCTGCTGCTCTTCTCTGTCTCTACTTCTTCTCTACACACTAACCCTGCCTCAGCCCTAGGTTTATATAGGGGAAGTTCTTCCCCTCCCAGGACTGGCCAGGAGGTGTGGCATGCATAGGATCCCTGACCAAGAGACCTCCCACCTGCTCTCAGACATAACATTGCTGTTACTGTGGAAACCAGACCCCTGGGGTGCCACATTCCCCCCTAGTGAAATTTAGTACTCCGGGACTAAACATATTTTTAGAAAAACATAACAAGGTATAAACAATAATAATACACTAAGAAAAACACATAAAGATGGTTACGGCGTGTCCGCAACCGGGTGCAGTTTTGAAGAAAAGCAAGGTGTCCATTTCACCAAAACAGGGAGACGTAACCAGGTAGGGGTCTGTCTTGCCCCGAGTCCTTAGCAGTCTTTAGTCCATTCCTAGGTTACGCCCCAACCAATTGTACAAGGATTCCCGGTAAATCCACCAAGGACTCCTAAAAATAACTAGAAACACATAATTATTTACAAGTAACAGACAGGTGACCACAAATAAAACAATTTAAACACTTCAAATCCTCCAACGTGCGGGTAACTGGCCTCTAGTGGCCCTAGTGGACCTAAAGAGCTGACTGTCTGGCCCCGAACTACAGGGTGTAGGTGCTGTCAAGGGTAAACTGGGCAGCTGTCTACGGGCTCTTTGGCTCACTAGGGGTACGGCAGGCTCACTATGAGCAGAGGGTTGATCCTCCTGTTCTGCTTGTGTGGAGTCTGCTGCCTCCTGGACCGGCTGCTCTTCCAGCTCTACCTGTTGCTCCGTAGGCACTTGGGATGCTGGTTGGAGGAACGTGAGGACGGGTACCACAACTGCACCATTGACTTGAGTCCAGGACCGAGGGAAGTCTCCGAGCACAGTACTAACCATATCTTCCCTTTCCTCTACGGGTCGAGGGTCTTCTTGCTCTCCTTCTGGGTTCCGTAGCTGTTCGGGACACTTCTTCAGGTGATCCCGGGATACAATGGCTGTGGTTTCCCCTCCGTCTTTACTGATGGTACAAACCTTTGGGTTGTCGTGGCTTGAGGGCAGTACGGTGTACGGGTCCTTCTCCCACTGGTCGTCCAACTTGTGGAGCCGTCTCTTCCTCTTCAAGACCTGCTCTCCGGGTACCAGGGGAACAGCGGGAGCATACTGGTTGTAAGTTTTCTCTTGTCTTTCCCTAGCGAGACAGAGACTTCGCTCCACGCTCTCCTGTACTTTCCGGTACTGCTGCTGCCTCTCTGTGTCCCAGTCTGCTTCCGGTGAAGTGTCCTCGGGTGTCAGGACTCCCATCTCCAGGTCAACAGGTAGCTTACCAGGCCTTGCCCTCATTAGGTAAGCCGGGGTACAGTTGGTGGAACCTACAGGGATGTAGTTGTATAGGTCCACCAGGTCGGGCAGCTTCTCAGGCCACAGACTGCGTTCTTCCAGGGGCAACGTTTTCAGAAGATCCATTACCACCTGGTTCATTTTCTCACAAAGTCCATTAGTTTGCGGATGATAGGGTGTCGTCCTTATCTTCCGGCAGCCATACAGATTGCAGAATTCCTGGAAGACCTCCGCTTCAAAGGCAGGTCCCTGGTCCGTCAGCACTTGGTCCGGGTACCCGTGTGGACGGCAGAAGTGCTGCTGGAAGGCTCTAGCTGCTGTTTGAGCTGTTAAGTCCTTAACGGGGACGACAACCAAGAACCGGGAGTAATGATCCACAATGGTTAACGCGTAGACGTAGCCACTTCTGCTTGGGGTCAGTTTTACATGATCCAAGGCTACCAGTTCCAACGGCTGCTTGGTGACGATGGACTGAAGGGGGGTCTTCTGGCTGGCACGGTCCTTCCTTCTTAGGTTGCACGGGCCACAGTCTCTGCACCACCTCTCGATGGTTCCCCTCATGCCTACCCAGTGGAACCGCCCGCGCAGCAGGAACTCCAGCTTCTTCCATCCGAAGTGTCCAGCCCCGTCGTGGTATGCCTCCATCACCATGGCTGCGTCTCTTCTTGGCACCACTACTTGCCAGATTAGTTCATGCGTCCGGGAGTTAACCATTCTGCGGCACAACTTCCCCTTGTAAAGGAACAGTCGACTCTTCTCAGCCCACAGTTGTTTGGCTTCCTCCGGAGCGTCTGGGTCAAGGCGAGCCTCTGGCCGAGTCAGCATCTCCTTCACCAGTCGGACGGCAGGGTCACTGTCTTGCGTTTCCTCCCAGTTGTAGTGAGGCAAGGGGTTAAACGTAGCGGCTTGCTTACTCCTTACCCGATGGGAATACTGGATAGTCCCATGACGGTGGAACGTGGGGAGTTCGACTTCTTCCAGTCCCTCTGGATCTTCTCCTACGTCCGGTAGGTTTGGCATCCTGGACAGGGCGTCCGCGTTGGTATTGGAGCGTCCTGCCCGGTATTTGATTGTGAACTCGTAGTTGGACAGACGGGCCATCCATCTCTGCTCTAGGGCACCGAGTCTTGCCGTGTCCAGGTGTGTCAACGGGTTGTTATCCGTGTACACGGTGAACCGGGAAGAAGCGAGGTAGTGCTTAAAGCGTTCGGTGACTGCCCACACCACTGCCAGGAACTCTAGCTTAAATGAGCTGTAATTCTCAGGGTTTCTTTCGGTGGGTCGCAGTTTTCGACTGGCGTAAGCGATTACTCGTTCTTTCCCCTGCTGGATCTGGGACAGTACGGCTCCTAGCCCGATGTTACTTGCGTCGGTGTAGAGGATAAAGGGCTGGCTGTAATCAGGGTACGCCAGGATTTCATCCCCCGTGAGGGCCATCTTCAGCTGGCGGAAGGACTCTTCTTCTAACTTCTCCCATTTGAAGGGCGGCTTCTGGTTCTTGGCCTTCCGGGACTGGCCTATCAGGAGGTCCTGCATAGGAGCTGCCTTTTTGGTGAAACCGGGGATGAATCTGCGGTAATAGCCTACCAACCCGAGGAACTGCCGCACTTCCTTTACACTGGAGGGACTTGGCCATTCCTTAATTGCGGTGATCTTATCAGGGTCGGGAGCCACTCCGTCAGCGCTCACCACGTGTCCCAGGTACTGCACCTTTGGTTTTAGGAGGTGACACTTGGAGGGTTTTACCTTTAGGCCGTAGTTTGCCAGAGCTTCGAACACTTCCGCCAGGTGTTTCAGGTGGTCCTCATAAGTCTTGGAATATACGATGACATCGTCCAGGTACAACAGGACCGTCTCGAAGTTTCTGTGGCCCAGACAGCACTCCATTAATCGTTGAAAGGTTCCTGGTGCGTTACAGAGTCCGAACGGCATGCAGGTAAACTCGCTAAGTCCCATCGGGGTGGTGAATGCGGTCTTCTCCCGGTCCGCCTCTGCTACAGGAACCTGCCAGTACCCGCTAGTGAGATCCAAGGTAGAGAAGAAGTTAGCAGATCTTAAAGCAGCCAAAGACTCCTCTATCCTTGGTAAGGGGTACGCATCCTTGTGTGTGATACGGTTGATTTTCCGGTAATCTACACACATCCTCATGGTGTTGTCTTTCTTTTTGACTAAGACTAGTGGAGCTGCCCAGGGGCTACAGCTATCCCTGATCACCCCAGCCTCCTTCATGTCCCTAAGCATCCCCTTGGCGTGTTGGTAGTGTGCAGGGGGTATGGGTCGATACCTCTCTTTTATGGGAAGATGGTCTCCCGTGGGGATGTGGTGTTCTACCCCCTTGACTCGCCCGAAGTCTAACGGGTGTTTACTAAACACTCTCTCGTACTCTTGAACCACCCGATAGACTCCCTGTCTCTGGTGTGAGGGAGTGGAGTCAGTACCCAAATGTAGTTGCTGACACCAGTCCTCCATTGTTTCCTTAGAGCTGTTACCTTCCTCCGGGGAAGATGGAGGCAAGGGTTCTACGGACTGTATGGAATTTTGATTGATGGTATACAATTTGGCTAGCGTGGCATACCGGGGCAGGTACACTTCCCTCTTCCCGATATTTATTATGCGAACAGGCACCCTCCCATGGCGTACATTGACCACCCCCCGTGCTGTCAAAATGGTGGGCCTACTGTCTGAGTAAACTGGTTCTACCATTGCCTGGTAATCTCTACCTCTCAGACCAATAGCTGCCCGGCACCAAATCATCATTTCACTTTTTGGGGGCATGGCAATAGGGAAAGGGTCACACATTCTTACGCTACCAATCTCACCACCGGAGAGTTCTATCTGTTGCCGTCGCATCAGTGCCCGGATCTCTTTCTGGAGCACTCGCTGCTGGCCGGAGCTGGCGTTCTTGGCAACCTGCTGTAAAAGGAAAATCACCTCTGCAAGACAATTTTCAATTACATTAGTTCCTAGAGTTATCTTTGGGTGACTCTCGTGCTTGTCAATGTCTACAATGATCAGTCCCTGTGCCGCCAGTTCAACTCTACCGATTTTAATGGTCACCTCTTTAAATCCAATCTGTGGCACGGGCTGACCATTGCTGGCGATGATACTCAAATCGTCGTCAGGGTAGCGGGTGATATCCGAGTCATTCCAGTACTGCTTGAAGAGCACGTACGGGATAGTGGTAACCTGTGACCCGGTGTCCAGTAGGGCACTCATAGGGATGCCATCCAGTACCACAGGCAAGACTGGACGTCCTCCCACATATTTGTCGCGCCAGTTCGATGGGCCTGATGATCTTTTTCCTGGGGTTTGGCCCTCTACCCCAGGTTGTGCCAGTTTAAAGGACAGTACCTTGCCATATGTCCGGGTTGATTGCAGCGGCGGCAGATGGGTTGTCCGTCCTCGTTGTATCGGTCGCTGGGTCTTCCTCTGGCCGGTGGGGTCCTCCTTGGTCGACGCCACGGGATGTCCTCCGGTCCGGATGCCAGCTGGATCTTCCCTGGAGTGGAAACCTGTAAAGACTGCACAGTTCGGGTTAGCGCGGCAACGCTTTTAGCTAGCTCTTGGACCTGATGGTGCAGGTCTGGAGCCGGGTCATTGTTCAAAGCCTGCGCATCAGCTCCCACAGGCCCTGCCGACAAGGGCGCCGCCTCCTGGTGGTAAGTGGTAGTGGGGCGTCTGTGGGTCACAACGCCACCTGGTGCCGGTTCTCGGAGCACCCGGATGGCTCTGTCCTTGAACTGTGCAAATCCCAGATGAGGGTCCTGTAAGGCCATTGCCCGCAACTGGGTTCGGTGGGCATTGCAATATAAACCCTCTATAAATTGTTCAGTCAACAGCCTGTCCTCGTCTCCCACGCCGTCAGGGTCGGTCTGCTTAATGGCTCTCAGGGCCTCTTGTAGGTTCAGGGCATAGTCCCATATACTCTCGTGTGCTCGCTGCTTGCACCCGTAGAATCTAAGCTTGATCTCGGCTGAGGTGCGGGTATCAAAGGTGTCCCTCAGCCGGGTTAGTATCCCTGCGACAGTCCTCCCCCCAGGTGGCCAGGACTTTACCTCCCTTTGGGCTGCCCCGGTTAATTGGGCCACCAGGATGCTCACTTTTTGCTCTTCTGTGAGGGGATACACCTGGAAGAGGCTATCCAGCTTTTCTCTAAAGTCATGCAGGGTATGTGACTCCCCTGAGTACTGGGGTAGCCAGGCCGCTCCCGGGATATAGGGCATGGTGAAAGGCATGACTGCAGCAGCGGTGGCGCTGGCGGGGGTTGAGGCAGTGAAGCTCTCCTCCGTATCCGACATCTTCCTCCCCCCTAGTGGACCGTGGCCTACCTTGCGATGATCCTCTTCCGTAGGCCGCGGCTCCGCAGTGGATCGTCAGGGTTGAGGACCTTCCGTCGCGCTCCTGTGACGTCGGAGTCTGCTGGGCTCCTTCCAGGACCTTACGCAACGTCCGGACGTGAGGCGGGGCTTCAATTCTCGCGCGCTTTCGGAGTCCACGCCCCTCTTCTTCCCGCGCGGCGTCTTCAAGATGGCATCCAACGGCGGGAAAACTCCACGGATGGCGGGAAGAAGGCAGAAGATGGCGCCGGATGGCGGGAAAACTTTGCGGATGGCGGGAAGAAGGTAGAAGATGGCGCCGGATGGCGGGAAACCTCCACGGATGGCGGGAATCTTCACCACTGGTAAGTTTGAACAGTCTTTTTCAGGCACGCAGTACCCGGTGGTTGCGGGCACGAGATCCTGCCGACTACGCCAAAAGTTGACGCACCCCTGGGCCTTCGTCGCGCGGCATCGCGCGCACGGGAGCTTACCCGGAGCCGGATCTGTTGAGGGTTGTAGTCTCGTGGCGGTGACCCGGTCCGTGCCCAGGGAGTCAAACTGAGCGGCGATGTATTAGCGGTAGATGTTGGACGACTACGCCACCCGTTGAATGCAGCGAAGGAGCTGCCGCTGCAGGGCAGACCGCTGAGGCCGGTGGTAGGATTGTGCAGCGTGATAGTATCACCCCCAACGGGAGGGGTATGGCCTCAGGGCAGCCGACGTGGATGATGGGGGTAGCAGGAATCACTCAGAGACGATGCGGTGTAGTTCAGGGTCTTTACTGGTGATAAAGATAGACCCTCCCGGAGTACTGGCTAGCGATCGGGGCCTGGTCAGTCCTTGAGCAGATGGGATCTCCCCTGGCCAGGCGGAGTTGTAGGCCTCCCAAACTGACTGTACTCTTCTGGCTACCTTGCTAGAGGCGGGTATAAGTAGCCCACGTCCCTGAGTGTACCGTATGGTGCTCACCCGTATGGCCGGTGACTCGGGGCCTTCTAGTGGCGTCCGCTCCACGACGGCGGTGCTGGTCCCACGCGTGTGACCGTGCCTTCGGGTTTCTTGGCCAGAGGACCTGAAATCCCCTGCCGGGCGGTTTCTGCTGCTGGGTAAAGATTAGTCCCCACAGCCTCGGACTCCGGGTCCGGTGATAGCTTCTCAGTCAGGGCGAGCTCTGCAGCTGCCAGCCCCTGACTCCTTATAGCACTGCTCCCACAGAGCTCCTGATGGTCTTTTCCTATATCTGCTGCTCTTCTCTGTCTCTACTTCTTCTCTACACACTAACCCTGCCTCAGCCCTAGGTTTATATAGGGGAAGTTCTTCCCCTCCCAGGACTGGGCAGGAGGTGTGGCATGCATAGGATCCCTGACCAAGAGACCTCCCACCTGCTCTCAGACATAACATTGCTGTTACTGTGGAAACCAGACCCCTGGGGTGCCACACATGCACCCATGGAGATGACACCCCTGTGGGTGAGTCAGCCTCTGGTGTGATCCTTACTGAGCACCGCTGCAGGTGACATGCACCCATGGGGATGACACCTCTGTGAGTGAGTCAGCCTCTGGGTGATCCTTACTGAGCACCACTGCAGGTGACATGCACCCGTGGGGATGACTCCCCTGTGAGTGAGTCAGCCTCTGGGGTGTTCCTTACTGAGCACCGCTGCAGGTGACATGCACCCATGGGGATCACAGCCCTGTCAGTGAGTCAGCCTCTGGGGTGATCCTTGCTGAGCACCGATGCAGGTGACATGCACCCATGTGGATGACACCCCTGTGAGTGAGTCAGCCTCTGGGGTGATCCTTGCTGAGCACCGCTGCAGGTGACATGCACCCATGTGGATGACACCCCTGTGAGTGAGTCCGCCTCTGGGGTGATCCTTACTGAGCACCGCTGCAGGTGACATGCACCCATGGGGATGACACCCCTGTGGGTGAGACAGCTTCTGGGTTGATCCTTATAGAGCACCGCTGCAGGTGACATGCACCCATGGGGATGACACCCTTGTGGGTGAGTTAGTTTCTGGGGTGATCCTTACTGAGCATCGCTGCAGGTGACAAGCACCCAGTCGATGAAACCCATGTGAGTGAGTCAGCCTCTGAAGTGATCCTTACTAAGCACCGCTGCAGGTGACATGCACCCATGGGGATGACACCTCTGTGGGTGAGTCAGCCTCTGGGGTGATCCTTACTCAGCACCGCTGCAGGCGACAAGCACCTGTGGGAATGACACCCCTGTGGGTGAGTCAGCCTCTTCTGTGATCCTTACTGAACACCATTGCAGGTGACAAGCACCCATGGGGATGACAACTCTGTGAGTGAGTTAGTTTCTGGGGTGATCCTTACTGAGCACCGCTGCAGGTGACATGCACCCATGGGGATGACACCTCTGTGGGTGAGTTAGCCTCTGGGGTGATCCTTACTGAGCACCGCTGCAGTTGATATGCAACCGTGGGAATGAAACCTCAGTGGGTGAGTCAGCCCCTGGGGTGATCCTTACTGAGCGCCGCTGCAGGTGACATGCACCCATGGGGATGACTCCCCTGTGAATGAGTCAGCCTCTGAGGTGATCCTTACTGAGCACCACTGCAGGTGACATGCACCCATGGGGATGACTCCCCTGTGAGTGAGTCCGCCTCTGAGGTGATCCTTACTGAGCACTGCTGCAAGTGACATGCACCCATGGGGATGACACCCTTGTGAGTGAGTCAGCCTATGGGGTGATCCTTACTGAGCCCCGCTGCAGGTGACATGCAACTGACGCGCCCCCTGGGCCCGTGTTGTTTGGGGGATTACCCGGAGCCGGATCAGATGGGAGGGGTTGTAGTCTCCGAGTGCCTGTGACCCGGTCCGTGCCCAGGGTGTCAAGCTCAGTGTGTGGCAGTCCTTATAGATGTTACTAGATGTTCTTTTATGTCGACTACGCCACCCGTTGAATTGCGGTCAATACGGCCGCCGCTGCAGCAGGGTCCGCTGAGGCTGGTGATGTACCAGGAAAGATCTTTGAACAAATTATTAAACAACATGTATGTAAGTACATGGATAAGAATGAAGTAATTAACCAGAGTCAGCATGGGTTTGTAACTAACAAGTCATGTCAGACTAACTTAATTTCCTTCTATGACAGAATCACTGACTGGGTGGATCAGGGAAATGCTGTAGATATAGTATATCTTGACTTCAGCAAAGCATTTGACAAAGTATCTCACACCATCCTTATTGAAAAAATGACCAAGTATGCAATGGACCAGGCAACTGTTAGGTGGATTCATAACTGGCTTAGTGATCGGACTCAAAGGGTGGTTGTAAATGGCTTCACATCCAGCTGGATGAATGTCTCAAGTGGGGTACCACAGGGCTCCGTCCTGGGACCTGTATTGTTCAACATCTTTATCAATGATTTAGATGAAGGAATTGAGGGTAAACTGATTAAATTTGCTGATGACACAAAGCTAGGAGGGATAGCTAATACTAGAGAAGAGAGAGAGAGGATTCAAAAAGACCTAAATAAACTGGAGCAGTGGGCAGCAACCAACAGAATGGTTTTTAACAGGGAAAAATGCAAAGTACTACATCTGGGCAATAAAAATGAAAAAAGCATATACAGAATGGGAGGAAAAGAGCTAAGCAACAGTACATGTGAAAAAGACTTAGGTATACTAATAGATCATAGACTGAACATGAGTCAACAGTGTGATGCAGCAGCAAAAAAGGCAAATACAATTCTGGGATGTATTAACAGAAGCATACAGTCTAGATCACGTGAAGTCATTATCGGTCTTTACTCCTCTTTGGTCAGACCTCATCTGGAATACTGTGTACAGTTTTGGGCACCACATTTTAAAAAAGACATAGACAAACTGGAGTAAGTTCAGAGAAGAGCGACCAGAATGGTGACTGGTCTGCAAACCATGTCCTATGAGGAACGGTTGCAGGATTTGGGAATGTTTAGCTTGCAAAAAAGAAGACTGAGAGGAGACTTAATAGCTGTCTACAAATATGTCAAGGGCTGTCACATTGTAGAAGGATCATCTTTATTCTCATTTGCACAAGGAAAGACTAGAAGCAATGGGATGAAACTAAATGGGAGGAGACACAGATTAGATATTAGAAAAAACTTTTTGACAGTTAGGGTGATTAATGAGTGGAACAGGCTGCCACGAGAGGTGGTGGGTTCCCCTTCAATGGACGTCTTCAAACAGAGGCTGGACAGACATCTGTCTGAGATGATCTAGTGAATCCTGCTTTGAGCAGGGGGTTGGACCAGATGACCCAGGAGGTCCCTTCCAACTCTACCATTCTATGATTCTATGATTCTATGTGTGTGCAGCTCAGGTAGTATAACCCCCAACGGGAGGGGTATAACCTCAGGGGGTCAGGTGTAGAGGATGGTGGTTGTGGAGGTGCAGTGAGGATGGTAATGAGACTCAGAGTCGGGCTGTGCAGTTCAGGGTCTTTACTTACTGCTGTTATGCTGGTCACTCCGGCCTTGAGTGACCACCCGAGCCGTGCTGCGTCCACCAGGTCCTGGACTCGGCCAACCCCCAGGTGATTCTGGAGCGTGGTCCTGAGCTCCCTTTCTGACTTGTTTTTCTCTCTGGCCTTCCCCACCAGGGATCCACCTAAGTCCGGCTCCCTCGGGCCTCTTGTTGGTAAACCCTTGTCTCTGGGTTCCCTGACCCTATTCTTGGTTTGCCTTCCGGGTGGATTTAGTGGGTGGTCGTGGCAGATCCTGCCCACGACCTCCGGTCTCTGGCTAAGGATTAGGGCCCTCCACCAGCTTGGGATCCGGTACCCTTGTGCCAACTCTTCACCCTCTGATCTAATCTTGGGTTCTTGGAGTTCTCTCTTCTCCCCCTCTGGGTCCTTCTTTCTCCTCTCTCTCTCTGGGCCTTGGAGCTGCTCTCCTCCTCTGCTCTCTTCCTCTGACTCACTCTACCAAAGACTGACAGACTGACTGACCCTGATCTAAGATGGTTCCCACCTTATATACTCCCTCTATGTGTGAGCTCAGGTGACCAGCACCCAATGAGCTCCTAGCATTACCCAGACTGCTCCCCCTATCTGCCCCTACACTACTGGGATGTTCCACCCCCCTCCCACTCCAGCCAGGGACAGACACTGTCGTACCTGCACATTTCTCTAGTGGGAGTACCATTGATCTGTCCCCCGGAAATGGGATGTATGTAGTGCATGCAGCCTACTGAGCTCAGTTCCACACTCCATCCTTACCCGGGAGTGGAATACCACACCTCTGGGTTGAGGTGTAATACCCCTGTAGCAGCCGAATCCTCAGGGTGCTACACAACCGAGGGAATGACACCCCTGTGAGTGAGTCATCCTCTGGGGTGATCCTTACTGAGCAAAGCTGCAGGTGACATGCACCCATGGAGATGACACCCCTGTGGGTGAGTCAGCCTCTGGTGTGATCCTTACTGAGCACCGCTGCAGGTGACATGCACCCATGGGGATATGACACCTCTGTGAGTGAGTCAGACTCTGGGTGATCCTTACTGAGCACCGCTGCAGGTGACATGCACCCGTGGGGATGACTCCCCTGTGAGTGAGTCAGCCTCTGGGGTGATCCTTACTGACCATCGCTGAAGGTGACATGCACCCGTGGGGATGACACCTCTGTGGGTGAGTCAGCCTCTGGGGTGATCCTTGCTGAGCACCGCTGCAGGTGACATGCACCCATGGGGATGACACCCCTGTGGGTGAGTCAGCCTCTGGGGTGATCCTTACTGAGCACCGCTGAAGGTGACATGCACCCATGGGGATGACAACTCTGTGAGTGAGTTAGTTTCTGGGGTGATCCTTACTGAGCACCGCTGCAGGTGACATGCACCCATGGGGTTGACACCTCTGTGGGTGATTCAGCCTCTGGGGTGATCCTTACTGAGCACCGCTGCAGTTGATATGCAACCGTGGGAATGAAACCTCTGTGGGTGAGTCAGCCTCTGGGGTGATCCTTACTGAGCACTACTGCAGGTGACATGCACCCATGGGGATGACACCTCTGTGAGTGAGTCAGCCTCTGAGGTGATCCTTACTGAGCACTGCTGCAGGTGACATGCACCCATGGGGATGACACCTCTGTGAGTGAGTCAGCCTCTGGGTGATCCTTACTGAGCACTGCTGCAGGTGACATGCACCCGTGGGGATGACTCCCCTGTGAGTGAGTCAGCCTCTGGGGTGATCCTTGCTGAGCACCGCTGCAGGTGACATGCACCCATGTGGATGACACCCCTGTGAGTGAGTCCGCCTCTGGGGTGATCTTTACTGAGCACCGCTGCAGGTGACATGCACCCATGGGGATGACACCCCTGTGGGTGAGACAGCTTCTGGGTTGATCCTTATAGAGCACCGCTGCATGTGACATGCACCCGTGGGGATGACACCTCTGTGAGTGAGTCAGCCTCTGGGTGATCCTTACTGAGCACCGCTGCAGGTGACATGCACCCGTGGGGATGACAGCCCTGTCAGTGAGTTAGCCTCTGGGGTGATCCTTACTGAGCACCGCTGCAGGTGACATGCACCCATGTGGATGACAGCCCTGTCAGTAAGTTAGCCTCTGGGGTGATCCTTACTGAGCACCGCTGCAGGTGACATGCACCCATGTGGATGACACCCCTGTGAGTGAGTCAGCCTCTGGGGTGATCCTTACTGAGCACCGCTGCAGGTGACATGCACCCGTGGGGATGACACCCCTGTGGGTGAGACAGCTTCTGGGTTGATCCTTATAGAGCACCGCTGCATGTGACATGCAACCGTGGGGATGACACCCCTGTGATTGAGTCAGCCTCTGGGGTGATCCTTACTGAGCACAGCTGCAGGTGACATGCACCCATGGGGTTGACACCTCTGTGAGTGAGTCAGCTTCTGGGGTGATCCTTACTGAGCACCGCTGCAGGTGACTTGCACCCATGGGGATGACACCCCTGTGAGTGAGTCAGCCTCTGGGGTGATGCTTACTGAGCACCACTGCAGGTGACATGCACCCATGGGGATTATACCCCTGTGAGTGAGTCAGCCTCTGGGGTGATGCTTACTGAGTACCGCTGCAGGAGACATAACACCCCTATGGGTAAGTCAGCCTTGGGGTGATCCTTACTGTGCACCGCTGCAGGTGACATGCACCCATGGGGATGACACCCCTGTGAGTGAGTCAGCCTCTGGGGTGATCCTTACTGAGCACCGCTGCAGGTGACATGCACCCATGGGGATAATACCCCTGTGAGTGAGTCTGCCTCTGGGGTGATCCTTACTGTGCACCGCTGCAGGTGACATGCATCCATGGGGATGACAACCCTGTGCGTGAGTCAGCCTCTGGGGAGATCCTTACTGAGCACTGCTGCAGGTGACATGCATCCATGGGGATGACACCCCTGCGAGTTAGTCAGACTCTGGGGTGATCCTTACAGAGCATCGCTGCAGGAGACATGCACCCATTGGGATCACACCCCTGTGAGTGAGTCAGCCTCTGGTGTGATCCTTACTGAGCACCGCTGCAGTTGATATGCACCCATGGGGATATGACACCCCTGTGAGTGAGTCAGCCTCTGGGGTGATCCTTACTGAGCACCGTTGCAGATGACATGCACCCATGGGGATGACACCCCTGTGGGTGAGTTAGTTTCTGGGGTGATCCTTACTGAGCACCGCTGCAGGTGACATGCACCCATGGGGATGACACCCCTGTGAGTGAGTCAGTATCTGGGGTGATCCTTACTGAGCACAGCTGCAGGTGACATGCACCCATGGGGATGACACCCCTGTGAGTGAGTTAGTTTCTGGGGTGATTCTTACTGAGCACTGCTGAAGGTGACATGCATCCATGGGGATGACACCCCTGTGGGTGTGTCAGCCTCTGGGGTGATCCTTACTGAGCACCATTGCAGGTGACATGCACCCATGGGGATGACACCCCTGTGGGTGAGTTAGTTTCTGGGGTGATCCTTACTGAGCACCGCTGCAGGTGACATGCATCCATGGGAATGACACCCCTGTGGGTGAGTCAGCCTCTGGGGTGATCCTTACTGAACACCGCTGCAGGTGACATGCACCCGTGGGGATGACACCCCTGTGGGTGAGTCAGCCTCTGGGGTGATTCTTACTGAGCACCGCTTCAGGTGACAAGCACCTGTGCGTATGACACCCCTGTGATTGAGTCAGCCTCTGGGGTGATCCTTACTGAGCACAGCTGCAGGTGACATGCACCCATGGGGTTGACACCTCTGTGAGTGAGTCAGCCTCTGGGGTGATCCTTACTGAGCACCCCTGCAGGTGACATGCACCCATGGGGTTGACACCTCTGTGAGTGAGTCAGCCTCTGGGGTGATCCTTACTGAGTACCGCTGCAGGAGACATAACACCCCTATGGGTAAGTCAGCCTTGGGGTGATCCTTACTGTGCACCGCTGCAGGTGACATGCATCCATGGGGATGACAACCCTGTGAGTGAGTCAGCCTCTGGTGTGATCCTTACAGAGCATCGCTGCAGGTGACATGCACCCATTGGGATCACACCCCTGTGAGTGAGTCAGCCTCTGGGGTGATCCTTACTGAGCACCGTTGCAGATGACATGCACCCATGGGGATGACACCCCTGTGGGTGAGTTAGTTTCTGGGGTGATCCTTACTGAGCACCGCTGCAGGTGACATGCACCCATGGGGATGACACCCCTGTGAGTGAGTCAGTATCTGGGGTGATCCTTACTGAGCACAGCTGCAGGTGACATGCACCCATGGGGATGACACCCCTGTGAGTGAGTCAGCTTCTTGGGTGATCCTTACTGAGCACAGCTGCAGGTGACATGCAATCGTAGGGATGACACCCCTGTGAGTGAGTCAGCCTCTGGGGTGATCCTTACTGAGCACCGCTGCAGGTGACATGCACCCATGGGGATGACACCACTGTGAGTGAGTCAGCCTCTGAGGTGATCCTTACTGAGCACCGCTGCTGGTGACATGCACCCATGGGGATGACACCTCTGTGGGTGAGTCAGCCTCTGGGGTGATCCTTACAGAGCACCGCTGCAGGTGACATGCACCCGTGGGAATGACACCTCTGTGGGTGAGTCAGCTTCTGGGGTGATCCTTACAGAGCACCGCTGCAGGTGACATGCACCCGTGGGAATGACACCTATGTGGGTGAGTCAGCCTCTGGGGTGATCCTTACAGAGCACCGCTGCAGGTGACATGCACCCGTGGGGATGACACCCCTGTGAGTGAGTCAGCCTCTGGTGTGATCCTTACTGAGCACCGCTGCAGATGACAAGCACCCATGGGGATGACACCCCTGTGAGTGAGTCAGCTTCTGGGGTGATCCTTAATGAGCATCACTGCAGGTGACATGCACCCATGGAGATGACAAATCTGTGAGTAAGTCAGCCTCTGGGGTGATCCTTACTGAGCACCGCTGTAGGTCGCATGCACCCATGGGGATGACACCCCTGTGGGTGAGTCAGCCTCTGGGGTGATCTTTACTGAGCACTGCTGCAGGTGACATGCACCCATGGGGATGACACCTCTGTGAGTGAGTCAGTCTCTGGGGTGATCCTTACTGAGCACTGCTGCAGGTGACATGCACCCATGAGGATGACACCCCTGTGAGTAATATCAATTGCAAAAAGAACTTCGGCACTCCATACATGAAAATATAAGAAATATTGTATCTAGACTAATGTCACTTTGAAAAATGAAGGTTTTTTGCGCATAATTTGGCCAATTTATGTGTGCCCATCAACCACGACAAGGTCACCTTCGTATGATGGGAAACTACGCTACGCTACCACTGGATATGCCACTCTTGGGCTGTAAGCCTGTATGGACAATATGTCTTTGCTTGGGCTTTTAACCTACAATGTATGGGCTGGTAGAGCTAGTTAAAACCACCTGTGACTGAATGGGAGGGACACATGGTCAGAAAAAAAGGCTGTCAAACTTCTAATAGTGTGAACACGTACCTGCTGCAATGCTCCAGGAGCGGGATTCCAAAAATGATTAATAGAAGGTGACCTTGTCGTGGTTGATGGGCACACATAAATTGGCCAAATTATGCGCAAAAAAACTTCATTTTTCAAAGTGACATTAGTCTAGATACAATATTTCTTATATTTTCATGTATGGAGTGCCGAAGTTCTTTTTGCAATTGATATTACTCTTTTCTTCAGAGCACCCGAATAGACCAGTGAGCGACCCCTGTGAGTGAGTCAGCCTCTGGGGTGATCCTTACTGAGCACCGCTGCAGGTGACATGCACCCGTGGGGATGACACCCCTGTGAGTGAGACAGCCTCTGGGGTGATCCTTACTGAGCACCGCTGCAGGTGACATGCACCCATGAGGATGACACCCCTGTGAGTGAGTCAGCCTCTGGGGTGATCCTTACTGAGCACCGCTGCAGGTGACATGCACCCGTTGGGATGACACCCCTTTGGGTGAGTCAGCCTCTGGGGTGACCCTTATTGAGCAGCGCTGCAGGTGACATGCACCCGTGGGGATGACACCCCTGTGCGTGAGTCAGTCTCTAGGGTGATCCTTACTGAGCACCGCTGCAGGTGACATGCACCCATGGGGATGACACCCCTGTGAGTGAGTCAGCTTCTGGGGTGATCCTTACTGAGCATCGCTGCAGGTGACATGCAACCATGGGAATGACACCCCTGTGAGTGAGTCAGCCTCTGGGGTGATGCTTACTGAGTACCGCTGCAGGAGACATGACACCCCTATGGGTAAGTCAGCCTTGGGGTGATCCTTACTGTGCACCGCTGCAGGTGACATGCACCCGTGGGGATGATACCCCTGTGAGTGACTTAGCCTCTGGGGTGATCCTTACTGAGCACCGCTGCAGTTGATATGCAACCGTGGGGATGACACCCCTGTAGGTGAGTCAGCCTCTGGGGTGATCCTTACTGAGCGCCGCTGCAGGTGACATGCACCCATGGGGATGACACCTCTGTGGGTGAGTCAGCCTCTGGGGTGATCCTTGCTGAGCACCACTGCAGGTGACATGCAAGCGTGGGAATGACACCTCTGTGGGTGAGTCAGCCTCTGGGGTGATCCTTACTGAGCACCACTGCAGGTGACATGCATGCGTGGGGATGACACCTCTGTGAGTGAGTCAGCCTCTGAGGTTATCCTTACTGAGCACTGCTGCAGGTGACATGCACCCATGGGGATGACACCCTTGTGAGTGAGTCAGCCTCTGGGGTGATACTTACTGAGCACCGCTGCAGGTGACATGCAACCGTGGGAATGACACCCCTGTGAGTGAGTCAGCCTCTGGGGTGATCCTTACTGAGCAAAGCTGCAGGTGACATGCACCCATGGAGATGACACCCCTGTGGGTGAGTCAGCCTCTGGTGTGATCCTTACTGAGCACCGCTGCAGGTGACATGCACCCATGGGGATGACTCCCCTGTGAGTGAGTCAGCCTCTGGTGTGATCCTTACTGAGCACCACTGCAGGTGACATGCACCCGTGGGGATGACTCCCCTGTGAGTGAGTCAGCCTCTGGGGTGTTCCTTACTGAGCACCGCTGCAGGTGACATGCACCCATGGGGATCACAGCCCTGTCAGTGAGTCAGCCTCTGGGGTGATCCTTGCTGAGCACCGCTGCAGGTGACATGCACCCATGTGGATGACACCCCTGTGAGTGAGTCAGCCTCTGGGGTGATCCTTGCTGAGCACCGCTGCAGGTGACATGCACCCGTGGGAATGACACCCCTGTGGGTGAGACAGCTTCTGGGTTGATCCTTATAGAGCACCGCTGCAGGTGACATGCACCCATGGGGATGACACCCTTGTGGGTGAGTTAGTTTCTGGGGTGATCCTTACTGAGCATCGCTGCAGGTGACAAGCACCCAGTCGATGAAACCCATGTGAGTGAGTCAGCCTCTGGGGTGATCCTTACTGAGCACCGCTGCAGGTGACATGCACCCATGGGGATGACACCCCTGTGAGTGAGTCCGCCTCTGGGGTGATCCTTACTGAGCACCGCTGCAGGTGACATGCACCCATGGGGATGACACCCCTGTGGGTGAGACAGCTTCTGGGTTGATCCTTATAGAGCACCGCTGCAGGTGACATGCACCCATGGGGATGACACCCTTGTGGGTGAGTTAGTTTCTGGGGTGATCCTTACTGAGCATCGCTGCAGGTGACAAGCACCCAGTCGATGAAACCCATGTGAGTGAGTCAGCCTCTGAAGTGATCCTTACTAAGCACCGCTGCAGGTGACATGCACCCATGGGGATGACACCTCTGTGGGTGAGTCAGCCTCTGGGGTGATCCTTACTCAGCACCGCTGCAGGCGACAAGCACCTGTGGGAATGACACCCCTGTGGGTGAGTCAGCCTCTTCTGTGATCCTTACTGAGCACCATTGCAGGTGACAAGCACCCATGGGGATGACAACTCTGTGAGTGAGTTAGTTTCTGGGGTGATCCTTACTGAGCACCGCTGCAGGTGACATGCACCCATGGGGATGACACCTCTGTGGGTGACTCAGCCTCTGGGGTGATACTTACTGAGCGCCGCTGCAGGTGACGTGCACCCATGGGGATGACACCTCTGTGGGTGAGTCAGCCTCTGGGGTGATCCTTACTGAGCACCGCTGCAGGTGACATGCACCCATGGGGATATGACACCTCTGTGAGTGAGTCAGCCTCTGGGTGATCCTTACTGAGCACCGCTGCAGGTGACATGCACCCGTGGGGATGACTCCCCTGTGAGTGAGTCAGCCTCTGGGGTGATCCTTACTGACCATCGCTGAAGGTGACATGCACCCGTGGGGATGACACCTCTGTGGGTGAGTCAGCCTCTGGGGTGATCCTTGCTGAGCACCGCTGCAGGTGACATGCACCCATGTGGATGACACCCCTGTGAGTGAGTCTGCCTCTGGGGTGATCCTTGCTGAGCACCGCTGCAGGTGACATGCACCCATGTGGATGATACCCCTGTGAGTGAGTCCGCCTCTGGGGTGATCCTTACTGAGCACCGCTGCAGGTGACATGCACCCATGTGGATGATACCCCTGTGAGTGAGTCCGCCTCTGGGGTGATCCTTACTGAGCACCGCTGCAGGTGACATGCACCCATGGGGATGACACCCCTGTGGGTGAGACAGCTTCTGGGTTGATCCTTATAGAGCACCGCTGCATGTGACATGCACCCGTGGGGATGACACCCATGTGGGTGAGACAGCTTCTGGGATAATCCTTATAGAGCACCGCTGCATGTGACATGCACCCGTGGGGATGACACCTCTGTGGGTGAGTCAGCCTCTGGAGTGATCCTTACTAAGCACTGCTGCAGGTGACATGCACCCATGGGGATGACACCTCTGTGGGTGAGACAGCCTCTGGGGTGATCCTTACTGAGCACCGCTGCAGGTGACAAGCACCCATGGGGATGACACCTCTGTGGGTGAGTCAGCCTCTGGAGTGATCCAAACTAAGCACCGCTGCAGGTGACATGCACCCATGGGGATGACACCCCTGTGGGTGAGTCAGCCTCTGGGGTGATCCTTACTGAGCATCGCTGCAGGTGACATGCACCCATGGGGATGACACCCCTGTGAGTGTGTCAGCCTCTGGGGTGATCCTTACTGAGCACTGCTGCAGGTGACATGCAACCATGGGAATGACACCCCTGTGGGTGAGTTAGTTTCTGGGGTGATCCTTACTGAGCACCGCTGCAAGTGACATGCAACCATGGGAATGACACCCCTGTGGGTGAGTCAGCCTCTGGGGTGATTCTTACTGAGCACTGCTGCAGGTGACATGCACCCATGGGGTTGACACCTCTGTGAGTGAGTCAACTCTGGTGTGATCCTTACTGAGCACCGCTGCAGGTGACATGCAACCATGGGAATGACACCCCTGTGGGTGAGTCAGCCTCTGGGGTGATTCTTACTGAGCACTGCTGCAGGTGACATGCACCCATGGGGATGACACCTCTGTGAGTGAGTCAACTCTGGTGTGATCCTTTCTGAGCACCACTGCAGGTGACAAGCAACCATGGGAATGACACCCCTGTGAGTGAGTTAGTTTCTGGGGTGATCCTTACTGAGCACTGCTGCAGGTGACATGCAACCATGGGAATGACACCCCTGTGGGTGAGTTAGTTTCTGGGGTGATCCTTACTGAGCACCGCTGCAAGTGACATGCAACCATGGGAATGACACCCCTGTGAGTGAGTCAGCCTCTGGGGTGATGCTTACTGAGTACCGCTGCAGGAGACATGACACCCCTATGGGTAAGTCAGCCTTGGGGTGATCCTTACTGTGCACCGCTGCAGGTGACATGCACCCATGGGGATGACACCTCTGCGGGTGAGTCAGCCTCTGGGGTGATCCTTACTGAGCACCACTGCAGGTGACATGCATGCGTGGGGATGACACCCCTGTGGGTGAGTCAGCCTCTGGGGTGATCCTTACTGAGCGCCGCTGCAGGTGACATGCACCCATGGGGATGACACCTCTGTGGGTGAGTCAGCCTCTGGGGTGATCCTTACTGAGCACCACTGCAGGTGACATGCATGCGTGGGGATGACACCTCTGTGAGTGAGTCAGCCTCTAGGGTGATCCTTACTGAGCGCCGCTGCAGGTGACATGCACCCATGGGGATGACACCTCTGTGGGTGAGTCAGCCTCTGGGGTGATCCTTACTGAGCACCGCTGCAGGTGACACGCACCTGTGTGGATGACACCCCTGTGAGTGAGTCAGCCTCTGGGGTGATCCTTACTGAGCACTGCTGCATGTGACATGCCACCGTGGGGATGACACCCCTGTGGGTGAGTCGGCCTCTGGGGTGATCCTTACTGACCACTGCTGCAGGTGACACGCACCTGTGTGGATGACACCCCTGTGGGTGAGTCGGCCTCTGAGGTGATCCTTACTGAGCACTACTGCAGGTGACACGCACCTGTGGGGATGACACCCCTGTGGGTGATCTTTACTGAGCATCGCTGCAGGTGACATGCACCCATGGGGATTTCACCCCTGTGAGTGAGTCAGCCTGTGGGGTGATCCTTACTGAGCACCGCTGCAGGTGACATACACCCTTGGGGATTTCACCCCTGTGAGTGAGTCAGCCTCTGGGGTGATCCTTACTAAGCACCGCTGCAGGTAACATGCACCCATGGGGATGACACCTCTGTGAGTGAGTCAGCCTCTGGGGTGATCCTTACTAAGCACCGCTGCACTTAACATGCACCCATGGAGATGGCACCCCTGTGAGAAAGTTTGCCTCTGGGTTGATCCTTACTGAGCATCGCTGCAGGTGACATGCACCCATGGGGATGACACCCCTGTGAGTGAGTCAGCCTCTGGGGTGATCCTTACTGAGCACCGCTGCAGGTGACAGGCACCCTTGGGGATTTCACCTCTGTGAGTGAGTCAGCCTCTGAGGTGATCCTTAGTGAGCACCGCTGCAGGTGACATGCACCCATGGGGATGACATCTCTGAGAGTGAGTCAGCCTCTGGGGTGATCCTTACTGAGTAACGCTGCAGGTGACATGCACCCATGGGGATGACATCTCTGAGAGTGAGTCAGCCTCTGGGGTGATGCTTACTGAGTACCGCTGCAGGAGACATGACACCCCTATGGGTAAGTCAGCCTTGGGGTGATCCTTACTGAACACCACTGCAGGTGACATACAACCGTGGGGATAACACCCATGTGGGTGAGTCAGCCTCTGGGGTGATCTTTACTGAGCACCGCTGCAGGTGACAGGCGCCCATGGGGATGACACCTCTGTGAGTGAGTTAGCCTCTGGGGTGATCCTTACTGAGCACCGCTGCAGATGATATGCACCCATGAGGATGAAACCCCTGTGAGTGAGTCAGCCTCTGGGGTGATCCTTACTGAGCACCGCCGCAGGTGACATACAACCGTGGGGATAACACCCATGTGGGTGAGTCAGCCTCTGGGGTGATCTTTACTGAGCACCGCTGCAGGTGACAGGCGCCCATGGGGATGACACCTCTGTGAGTGAGTTAGCCTCTGGGGTGATCCTTACTGAGCACCGCTGCAGATGATATGCACCCATGAGGATGAAACCCCTGTGAGTGAGTCAGCCTTTGGGGTGATCCTTACTGAGCACCGCCGCAGGTGACATACAACCGTGGGGATAACACCCATGTGGGTGAGTCAGCCTCTGGGGTGATCTTTACTGAGCACCGCTGCAGGTGACAGGCACCCATGGGGATGACACCTCTGTGGGTGAGTCAGCCTCTGGGGTGATCTTTACTGAGCACCACTGCAGGTGACATGCAAGCGTGGGAATGACACCTCTGTGGGTGAGTCAGCCTCTGAGGTGATCCTTACTGAGCACCACTGCAGGTGACATGCATGCGTGGGGATGACACCTCTGTGAGTGAGTCAGCCTCTGAGGTTATCCTTACTGAGCACTGCTGCAGGTGACATGCACCCATGGGGATGACACCCTTGTGAGTGAGTCAGCCTCTGGGGTGATCCTTACTGAGCACCGCTGCAGGTGACATGCAACCGTGGAAATGACACCCCTGTGAGTGAGTCAGCCTCTGGGGTGATCCTTACTGAGCAAAGCTGCAGGTGACATGCACCCATGGAGATGACACCCCTGTGGGTGAGTCAGCCTCTGGTGTGATCCTTACTGAGCACCGCTGCAGGTGACATGCACCCATGGGGATGACTCCCCTGTGAGTGAGTCAGCCTCTGGTGTGATCCTTACTGAGCACCACTGCAGGTGACATGCACCCGTGGGGATGACTCCCCTGTGAGTGAGTCAGCCTCTGGGGTGTTCCTTACTGAGCACCGCTGCAGGTGACATGCACCCATGGGGATAACAGCTCTGTCAGTGAGTCAGCCTCTGGGGTGATCCTTGCTGAGCACCGCTGCAGGTGACATGCACCCATGTGGATGACACCCCTGTGAGTGAGTCAGCCTCTGGGGTGATCCTTGCTGAGCACCGCTGCAGGTGACATGCACCCATGTGGATGACACCCCTGTGAGTGAGTCCGCCTCTGGTGTGATCCTTACAGAGCACCGCTGCAGGTGACATGCACCCATGGGGATGACACCCTTGTGGGTGAGTTAGTTTCTGGGGTGATCCTTACTGAGCATCGCTGCAGGTGACAAGCACCCAGTCGATGAAACCCATGTGAGTGAGTCAGCCTCTGAAGTGATCCTTACTAAGCACCGCTGCAGGCGACAAGCACCTGTGGGAATGACACCCCTGTGGGTGAGTCAGCCTCTTCTGTGATCCTTACTGAGCACCATTGCAGGTGACAAGCACCCATGGGGATGACAACTCTGTGAGTGAGTTAGTTTCTGGGGTGATCCTTACTGAGCACCGCTGCAGGTGACATGCACCCATGGGGATGACACCTCTGTGGGTGACTCAGCCTCTGGGGTGATCCTTACTGAGCGACGCTGCAGGTGACGTGCACCGATGGGGATGACACCTCTGTGGGTGAGTCAGCCTCTGGGGTGATCCTTACTGAGCACCGCTGCAGGTGACATGCACCCATGGGGATATGACACCTCTGTGAGTGAGTCAGCCTCTGGGTGATCCTTACTGAGCACCGCTGCAGGTGACATGCACCCGTGGGGATGACTCCCCTGTGAGTGAGTCAGCCTCTGGGGTGATCCTTACTGACCATCGCTGAAGGTGACATGCACCCATGTGGATGACACCCCTGTGAGTGAGTCAGCCTCTGGGGTGATCCTTGCTGAGCACCGCTGCAGGTGACATGCACCCATGTGGATGATACCCCTGTGAGTGAGTCCGCCTCTGGGGTGATCCTTACTGAGCACCGCTGCAGGTGACATGCACCCATGGGGATGACACCCCTGTGGGTGAGACAGCTTCTGGGTTGATCCTTATAGAGCACCGCTGCATGTGACATGCACCCGTGGGGATGACACCCATGTGGGTGAGACAGCTTCTGGGTTAATCCTTATAGAGCACCGCTGCATGTGACATGCACCCGTGGGGATGACACCCATGTGGGTGCGTCAGCCTCTGGGGTGAGCCTTACTGAGCACCGCTGCAGGTGACATGCACCCATGGGGATGACACCTCTGTGAGTGAGTCAGCCTCTGGGTGATCCTTACTGAGCACCGCTGCAGGTGACATGCACCCGTGGGGATGACACCTCTGTGGGTGAGTCAGCCTCTGGAGTGATCCTTACTAAGCACCACTGCAGGTGACATGCATGCGTGGGGATGACACCTCTGTGAGTGAGTGACACAAAGCTAGGAGGGAGAGCTAATACTAGAGAAGAGAGAGAGAGGATTCAAAAAGACCTAAATAAACTGGAGCAGTGGGCAGCAACCAACAGAATGGTTTTTAACAGGGAAAAATGCAAAGTACTACATCTGGGCAATAAAAATGAAAAAAGCATATACAGAATGGGAGGAATAGAGCTAAGCAACAGTACATGTGAAAAAGACTTAGGTATACTAATAGATCATAGACTGAACATGAGTCAACAGTGTGATGCAGCAGCAAAAAAGGCAAATACAATTCTGGGATGTATTAACAGAAGCATACAGTCTAGATCACATGAAGTCATTATCGGTCTTTACTCCTCTTTGGTCAGACCTCATCTGGAATACTGTGTACAGTTTTGGGCACCACATTTTAAAAAAGACATAGACAAACTGGAGCAAGTTCAGAGAAGAGCGACCAGAATGGTGACTGGTCTGCAAACCATGTCCTATGAGGAACGGTTGCAGGATTTGGGAATGTTTAGCTTGCAAAAAAGAAGACTGAGAGGAGACTTAATAGCTGTCTACAAATATGTCAAGGGCTGTCACATTGTAGAAGGATCATCTTTATTCTCATTTGCACAAGGAAAGACTAGAAGCAATGGGATGAAACTAAATGGGAGGAGACACAGATTAGATATTAGAAAAAACTTTTTGACAGTTAGGGTGATTAATGAGTGGAACAGGCTGCCACGAGAGGTGGTGAGTTCCCCTTCAATGGACGTCTTCAAACAGAGGCTGGACAGACATCTGTCTGAGATGATCTAGTGAATCCTGCTTTGAGCAGGGGGTTGGACCAGATGACCCAGGAGGTCCCTTCCAACTCTACCATTCTATTCTATGATTCTAGGGTGATCCTTACTGAGCGCCGCTGCAGGTGATATGCACCCATGGGGATGACACCTCTGTGGGTGAGTCAGCCTCTGGGGTGATCCTTACTGAGCACCGCTGAAGGTGACATCCAACCGTGGGGATGACACCCCTGTGAGTGAGTCATCCTCTGGGGTGATCCTTATTGATCAACACTGCATGTGACATGCAACCGTGGGAATGACACCCCTGTGGGTGACTCAGCCTCTGGGGTGATCCTTACTGAGCGCCGCTGCAGGTGACATGCACCCATGGGGATGACACCTCTGTAGGTGAGTCAGCCTCTGGGGTGATCCTTACTGAGCACTGCTGCAGGTGACATGCACCCATGGGGATGACACCCTTGTGAGTGAGTCAGCCTATGGGGTGATCCTTACTGAGCACCGCTGCAGGTGACATGCAACCGTGGGAATGACACCCCTGTGAGTGAGTCATCCTCTGGGGTGATCCTTACTGAGCAAAGCTGCAGGTGACATGCACCCATGGAGATGACACCCCTGGGGGTGAGTCAGCCTCTGGGTGATCCTTACTGAGCACCGCTGCAGGTGACATGCACCCGTGGGGATGACTCCCCTGTGAGTGAGTCAGCCTCTGGGGTGATCCGTACTGACCATCGCTGAAGGTGACATGCACCCGTGGGGATGACACCTCTGTGGGTGAGTCAGCCTCTGGGGTGATCCTTGCTGAGCACCGCTGCAGGTGACATGCACCCGTGGGGATGACTCCCCTGTGAGTGAGTCAGCCTCTGGGGTGATACTTACTGACCATCGCTGAAGGTGACATGCACCCGTGGGGATGACACCTCTGTGGGTGAGTCAGCCTCTGGGGTGATCCTTACTGAGCATCGCTGCAGGTGACATGCACCCGTGGGGATGACTCCCCTGTGACTGAGTCAGCCTCTGGGGTGATCCTTGCTGAGCACCGCTGCAGGTGACATGCACCCATGTGGATGACACCCCTGTGAGTGAGTCAGCCTCTGGGGTGATCCTTGCTGAGCACCGCTGCAGGTGACATGCACCCATGTGGATGATACCCCTGTGAGTGAGTCCGCCTCTGGGGTGATCCTTACTGAGCACCGCTGCAGGTGACATGCACCCATGGGGATGACACCCCTGTGGGTGAGACAGCTTCTGGGTTGATCCTTATAGAGCACCGCTGCATGTGACATGCACCCGTGGGGATGACACCCATGTGGGTGCGTCAGCCTCTGGGGTGAGCCTTGCTGAGCACCGCTGCAGGTGACATGCACCCATGTGGATGACACCCCTGTGAGTGAGTCAGCCTCTGGGGTGATCCTTGCTGAGCACCGCTGCAGGTGACATGCACCCATGTGGATGATACCCCTGTGAGTGAGTCCGCCTCTGGGGTGATCCTTACTGAGCACCGCTGCAGGTGACATGCACCCATGGGGATGACACCCCTGTGGGTGAGACAGCTTCTGGGTTGATCCTTATAGAGCACCGCTGCATGTGACATGCACCCGTGGGGATGACACCCATGTGAGTGAGTCAGCCTCTGGGTGATCCTTACTGAGCACCGCTGCAGGTGACATGCACCCGTGGGGATGACACCTCTGTGGGTGAGTCAGCCTCTGGAGTGATCCTTACTAAGCACTGCTGCAGGTGACATGCACCCATGGGGATGACACCTCTGTGGGTGAGAAAGCCTCTGGGGTGATCCTTACTGAGCACCGCTGCAGGTGACAAGCACCCATGGGGATGACACCTCTGTGGGTGAGTCAGCCTCTGGAGTGATCCTTACTAAGCACCGCTGCAGGTGACATGCACCCGTGGGGATGACACCTCTGTGGGTGAGTCAGCCTCTGGAGTGATCCTTACTAAGCACTGCTGCAGGTGACATGCACCCATGGGGATGACACCTCTGTGGGTGAGTCAGCCTCTGGGGTGATCCTTACTGAGCATCGCTGCAGGTGACATGCACCCATGGGGATGACACCCCTGTGGGTGTGTCAGCCTCTGGAGTGATCCTTACTGAGCACTGCTGCAGGTGACATGCACCCATGGGGATGACACCTCTGTGAGTGAGTCAACTCTGGTGTGATCCTTACTGAGCACCGCTGCAGGTGACATGCACCCATGGGGATGACACCTCTGTGAGTGAGTCAACTCTGGTGTGATCCTTACTGAGCGCCGCTGCAGGTGACATGCACCCATGGGGATGACACCTCTGTGAGTGAGTCAACTCTGGTGTGATCCTTTCTGAGCAACACTGCAGGTGACAAGCACCCGTGGGAATGACACCCCTGTGAGTGAGTTAGTTTCTGGGGTGATCCTTACTGAGCACTGCTGCAGGTGACATGCAACCATGGGAATGACACCCCTGTGAGTGAGTCAGCCTCTGGGGTGATGCTTACTGAGTACCGCTGCAGGAGACATGACACCACTATGGGTAAGTCAGCCTTGGGGTGATCCTTACTGTGCACCGCTGCAGGTGACATGCACCCATGGGGATGACACCCCTGTGAGTGAGTCAGCCTCTGGTGTGATCCTTACTGAGCACCGCTGTAGTTGATATGCAACCGTGGGGATGACACCCCTGTGAGTGAGTCAGCCTCTGGTGTGATCCTTACTGAGCACCACTGCAGGTGACATGCAAGCGTGGGAATGACACCTCTGTGGGTGTCTCAGCCTCTGGGGGTGATCCTTACTGAGCACCACTGCAGGTGACATGCATGCGTGGGGATGACACCTCTGTGAGTGAGTCAGCCTCTAGGGTGATCCTTACTGAGCGCCGCTGCAGGTGGCATGCACCCATGGGGATGACACCTCTGTGGGTGAGTCAGCCTCTGGGGTGATCCTTACTGAGCGCCGCTGCAGGTGACATGCACCCATGGGGATGACACCTCTGTGGGTGAGTCAGCCTCTGGGGTGATCCTTACTGAGCACCGCTGCAGCAGACATCCAACCGTGGGAATGACACCCCTGTGAGTGAGTCAGCCTCTGGGTGATCCTTATTGATCAACGCTGCATGTGACATGCAACCGTGGGAATGACACCCCTGTGGGTGAGTCAGCCTCTGCTGTGATCCTTACTGAGCACCGCTGCAGGTGACATGCACCCATGGGGATGACACCTCTGTGAGTGAGTCAGCCTCTGGGTGATCCTTATTGATCAACGCTGCATGTGACATTCACTCGTGGGGATGACAGCCCTGTCAGTGAGTCAGCTTCTGGGGTGATCCTTGCTGAGCACCGCTGCAGGTGACATGCACCCATGTGGATGACACCCCTGTGAGTGAGTCAGCCTCTGGGGTGATCCTTACTGAGCACGGCTGCAGGTGACATGCACCCATGGGGATGACACCCCTCTGAGTGAGTCAGCTTCTGGGGTGATCCTTACTGAGCACGGCTGCAGGTGACATGCACCCATGGGGATGACACCCCTGTGGGTGAGACAGCTTCTGGGTTGATCCTTATAGAGCACCGCTGCAGGTGACATGCACCCGTGGGGATGACACCCATGTGGGTGAGTCAGCCTCTGGGGTGATCCTTACTGAGCATCGCTGCAGGTGACATGCACCCATGGGGATGACACCCCTGTGGGTGAGACAGCTTCTGGGTTGATCCTTATAGAGCACCGCTGCATGTGACATGCACCTGTGGGGATGACACTGTGACACCCCAGGGGTCTGGTTGCCACAGTGATAGAGATATTATGTCTGAGAGCAGGTGGGAGGTCCTTTGGTCAGGGATCCTGTGCATGCCACACCTCCTGCCCAGTCTTGGGAGGGGAAGAACTTCCCCTATATAAACCCGGGGCTGAAGCAGGGTTAGCAGTCAAGGAGAGTAGAGACAAGAAACAGCAGAAGCAATACTACTACGAGTCAGGGGCTGGCAGCTGCAGAGCTCGCCCTGACTGAGAAGCTTTCTTACCGGACCCAGCGTCCGAGGCTGTGGGGACTAACTCTTACCCAGCAGCAGAAGCCGACCGGCAGGGGATTTCAGGTCCTCAGGCCCAGAAACCCGAAGGCACGGTCACACGCGTGGGACCAGCACCGCCATCGTGGAGCGGAAGCCATTAGAAGGCCCCGAGTCACCGGCCATACGGGTGAGCACCACACGGTACACTCAGGGACGTGGGCTACTTATATCCGCTTCTAGCAAGGTAGCCAGAAGAGTACAGTCAGTTTGGGAGGCCTACAACTCCGCCTGGCCAGGGGAGATCCCATCTGCTCAAGGACTGACCAGGCCCCGTTCACTAGCAAGTACTCCGGGAGGGTCTATCGTTGTTACCAGTAAAGACCCTGAATTACACCGCACCGTCTCTGAGTGGTTCCTGCTACCCCCATCATCCACATCTGCTGCCCTGAGGCCATACCCCTCCCGTTGGGGGTTATACCATCTACGCTGCACCATCCATCCACCGGCCTCAGCGGACTGTCCTGCAGCGGCAGCTCCATAGCTGCATTCAACGGGTGGCGTAGTCGTCCTGCATCTACCGCTGTTACATCGCCGCTCAGTTTGACTCCCTGGGCACGGACCGGGTCACCGCCACGGGACTACAACCCTCAAGAGATCCGGCTCCGGGTAAGCTCCCGCGTGCGCAACGCAGCGCGACACAGGCCCAGGGGCGCGTCAACTTTGGCGTAGTCGGCAGGATTTCGTGCCCGCAACCACCGGGTACTGCGTGCCTGAAAAAGAGACTTTTCAAACTTACCTGTGGTGAAGATTCCCGCCATCCGGCGCCATCTTCAGCCTTCTTCCCGCCATCGGTGAAGTTTCCCGCCATCCGGCGCCATCTTCTGCCTTCTTCCCGCCATCCGTGGAGTTTTCCCGCCATTGGACGCCATCTTGAGGACGCCGCGAGGGAAGAAGAGGGGCGTTGACTCCGAAAGCGCGCGAGAACTGAAGCCCCGCCTCACGTCCGGACGTTGCGTAAGGTCCTGGAAGGAGCCCAGCAGACGCCGACGTCACAGGAGCGCGACGGAAGGTCCTCAACCCTGACGATCCACTGCGGAGCCGCGGCCTACGGAACAGGATCATCGCAAGGTAGGCCACGGTCCACTAGGGGGGAGGAAGATGTCGGATACGGAGGAGAGCTTCACTGCCTCAACCCCCGCCAGCGCTACCGCTGCTGCAGTTATGCCCTTCACCATGCTCTATATCCCGGGAGCAGCTTGGCTACCCCAGTACTCAGGGGAGTCACATACCCTGCATGACTTTAGAGAAAAGCTGGATAGCCTCTTCCAGGTGTACCCCCTCACAGAAGAGCAAAAAGTGAGCATCCTGGTGGCCCAACTAACCAGGGCAGCCAAAAGGGAAGTAAAATCCTGGCCACCTGGGAGGAAGACTGTCGCAGGGATACTAACCCGGCTGAAGGACACCTTTGATACCCGCACCTCAGCCGAGATTAAGCTTAGATTCTACGGGTGCAAGCAGCGAGCGCATGAGAGTATAAGGGACTATGCACTAAACCTACAAGAGGCCCTGAGGGCCATTAAGCAGACCGACCCTGATGGAGTGGGAAACGAGGACAGGCTGTTGACCGAACAGTTTATAGAGGGACTGTATTGTAATACCCACCGAACCCAGTTGCGGGCAATGGCCTTACAGGATCCCCATCTGGGCTTTGCACAGTTCAAGGACAGAGCCATTCGGGTGCTCCGAGAACCGGCACCGGGTGGCGTTGTGACCCACAAGCGCCCTGCTATCACTTACCACCAGGAGGCGGCGCCCTTGTCGGCAGGGCCTGTGGGAGCTGATGCGCAGGCTTTGGACAATGACCCGGCTCCAGACCTACACCATCAGGTCCAAGAGCTAGTGAAGAGCGTTGCTGTGCTAACCCGAACTGTGCAGTCTTTACAGGCTTCCACCCCAGGGAAGATATTACCCGCTACCCTGACGACGACTTGAGTATCATCGCCAGCAATGGCCAGCCCGTGCCACAGATCGGATTTAAAGAGGTGACCATCAAAATCGGTAGAGTCGAACTGGCAGCACAGGGACTGATCATTGCAGATATTGACAAACATGAGAGTCACCCAAAAATAACTCTAGGAACTAATGTAATTGAAAATTGTCTTGCAGAGGTGATTTTCCTTTTACAGCAGGTTGCCAAGAACGCCAGCTCCGGCGAGCAGCGGGTGCTCCAGAAAGAGATCCGGGCACTGATGCGACGGCAACAGGTGGAACTCTCCGGCGGTGAGATTGGTAGCGTAAGAATGTGTGACCCTTTTCCTATTGCCATGCCCCCAAAAAGTGAAATGATGATTTGGTGCCGGGCAGCTATTGGTCTGAGAGGTAGAGATTACCAGGCAATGGTAGAACCAGTTTACTCGGACAGTAGGCCCACCATTTTGACAGCACGGGGGGTGGTTGATGTACGCCATGGGAGGGTGCCCGTTCGCATAATAAATATCGGGGAGAGGGAAGTGTACCTGCCCCGGTATGCCACGCTAGCCAAATTATATACCATTAACCAAAATTCTATACAATCTGTGGAACCCTTGCCTCCATCTCACCCGGAGGAAGGTAACGGCTCTAAGAAAAACATGGAGGACTGGTGTCAGCAACTACATCTGGGTACTGACTCCACTCCCGCACACCAGAAACAAGGAGTCTATCGGGTGGTTCAGGAGTACGAGAGAGTGTTCAGTAAACACCCGTTAGACTTCGGGCGAGTCAAGGGGGTAGAACACCACATCCCCACGGGAGACCATCCTCCTATAAAAGAGAGGTATCGACCCGTACCCCCTGCCCACTACCAACACGCCAAGGGGATGCTTAGAGACATGAAGGAGGCTGGGGTGATCATGGATAGCTGTAGCCCCTGGGCAGCTCCACTAGTCTTAGTCCGAAAGAAAGACAACACCATGAGGATGTGTGTAGATTACCGGAAAATCAATCGTATCACACAAAAGGATGCGTACCCCTTACCAAGGATAGAGGAGTCATTGGCTGCTTTAAGATCTGCTAACTTCTTCTCTACCTTGGATCTCACTAGCGGGTACTGGCAGGTTCCTGTAGCAGAGGCGGACCGGGAGAAGACCGCATTCACCACCCCGATGGGACTTAGCGAGTTCACCTGCATGCCGTTCGGACTCTGCAACGCACCGGGAACCTTCCAACGACTAATGGAGTGTTGTCTGGGCCACAGAAACTTCGAGACGGTCCTGTTGTACCTGGACGATGTCATCGTATATTCCAAGACGTATGAGGACCACCTGAAACACCTGGCGGAAGTGTTCGAAGCTCTGGCAAGTTACGGCCTAAAGGTGAAACCCTCCAAGTGTCACCTCCTGAAACCAAAGGTGCAGTACCTGGGACACGTGGTGAGCGCTGACGGAGTGGCTCCCGACCCTGATAAGATCACCGCAATTAAGGAATGGCCAAGCCCCTCCAGCGTAAAAGAAGTGCGGCAGTTCCTCGGGTTGGTAGGCTACTACCGAAGGTTTATTCCCGGTTTCACCAAAAAGGCAGCACCTATGCAGGACCTCCTGATAGGCCAGTCCCGGAAGGCCAAGAACCAGAAGCCGCCCTTCAAATGGGAGGAGCTGGAAGAAGAGTCCTTCCGCCAGCTGAAGATGGCCCTCACGGGGGACGAAATCCTGGCGTACCCGGATTATAGCCAGCCCTTTATCCTCTACACCGACGCCAGTCATCGGGCTAGGAGCCGTACTGTCCCAGATCCAGCAGGGGAAGGAACGAGTAATCGCCTACGCCAGCCGAAAACTGCGACCCACCGAAAGGAACCCCGAGAATTACAGCTCATTTAAGTTAGAGTTCCTGGCCGTAGTATGGGCAGTCACCGAGCGCTTTAAGCATTACCTCGCTTCTTCCCGGTTCACCGTGTACACGGATAACAACCCGTTGACACACCTGGACACGGCAAGACTCGGTGCCCTAGAGCAGAGGTGGATGGCCCGTCTGTCCAACTACGAGTTCACAATCAAATACCGGGCAGGACGCTCCAATACCAACGCGGACGCCCTGTCCAGGATGCCCAACCTGCCGGACGGAGGAGAAGATCCGGAGGGACTGGAAGAAGTTGAACTCCCTGCGTTCCACCGTCATGGGACTATCCAGTATTCCCACCGGGTAAGGAGTAAGCAGGCTGCTACGTTGAACCCCTTACCCCACTACAACTGGGCGGAAACGCAAGACAGCGACCCTGCCGTCCGACTGGTGAAGGAGATGCTGACTCGGCCGGAGGCTCGCCTTGAACCAGACGCTCCGGAGGAAGCCAAACAACTATGGGCAGAGAAGAGTCGACTGTTCCTTTACAAAGGGAAGTTGTGCCGCAGAATGGTTAACTCCCGGACGCATGAATTACTCTGGCAAGTAGTGGTGCCACGAAGAGACGCAGCCATGGTGATGGAGGCATACCACGACGGAGCTGGACACTTCGGGTGGAAGAAGCTGGAGTTCCTGCTGCGCGAGCGGTTCCACTGGGTAGGCATGAGGGGAACCATCGAGAAGTGGTGCAGAGACTGTGGCCCGTGCAACCTAAGAAGGAAGGACCGTGCCAGCCAGAAGACTCCCCTGCAGTCCATCGTCACCCGGCAACCGTTGGAACTGGTAGCCTTGGATCATGTAAAACTGACCCCAAGCAGAAGTGGCTACGTCTACGCGTTAACCATGGTGGATCATTACTCCCGGTTTCTGGTTGTCGTCCCCGTCAAGGACTTAACGGCTCAAACAGCAGCTAGAGCCTTCCAGCAGCACTTTTGCCGTCCACACGGGTACCCGGACCAAGTGCTGACGGACCAGGGACCTGCCTTTGAAGCGGAGGTCTTCCAGGAATTCTGCAATCTGTATGGCTGCCGGAAGATAAGGACGACACCCTACCATCCGCAAACTAATGGACTTTGTGAGAAAATGAACCAGGTGGTAATGGATCTTCTAAAAACGTTGCCCCTGGAAGAACGCAGTCTGTGGCCTGAGAAGTTGCCCGATCTGGTGGACCTATACAACCACATCCCGGTAGGTTCCACCAACTGTACCCCGGCTTACCTAATGAGGGCAAGACCTGGTAAGTTACCTGTTGACCTGGAAATGGGAGTCCTGACACCCGAGGACACTTCACCAGAAACAGACTGGGACACAGAGAGGCAGCAGCAGTACTGGAGAGTACAGGAGAGCGTGGAGCGAAGTCTTTGTCAGGCTAGGGAAAGACAAGAGAAAACTTACAACCAGTATGCTCCCGCTGTTCCCCTGGTACCCGGAGAGCAGGTCTTGAAGAGGAAGAGACGGCTCCACAAGTTGGATGACCAGTGGGAGAAGGACCCGTACACCGTACTGCCCTCAAGCCACGAGAACCCGAAGGTTTGTACCATCAGTAAAGACGGAGGGGAAACCACAGCCATTGTATCCCGGGACCACCTGAAGAAGTGTCCCGAACAACTGAGGAACCCTGAAGAGGAACAAGAAGACCATCGACCCGTAGAGGAAAGGGAAGATATGGTTAGTACTGTGCTCGGGGACTTCCCTCGGTCTTGGACTCAAGTCAATGGTGCAGTTGTGGTACCCGTACTCACCTTCCTCCAACCAGCATCCCAAGCACCTACGGAGCAACAGGTAGAGCTGGAAGAACAGCTGGTCCAGGAGGCAGAAGACTCCACACAAGGAGAACAGGAGGATCAACCCTCTGCTTATAGTGAGCCTGCCGTACCCCTAGTGAGACAAAGAGCCGGTAGACAGCTGCCCAGTTTACCCTTGACAGCTCCTACACCCTGTAGTTCAGGGCCAGACAGTCAGCTCCGTAGGTCCACTAGGGCCACTAGAGGCCAGTTACCCGCACGCTGGAGGATTTGAAGTGTATAAATTGTTTTATTTATGTTTATCTGTGTATTGTTGCTTGTGTATAATTTTGTGTTTCCAGTTATTTTTAGGAATCCTTGGTGGATTTACCGGGAATCCTTGTACATAGTTGGAGCGTAACCCAGGATGGACTAGAGACTGTTAAGGACTCGGGGTAGGACAACACCCCTGTGGGTGAGTCATCCTCTGGGGTGATCCTTACTGAGCACCGCTGCAGCTGACATGCACCCGTGGGGATGACCCCTCTGTGAGTGAGTCAGCCTCTGGGGTGATCCTTACTGACCACTGCTGCAGGTGACACGCACCTGTGTGGATGACACCCCTGTGAGTGAGTCAGCCTCTATGGTGATCCTTACTGAGCACTGCTGCATGTGACATACAACCGTGGGGATGACACCCCTGTGGGTGAGTCGGCCTCTGAAGTGATCCTTACTGAGCACTACTGCAGGTGACATGCACCCATGGGGATGACACCCACGTGGGTGAGTCAGCCTCTGTGGTGATCCTTACTGAGCATCGCTGAAGGTGACATGCACCCATGGGGATGACATCTCTGTGAGTGAGACAGCCTCTGGGGTGATCCTTACTGGGCACCGCTGCAGGTGACATGCACCCATGGGGATGACACCTCTGTGGGTGAGTCAGCCTCTGGGGTGATCCTTACTAAGCACCGCTGCAGGTAACATGCATCCATGGAGATGGCACCAATGTGAGAAAGTTTGCCTCTGGGTTGATCCTTACTGAGCATCGCTGCAGGTGACATGCATCCATGGAGATGGCACCCCTGTGGGTGAGTCAGCCTCTGGGGTGATCCTTACTGAGCACCGCTGCAGGTGACATGCACCCATTCGGATTTCACCCCAGTGGGTGAGTCAACCTCTGGGGTGATCCTTACTGAGCACCGCTGCAGGTGACAAGCACCTGTGGGTATGAAACCCCTGTGGGTGAGATAGCTTCTTGGGTGATCCTTACTGAGCACAGCTGCAGGTGACATGCACCCATGGGGATGACACCTCTGTGGGTGAGTCAGCCTCTGGGGTGATTCTTACTGAGCACCGCTGCAGGTGACAAGCACCCATGGGGATGACACCCCTGTGAGTGAGTCAGCCTCTAGAGTGATCCTTACTGAGCACCGCTGCAGGTGACATGCACCCGTGGGGATGACACCCCTGTGAGTGAGTCAGCCTCTGGGGTGATCCTTACTGAGCAAAGCTGCAGGTGACATGAACCCATGGGGATGACACCCCTGTGATTGAGTCAGCCTCTGGGGTGATCCTTACTGAGCACTGCTGCAGGTGACATGCACCCATAGGGGTGACACCTCTGTGGGTGAGTCAGCCTCTGTGGTGATCCTTTCTGAACACCACTGCAGGTGACAAGCACCTGTGGGAATGACACCCCTGTGAGTGAGTCAGCCTCTGGGGTGATCCTTACTGAGTAACGCTGCAAGTGACAAGCACCTGTGGGAATGACACCTCTGTGAGTAAGTCAGCCTCTGGGTTGATGCTTACTGAGTACCGCTGCAGGAGACATGACACCCCTATGGGTAAGTCAGCCTTGGGGTGATCCTTACTGTGCTCCGCTGCAGGTGACATGCACCCATGGGGATGACACCTCTGTGGGTGAGTCAGACTCTGGGGTGATCCTTACAGAGCATCGCTGCAGGTGACATGCACCCATGGGGATGACACCTCTGTGGGTGAGTCAGCCTCTGGGGTGATCCTTACTGAGCATCGCTGCAGGTGACATGCACCCATGGGTATGACACCCCTGTGGGTGAGTCAGCCTCTGGGGTGATCCTTACTGATCACTGCTGCAGGTAACATGCACCCATGGGGATGACACCCTTGTGAGTGAGTCAGCCTCTGGGGTGATCCTTACTGAGCACCGCTGCAGGTGACATGCACCCATGGGGATGACACCTCTGTGAGTGAGTCAGCCTCTGGGGTGATCCGTTCTGAGCACCGCTGCAGATGACAATAACCCATGGGGATGACACCCCTGTGGGTGAGTTAGTTTCTGGGGTGATCCTTACTGAGCACCGCTGCAGGTGACATGCACCCATGAGGATGACACCCCTGTGAGTGAGTCAGCCTCTGGGGTGATCCTTCCTGAGCGCCGCTGCAGGTGACATGCTCCCTTGGGGATGACACCTTTCTGAGTGAGTCAGCCTCTGGGGTGATCCTTACTGAGCACCGCTGCAGGTGACATGCACCCATGGGCTTACACCTCTGTGAGTGAGTCAGCCTCTGGGGTGATCCTTACTGAGAACCGCTGCAGGTGACATGCACCCATGGGGATGACACCACTGTGACTGAGTCAGCCTCTGGGGTGATCCTTACTGAGAACCGCTGCAGGTGACATGCACCCATGGGGATGACACCCCTGTGGGTGAGTCTGCCTCTGGTGTGATCCTTACTGAGAACCGCTGCAGGTGACATGCACCCATGGGGATGACACCCCTGTGAGTGAGTCAGCTTCTGGGGTGATCCTTAATGAGCATCACTGCAGGTGACATGCACCCATGGAGATGACAAATCTGTGAGTGAGTCACCCTCTGGGGTGATCCTTACTGAGCACCGATACAGGTCGCATGCACCCATGGGGATGACACCCCTGTGGGTGAGTCAGCCTCTGGGGTGATCCTTACTGAGCACTGCTGCAGGTGACATGCACCCGTGGGGATGACACCTCTGTGGGTGAGTCAGCCTCTGTGGTGATCCTTACTGAGCACCGCTGCAGGTGACATGCACCCGTGGGGATGTCACCCCTGTGAGTGAGTCAGCCTCTGGGGTGATCCTTACTGAGCACCGCTGCAGGTGACATGCACCCATGGGGATTTCACCCATGTGGGTGAATCAACCTCTGGGGTGATCCTTACTGAGCACCGGTGCAGGTGACATGCACCCATGAGGATGACACCCCTGTGAGTGAGTCAGCCTCTGAGTTGATCCTTACTGAGCACCGCTGCAGGTAACATGCATCCATGAAGATGGCACCCCTGTGAGAAAGTTTGCCTCTGGGGTGATCCTTACTGAGCATCGCTGCAGGTGAAATGCACCCATGAGGATAACACCCCTGTGAGTGAGTCAGCCTCTGGGGTGATCCTTACTGAGCACTGCTGCAGGTGACATGCACCCTTGGGGATGACACCCCTATGGGTGAGTCTGCCTCTCGGGTGATCCTTACTGAGAACCGCTGCAGGTGACATGCACCCATGGGGATCACACCCCTGTGAGTGAGTCAGCCTCTGGGGTGATCCTTACTGAGCATCGCTGCAGGTGACATGCACCCATGGGGATGATACCCCTGTGAGTGAGTCAGCCTCTGGATTGATCCTTGCTGAGCAACACTGCAGGTAACATGCACCCATGGGGATGACACCCCTGTGGGTGAGATAGCTTCTTGGGTGATCCTTACTGAGCACAGCTGCAGGTGACATGCACCCATGGGGATGACACCTCTGTGGGTGAGTCAGCCTCTGGGGTGATTCTTACTGAGCACCGCTGCAGGTGACAAGCACCTGTGCGTATGACACCCCTGTGAGTGAGTCAGCCTCTGGGGTGATCCTTACTGAGCAAAGCTGCAGGTGACATGAACCCATGGGGATGACACCCCTGTGATTGAGTCAGCCTCTGGGGTAATCCTTACTGAGCACGGCTGCAGGTGACATGCATCCATGGGGATGACACCCCTGTGATTGAGTCAGCCTCTGGGGTGATCCTTACTGAGCACGGCTGCAGGTGACATGCACCCATGGGGTTGACACCTCTGTGAGTGAGTCAACTCTGGTGTGATCCTTACTGAGCACCGCTGCAGGTGACATGCACCCATGGGGATGACACCTCTGTGGGTGAGTCAGCCTCTGTGGTGATCCTTTCTGAACACTGCTGCAGGTGACAAGCACCTGTGGGAATGACACTCCTGTGAGTGAGTCAGCCTCTGGAGTGATGCTTACTGAGTACCGCTGCAGGAGACATGACACCCCTATGGGTAAGTCAGCCTTGGGGTGATCCTTACTGAACACCACTGCAGGTGACAAGCACCTGTGGGAATGACACCCCTGTGAGTGAGTCAGCCTCTGGGGTGATCCTTACTGAGTAACGCTGCAGGTGACAAGCACCTGTGGGAATGACACCTCTGTGAGTGAGTCAGCCTCTGGGGTGATGCTTACTGAGTACCGCTGCAGGAGACATGACACCCCTATGGGTAAGTCAGCCTTGGGGTGATCCTTACTGAACACCACTGCAGGTGACAAGCACCTGTGGGAATGACACCCCTGTGAGTGAGTCAGCCTCTGGGGTGATCCTTACTGAGCACTGCTGTAGGTGACATGCACCCGTCGGGATGACACCCATGTGGGTGAGTCAGCCTCTGGGGTGATCCTTACTGAGCACCGCCGCAGGTGACATAAAACCGTGGGGATAACACCCATGTGGGTGAGTCAGCCTCTGGGGTGATACTTACTGAGCACGGCTGCAGGAGACATGCACCCATGGGGATGACACCTCTGTGGAAGAGTCAGCCTCTGGATTGATCCTTACTGAGCACCGCTGCAGGTGACATGCACTCATGGGGATGACACCTCTGTGGGTGAGTCAGCCTCTGGGGTGATCCTTACTGAGCACCGCTGCAGATGATATGCACCCATGAGGATGAAACCCCCGAGGGTGAGTCAGCCTCTGGGGTGATCCTTACTGAGCACTGCTGCAGGCGACAAGCACCTGTGGGAATGACACCCCTGTGGGTGAGTCAGCCTCTTCTGTGATCCTTACTGAGCATCGCTGCAAGTGACATGCACCCATGGGGATGACACCCCTGTGAGTGAGTCAGCCTCTGTGGTGATCCATACTGAGCACCGCTGCAGGTGACATACACTCATGGGGATGACACCCTTGTGGGTGATTTAGTTTCTGGGGTGATCTTTACTGAGCATCCCTGCAGGTGACAAGCACCCATGGGGATGACACCTCTGTGGGTAAGTCAGCCTCTGGGGTGATCCTTACTGAGCACTGCTGCAGGCGAAAAGCACCTGTGGGAATGACACCCCTGTGGGTGAGTCAGCCTCTTCTGTGATCTTTACTGAGCATCGCTGCAGGTGACATGCACCCATGGGGATGACACCCCTGTGAGTGAGTCAGCCTCTGGGGTGATCCTTACTGAGCACCGCTGGAGGTGACATGCAACCATGGGAATGACACCTCTGTGGGTGAGTCAGCCTCTGGGGTGATTCTTACTGAGCACCGCTGCAGATGACAAGCACCCATGGGGATGACACCCCTGTGAGTGAGTCAGCCTCTGGGGTGATCCTTACTGAGCACCATTGCAGGTGACATGCACCCATGGGGATGACACCCCTGTGGGTGGGTTATTTTCTGGGGTGATCCTTACTGAGCACCGCTGCAAGTGACATGCAACCATGGGAATGACACCCCTGTGGGTGAGTCAGCCTCTGGGGTGATTCTTACTGAGCACCGCTGCAGGTGACAAGCACCCATGGGGATGACACCCCTGTGAGTGAGTCAGCCTCTGGGGTGATCCTTACTGAGCACCGCTGCAGGTGACATGCATCCATGGGAATGACACCCCTGTGGGTGAGTCAGCCTCTGTGGTGATCCATACTGAGCACCGCTGCAGCTGACATGAACCCGTGGGGATGACACCTCTGTGGGTGAGTCAGCCTCTGGGGTGATCCTTACTCAGCACCGCTACAGGTGACATGCACCCATGGGGATGACACCTCTGTGGGTGAGTTAGCCTCTGGGGTGATCCTTACTCAGCACCGCTGCAGGCGACAAGCACCTGTGGGAATGACACCTCTGTGGGTGAGTCAGCCTCTGGGGTGATCCTTACTGAGCACCGCTGCAGCTGACATGAACCCGTGGGAATGAAACCTCTGTGGGTGAGTCAGCCTCTGGGGTGATCCTTACGGAGTGCCGCTGCAGGTGACATGCAAACGTGGGAATGACACTTCTGTGGGTGAGTCAGCCTCTTCTGTGATCCTTACTGAGCACCATTGCAGGTGACAAGCACCCATGGGGATGACAACTCTGTGAGTGAGTTAGTTTCTGGGGTGATCCTTACTGAGCACCGCTGCAGGTGACATGCACCCATTGGGATGACACCTCTGTGGGTGAGTCAGCCTCTGGGGTGATCCTTACTGAGCACCGCTGCAGTTGATATGCAACCGTAGGAATGAAACCTCTGTGGGTGAGTCAGCCTCTGGGGTGATCCTTACTGAGCGCCGCTGTAGGTGACATGCACCCATGGGGATGACACCTCTGTGGGTGAGTCAGCCTCTGGGGTGATCCTTACTGAGCACCACTGCAGGTGACATACAAGCGTGGGAATGACACCTCTGTGGGTGAGTCAGCCTCTGGGGTGATCATTACTGAGCACCACTGCAGGTGACATGCATGCGTGGGGATGACACCTCTGTGAGTGAGTCAGCCTCTGAGGTGATCCTTACTGAGCACTGCTGCAGGTGACATGCACCCATGGGGATGACACCCTTGTGAGTGAGTCAGCCTCTGGGGTGATCCTTACTGAGCAAAGCTGCAGGTGACATGCACCCATGGAGATGACACCCCTGTGGGTGAGTCAGCCTCTGGTGTGATCCTTACTGAGCACCGCTGCAGGTGACATGCACCCATGGGGATCACAGCCCTGTCAGTGAGTCAGCCTCTGGGGTGATCCTTGCTGAGCACCGCTGCAGGTGACATGCACCCATGTGGATGACACCCCTGTGAGTGAGTCAGCCTCTGGGGTGATCCTTGCTGAGCACCGCTGCAGGTGACATGCACCCATGGGGATGACACCCCTGTGAGTGAGTCCGCCTCTGGGGTGATCCTTACTGAGCACCGCTGCAGGTGACATGCACCCATGGGGATGACACCCCTGTGGGTGAGACAGCTTCTGGGTTGATCCTTATAGAGCACCGCTGCAGGTGACATGCACCCATGGTGATGACACCCTTGTGGGTGAGTTAGTTTCTGGGGTGATCCTTACTGAGCATCGCTGCAGGTGACAAGCACCCAGTCGATGAAACCCATGTGAGTGAGTCAGCCTCTGAAGTGATCCTTACTAAGCACCGCTGCAGGTGACATGCACCCATGGGGATGACACCTCTGTGGGTGAGTCAGCCTCTGGGGTGATCCTTACTGAGCGCCGCTGCAGGTGACATGCACCCATGGGGATGACACCTCTGTGGGTGAGTCAGCCTCTGGGGTGATCCTTACTGAGCACCACTGCAGGTGACATGCATGCGTGGGGATGACACCTCTGTGAGTGAGTCAGCCTCTGAGGTGATCCTTACTGAGCACTGCTGCATGTGACATGCACCCATGGGGATGACACCCTTGTGAGTGAGTCAGCCTATAGGGTGATCCTTACTGAGCACCGCTGCAGGTGACATGCAACCGTGGGAATGACACCCCTGTGGGTGAGTCAGCCTCTGGTGTGATCCTTACTGAGCACCGCTGCAGGTGACATGCACCCATGGGGATATGACACCTCTGTGAGTGAGTCAGCCTCTGGGTGATCCTTACTGAGCACCGCTGCAGGTGACATGCACCCGTGGGGATGACTCCCCTGTGAGTGAGTCAGCCTCTGGGGTGATCCTTACTGACCATCGCTGAAGGTGACATGCACCCGTGGGGATGACACCCATGTGGGTGCGTCAGCCTCTGGGGTGAGCCTTACTGAGCACCGCTGCAGGTGACATGCACCCATGGGGATGACACCTCTGTGGGTGAGTCAGCCTCTGGGGTGATCCTTACTGAGCACCGCTGCAGGTGACATGCACCCGTGGGGATGACACCTCTGTGGGTGAGTCAGCGTCTGGAGGGATCCTTACTAAGCACCGCTGCAGGTGACATGCACCCATGGGGATGACACCTCTGTGGGTGAGACAGCCTCTGGGGTGATACTTACTGAGCACCGCTGCAGGTGACAAGCACCCATGGGGATGACACCTCTGTGGGTGAGTCAGCCTCTGGAGTGATCCTTACTAAGCACCGCTGCAGGTGACATGCACCCATGGGGATGACACCCCTGTGGGTGAGTCAGCCTCTGGGGTGATCCTTACTGAGCATCGCTGCAGGTGACATGCACCCATGGGGATGACACCCCTGTGGGTGAGTCAGCCTCTGGAGTGATCCTTACTAAGCACCGCTGCAGGTGACATGCACCCATGGGGATGACACCCCTGTGGGTGTGTCAGCCTCTGGGGTGATCCTTACTGAGCACTGCTGCAGGTGACATGCAACCATGGGAATGACACCCCTGTGGGTGAGTTAGTTTCTGGGGTGATCCTTACTGAGCACCGCTGCAAGTGACATGCAACCATGGGAATGACACCCCTGTGAGTGAGTCAACCTCTGGGGTGATGCTTACTGAGTACCGCTGCAGGTGACATGCTTCCATGGGGATGACACCCCTGTGAGTTAGTCAGCCTCTGGTGTGATCCTTACTGAGCACCGCTGCAAGTGACATGCAACCATGGGAATGACACCCCTGTGGGTGAGTCAGCCTCTGGGGTGATTCTTACTGAGCACTGCTGCAGGTGGCATGCACCCATGGGGTTGACACCTCTGTGAGTGAGTCAACTCTGGTGTGATCCTTAATGAGCACCGCTGCAGGTGACATGCACCCATGGGGATGACACCTCTGTGAGTGAGTCAACTCTGGTGTGATCCTTACTGAGCACCGCTGCAGGTGACATGCACCCATGGGGATGACACCTCTGTGAGTGAGTCAGCTCTGGTGTGATCCTTTCTGAGCACCACTGCAGGTGACAAGCAACCATGGGAATGACACCCCTGTGAGTGAGTTAGTTTCTGGGGTGATCCTTACTGAGCACTGCTGCAGGTGACATGCAACCATGGGAATGACACCCCTGTGGGTGAGTTAGTTTCTGGGGTGATCCTTACTGAGCACCGCTGCAAGTGACATGCAACCATGGGAATGACACCCCTGTGAGTGAGTCAACCTCTGGGGTGATGCTTACTGAGTCCGCTGCAGGTGACATGCACCCGTGGGGATGATACCCCTGTGAGTTAGTCAGCCTCTGGTGTGATCCTTACTGAGCACCGCTGCAGGTGACATGCACCCGTGGGGATGACCCCTCTGTGAGTGAGTCAGCATCTGGGGTGATCCTTACTGAGCACCGCTACAGGTGACATGCACCCATGAGGATGACACCCCTGTGAGTGAGTCAGCCTCTGGGGTGATCCTTACTGAGCACCGCTGCAGCTGACATGCACCCGTGGGGATGACCCCTCTGTGAGTGAGTCAGTATCTGGGGTGATCCTTCCTGAGCACCGCTACAGGTGACATGCACCCATGAGGATGACACCCCTGTGAGTGAGTCAGCCTCTGGGGTGATCCTTCCTGAGCGCCGCTGCAGGTGACATGCACCTATGGGGATGACACCTCTCTGAGTGTGTCAGACTCTGGGGTGATCCTTACTGAGCACTGCCGCTGCGGGTGACATGCACCCGTGGGGATGACATGCCTGTGTGTGAGTCAGCCTCTGGGGTGATCCTTACTGAGCACCGCTGTAGGTGACATGCACCCATGGGGATGACACCCCTGTGAGTGAGTCAGCCTCTGGGGTGATCCTTACTGAGCACCGCTGCAGGTGACATGCACCCGTGGGGATGACACCCCTGTGAGTGAGTCAGCCTCTGGGGTGATCCTTACTGAGCACTGCTGCAGGTGACATGCACCCTTGGGGATGACACTTCTCTGAGTGAGTCTGCCTCTGGGGTGATCCTTTCTGAGCACCGCTGCAGATGACATGCACCCGTTGGGATGACACCCCTGTGGGTGAGTCAGCCTCTGGGGTGACCCTTATTGAGCAGCGCTGCAGGTGACATGCACCCGTGGGGATGACACCCCTGTGCGTGAGTCAGTCTCTAGGGTGATCCTTACTGAGCACCGCTGCAGGTGACATGCACCCATGGGGATGACACCCCTCTGATTGAGTCAGCTTCTGGGGTGATCCTTACTGAGCACCGCTGCAGGTGACATGCACCCATGGGGATGACACCTCTGTGAGTGAGTCAGTATCTGGGGTGATCCTTACTGAGCACCGCTGCAGGTGACATGCATCCATGGGAATGACACCCCTGTGGGTGAGTCAGCCTCTGTGGTGATCCATACTGAGCACCGCTGCAGCTGACATGAACCCGTGGGGATGACACCTCTGTGGGTGAGTCAGCCTGTGGGGTGATCCTTACTCAGCACCGCTGCAGGTGACATGCACCCATGGGGATGACACCTCTGTGGGTGAGTCAGCCTCTGGGTGATCCTTACTGAGCACTGCTGCAGGTGACATGCACCCGTGGGGATGACACCCATGTGGGTGAGTCAGCCTCTGGGGTGATCCTTACTGAGCACGGCTGCAAGAGACATGCACCCATGGGGATGACACCTCTGTGGATGAGTCAGCCTCTGGATTGATCCTTACTGAGCACCGCTGCAGGTGACAGGCGCCCATGGGGATGACACCCCTGTGAGTGAGTTAGCCTCTGGGGTGATCCTTACTGAGCACCGCTGCAGATGATATGCACCCATGGGGATGAAACCCCTGAGGGTGAGTCAGTCTCTGGGGTGATCTTTACTGAGCACCGCTGCAGGTGACATGCACCAATGAGGATGACACCCCTGTGAGTGAGTCAGCCTCTGGGGTGATCCTTACTGAGCACCGCTGCAGGTGACATGCACCCATGAGGATTGCACCCCTGTGAGTGAGTCAGCCTCTGGGGTGATCCTTACTGAGCACTGACTCACCCCCTGGGCCATGTTGTGCTGCGTTGCGCATGCGGGGGATACCCGGAGCCGGATCCGACGGGGGTTGTGGTCTCCGAGTGGCGGGGACCCGGTCCGTGCCCAGGGTGGTCAAACCGACGGCAGTCTATTTGTAATGTTGTTATAGAGTTCGACTACGCCACCCGTTGATTTGCGGTCACAAGGCCGCCGCTGCAAAACAGTCCGCTGAGGCCGGTGGTATATATGTGCAGCTATGGTGGTATAACCCCCAACGGGAGAGGTATAGCCTCAGGGCAGCTGGTGCGGGAGAAGGGAGTGATAGTGAGAGCGTCCCGGTACCTATGGTGCTGGTGGTGCGATGGAACACAGAGACTGATTGCAGTTTTCAATGCTTTACTCACAGTTGTTATTAACGTCAGTCCTGCAGGTGATGACGACCCGAGCCGTGCTGCGTCCACCAGGTGCGGGACTCGGCCAACTCCCAGGCAGTTCCAGAGCGTGGTCCTGAGCTCCCCTCTCCTCCTTCCTACTGGCCGTCCCCACCAGGGATCCACCTTTGTCCGGCTCCCTCGGGCCTTCTGGTGGTGAAACCTTTCCCGGCTTCCCTGACCCTATACGTGGTTTGCCTTCCTGGTGGATGTGGCGAGGGGTCGCGCCAAAACTTGTCCACGACCTCCGGTTCCTGGCTGAGGATATTTGGCCTCCACCAGTTTGGGATCCGGTACCCTGTTCTGCCAACCCTTCACCCGTTAGCTCATGGGATCTCAGGGTTCCCTCTTCTCTTGCGTCTCTGGGCCTCTCCTGGTGTTTCTGTTCTTTCTCCTTCCTCTGTCTCTCTGCTTCAGGCCTCCACTCCAGGCCTGACTCTGGAGCTGGGCCCGGACTGAGCCACAGCTCCCTGTCAGCCCTCTCTGGCTGAGCTCCTCTCTTCTTCTTCTCCTGCCTGAACTGACTGCTGTCCTAAGATGGTGCCCACCTTATATACTCCCTTCTGACACCCGAGCCCAGGTGACCAGCACCCAATGGGCTCCTACCTATGCCCAGAGTCCCTCCTCTCTCTGCTCCTACACCACTGGGATGTTCCCCCCCCCCACTCCAGCCAGGGACAGAAGCTGTCGTACCTGCACATCTATCTGGTGGGAGTACCGTTGATCTGTCCCCCGGAAATGGGGTGTATGTGGTGCATGCAGCTAACTGAGCCCAGTTCCACGCTCCATCCTTACCCGGGAGTGGAATACCACACCTCTGGTTCGAGGTGCAATACCCCTGTAGCAGCCGAGTCCTCGGGGTGCTACATTCCCCCCTGGTAAATCACAGCACGTCCTCGGGCTGGAAAAGAGCAAAACAATATAAAACATACAATAATTTTAAAGTGTACACTTGCATGTAAGATATATCAACTATGAACTCATCCCTTTATGGGAGGTACTCTGTTCTTCTTAACGTTACAGGTATAAAACATTACGGAAACATTATCAGACTTTCTGCACACACTTATAAAATACCATTAACTCTTTTAGCATCATATAAAACTTTTTCATATAAAACATTCTTGACCAACACGTTCTTGATCTCTGGCCACCGTGCAACTTGTGACCAGGTAAAGTGCAACAGTCACTAATTTCGTGATAGAAAAACAGTTCTTTATAAAACCAGTAGGGGGCGCTTTAGGAAGCGCAACTATTTACAGGGTGGCCGCTCTCAGTCCTCGGCCAGTGGGGAATAAGGAAACGGCTGCTCACAGTCCTCAGCCTGGTTAGGGATAGGGGCACACAGGAAACAGTTCCACGCTAGTCCCAACGGGGACCACACTCCAATTAGCAGCATGACAGGTTCCCTTACGGGTAACTATATACAGTTTCAGTTACCGTTCATTAGTAACGATGTCCTCCTGCTCCTTCCTGAGGGTAGTCTTCAGACCCGTCCGGGTCCTCTTGGTCTTCCTCATCCTGCAACTCCTCCTCAGTCAACCGGTGTACGTGGAGGGCGTACGGTCCTTTAGCACACTGATGCCGGGTGAAGGTGACCACATCACCCGGGTAGAGGTCACGTCCACGGTGTCCCTCCGGCAGGTGGCTCTCGACATCCCTGCGGGTGACAAAGACGTCGCCGGGGGTTCGGTGGTCTCTGATAAAGCCCCAGCCGTGTTCCAGTTGAAACTTTATTACGGTCCCGTTGGCGCGGGGACCGTGGGCCGTACGGGGGTTTCGTCGGGCCCGGCGTTTCTGCTCCGCGCTTTGGACCTGCAGCTGTTCCTCGCGGATCCGCCTCTCTCGCCGTTCTCTCCCAAAGACCTCTAGCTGTTGACGGCAGCACTCCTCACGCCGGGCTGCGGCCGCCCGGGTCTCCTTGGTGAACCCCATGAGGTCCTCACCGGTCGGGTCCCATGCGAATTGGGCGTCCTCCAACGGGAGCGGGACAATTTTGGCGGGCGCCGGTGCCGGGATCAGAGGCTCACACAGGGGTCGTTCCCTCCGGAGTCGGGGGTTGATGTACTCCGGTGGCCACACAAAGGGCAGCCCGTCCGGGCTAGTATGCTGCGCGAAGAGATCTTCGCCCAGGGGCAGCACTGTGGAAGTTGAGGGCGCTGGGGCAGCGGCGCCCGGAGGTACTTGGCCTTGCGTCCAGGCCGGAGGCATCCTCTTTGGGTCCAGGTATGGCACCTTTGGGGAGGAGGGCGCTGGAGGGGCAACGGCGCCCGGATGCACCAGGCCTTGCGACCAGGCCAGTGGCACAGTGGAGGTAGAGGGCGCTGTGGAGACCGCGGCGCCCGGGGGTACTCGGCCTTGCGACCAGGCCGGTGGCACTTCCTGTTTTGCCGCGCTCAGAGACGAGGGGCGTGGCGTAACAGAGGGCGCGACCGCGGCTCCTGCCGCTTGAGGCCTAGTTGGGAGCAGCGGCGGTGCGGCAACGGGTGCGGTGAGTATGACTTCGGGCTCTGCGACGGGGAGCTGGGGCAGGCTTACGGCTACTGGGCACGGGGTGATGACGTCCCCATTACCTGCTTCCATCCCTGCGGCTCCCTCCGCGGCGTCGTCTCCGGCCTTCGTCCCTCCTGCACCATCCTCAGGGGCAGACATGCCCCTCGTTGCAGGCGGCGTCCTCTGCTGGCGGGTTCCAGCCTGCTGGGCCATCTCCCTTCTCCATTCGGCCAGTGCTTCCTGCTGTACTCGGGCCATCTTCCGGGCCAAGGCCTCCAGCGCGGTCTGTGCACGCTCCCGATCTCTGGGGAGTTGTGCCAGGATCTCCACCAGGCCTTCTGGGGTGGCGGCCTGCAACAGGCTCCGAACCACGGGGTCGGTGCTGCTCGACTCTCCCTCCATCTCCGGGTGCGATCTGTCCAGACTCCTCCAGGCCGCACCCATCTTCTCAGCTTTGTTCTCTATCCGCCCCCATTGGGAGTGGCCCCGGGGCAACTTGGCCACTGTCAGTTTCAGGGGCAGCCCCCCCACGCTGATGGACATTTCTATCATTGCAGTCTCTGCTGGTGGGGGCGGTCCCCGCTTTTGGCGCCCTTCTTGGACCATGCCCACGATGGGAGGTGGTCTCTTGCTACCCTCTGGCACGCCCACAATGGCGTCCGCTCTGCCAGGGCGGGAAATCGTCTCAGATGGCGGGAATCGTCTCCTAATGGCGGGAAACTCCGCGGATGGCGGGCAAAGGCTGCAGATGGCGGGCAAACGGCGGGAAACGACCCGAGATGGCGTCCGATGGCGGGGACCCTCTGGAATTGGCGGGAGACTTCTTCTTACGGTACATGTGAACTTTTCTTCAGGCACGCAGTACCCGGCAGTTGCGGGCACGAGATCCTGCCGACTACGCCAAAGTTGACTCACCCCCTGGGCCAGTGCTGTAGTGCGGCGCGCGTGCGCGCGGGGGATACCCGGAGCCAGATCCGATGGGGGTAGTAGTCTTCGTGTGGCGGTGACCCGGTCCGCGCCCAGGGTGGTCAAACTAAGTGGCAGTTATTGGTATGATGGTATTAGTGTCCGACTACGCCACCCGTTGATTTGCGGTCGCAAGGCCGCCACTGCAAAACAGTCCGCTGAGGCCGATGGTATATATGTGCAGCTATGGTGGTATAACCCCCAACGGGAGAGGTATAGCCTCAGCGCAGCTGGTGCGGGTGAAGGGAGTGATAGTAAGAGCGTCCCGGTACCTATGGTGCTGGTGGTGCGATGGAACACAGAGACTGATTGCAGTTTTCAATGCTTTACTCACAGTTGTTATTAACGTCAGTCCTGCAGGTGATGACGACCCGAGCCGTGCTGCGTCCACCAGGTGCGGGACTCGGCCAACTCCCAGGCAGTTCCAGAGCGTGGTCCTGAGCTCCCCTCTCCTCCTTCCTACTGGCCGTCCCCACCAGGGATCCACCTTTGTCCGGCTCCCTCGGGCCTTCTGGTGGTGAAACCTTTCCCGGCTTCCCTGACCCTATACGTGGTTTGCCTTCCTGGTGGATGTGGCGAGGGGTCGCGCCAAAACTTGTCCACGACCTCCGGTTCCTGGCTGAGGATATTTGGCCTCCACCAGTTTGGGATCCGGTACCCTGTTCTGCCAACCCTTCACCCGTTAGCTCATGGGATCTCAGGGTTCCCTCTTCTCTTGCGTCTCTGGGCCTCTCCTGGTGTTTCTGTTCTTTCTCCTTCCTCTGTCTCTCTGCTTCAGGCCTCCACTCCAGGCCTGACTCTGGAGCTGGGCCCGGACTGAGCCACAGCTCCCTGTCAGCCCTCTCTGGCTGAGCTCCTCTCTTCTTCTTCTCCTGCCTGAACTGACTGCTGTCCTAAGATGGTGCCCACCTTATATACTCCCTTCTGACACCCGAGCCCAGGTGACCAGCACCCAATGGGCTCCTACCTATGCCCAGAGTCCCTCCCCTCTCTGCTCCTACACCACTGGGATGTTCCTCCCCCCCCCCACTCCAGCCAGGGACAGAAGCTGTCGTACCTGCACATCTATCTGGTGGGAGTACCGTTGATCTGTCCCCCGGAAATGGGGTGTATGTGGTGCATGCAGCTAACTGAGCCCAGTTCCACGCTCCATCCTTACCCGGGAGTGGAATACCACACCTCTGGTTCGAGGTGCAATACCCCTGTAGCAGCCGAGTCCTCGGGGTGCTACAGCACGACTGCAGGTGACATGCACCCATGGGGATGACACCCTTGTGGGTGATTTAGTTTCTGGGGTGATCTTTACTAAGCATCGCTGCAGGTGACAAGCACCCATGGGGATGACACCTCTGTGGGTGAGTCAGCCTCTTCTGTGATCCTTACTGAGCACCGCTGCAGGTGACATGCAACCATGGGAATGACACCTCTGTGGGTGAGTCAGCCTCTGGGGTGATTCTTACTGAGCACCGCTGCAGATGACAAGCACCCATGGGGATGACACCCCTGTGAGTGAGTCAGCCTCTGGGGTGATCCTTACTGAGCACCATTGCAGGTGACATGCACCCATGGGGATGACACCCCTATGGGTGAGTTAGTTTCTGGGGTGATCCTTACTGAGCACCGCTGCAAGTGACATGCAACCATGGGAATGACACCCCTGTGGGTGAGTCACCCTCTGGGGTGATTCTTACTGAGCACCGCTGCAGGTGACAAGCACCCATGGGGATGACACCCCTGTGAGTGAGTCAGCCTCTGGGGTGATCCTTACTGAGCACTGCTGCAGGTGACATGCACCCATGGGGATGACACCTCTGTGAGTGAGTCAGCCTCTGGGGTGATCCTTACTGAGCACCGCTGCAGGTGACATGCATCGATGAGGATGACACCCCTGTGAGTGAGTCAGCCTCTGGGGTGATCCTTACTGAGCACTGCTGCAGGTGACATGCACCCATGGGGATGACACCTCTGTGAGTGAGTCAGCCTCTGGGGTGATCCTTACTGAGCACCGCTGCAGGTGACATGCATCCATGAGGATGACACCCCTGTGAGTGAGTCAGCCTCTGGGGTGATCCTTACTGAGCACCGCTGCAGGTGACATGCATCCATGGGAATGACACCCCTGTGGGTGAGTCAGCCTCTGTGGTGATCCATACTAAGCACCGCTGCAGCTGACATGAACCCGTGGGGATGACACCTCTGTGGGTGAGTCAGCCTCTGGGGTGATCCTTACTCAGCACCGCTGCAGGTGACATACACCCATGGGGATGACACCTCTGTGGGTGAGTCAGCCTCTGGGGTGATCCTTACTCAGCACCGCTGCAGGCGACAAGCACCTGTGGGAATGACACCCCTGTGGGTGAGTCAGCCTCTTCTGTGATCCTTACTGAGCACCATTGCAGGTGACAAGCACCCATGGGGATGACAACTCTGTGAGTGAGTTAGTTTATGGGGTGATCCTTACTGAGCACCGCTGCAGGGGACATGCACCCATGGGGATGACACCTCTGTGAGTGAGTCAGCCTCTGGGGTGATCCTTACTGAGCACCGCTGCAGTTGATATGCAAGCGTGGGAATGACACCCCTGTGAGTGAGTCAGCCTCTGGGGTGATCCTTACTGAGCATCGCTGCAGGTGACATGCACCCGTGGGAATGAAACCTCTGTGGGTGAGTCAGCCTCTGGGGTGATCCTTACTGAGCGCCGCTGCAGGTGACATGCACCCATGGGGATGACACCTCTGTGGGTGAGTCAGCCTCTGAGGTGATCCTTACTGAGCACTGCTGCAGGTGACATGCACCCATGGGGATGACACCTCTGTGAGTGAGTCAGCCTCTGGGTGATCCTTACTGAGCACCGCTGCAGTTGACATGCACCCGTGGGGATGACTCCCCTGTGAGTGAGTCAGCCTCTGATGTGATCCTTACTGAGCACCGCTGCAGGTGACATGCACCCATGGGGATGATACCCCTGTGAGTGAGTCAGCCTCTGGGGAGATCCTTACTGAGCACCGCTGCAGGTGACATGCACCCATGGAGATGACACCCATGTGGGTGAGACAGCTTCTGGATTGATCCTTATAGAGCACCGCTGCATGTGACATGCACCCGTGGGGATGACACCCATGTGGGTGAGACAGCTTCTGGGTTAATCCTTATAGAGCACCGCTGCATGTGACATGCACCCGTGGGGATGACACCCATGTGGGTGAGTCAGCCTCTGGGGTGAGCCTTACTGAGCACCGCTACAGGTGACATGCACCCATGGGGATGACACCTCTGTGAGTGAGTCAGCCTCTGGGTGATCCTTACTGAGCACCGCTGCAGGTGACATGCACCCGTGGGGATGACTCCCCTGTGAGTGAGTCAGCCTCTGGGGTGATCCTTACTGAGCACCGCTGCAGGTGACATGCACCCATGGGGATGACACCCCTGTGGGTGAGACAGCTTCTGGGTTGATCCTTATAGAGCACCGCTGCATGTGACATGCACCCGTGGAGATGACACCCATGTGGGTGAGTCAGCCTCTGGTGTAATCCTTACTGAGCACTGCTGCAGGTGACATGCGCCCATGGAGATGACACCTCTGTGAGTGAGTCAGCCTCCGGGGTGATCCTTACTGAGCACCGCTGCAGGTGACATGCACCCATGGGGATGACACCCCTGTGAGTGAGTCAGCCTCTGGGGTGAACCTTACTGAGCACCCCTGCAGATGATATGCACCCATGGGGATGACACCCCTGTGGGTGAGTCAGCCTCTGGGGTGATCCTTTCTGAGTACTGCTGCAGGTGACATGCACCCATGAGGATGACACCCCTGTGAGTGAGTCTGTCTCTGGGGTGATCCTTACTGAGCACGACTGCAGGTGACATGCACCCATGGGGATGACACCCCTGTGAGTGAGTCAGCCTCTGGGGTGATCCTTACTGAGCACCGCTGCAGGTGACATGCACCCATGGGGATAATACCCCTGTGAGTGAGTCAGCCTCTGGGGTGATTCTTACTGAGCACCGCTGCAGGTGACATGCAACCATTGGGATGACACCTCTGTGAGTGAGTTAGTTTCTGGGGTGATCCTTACTGAGCACCGCTGCAGTTGATATGCACCCATGGGGATATGACACCCCTGTGAGTGAGTCAGTCTCTGGGGTGATCCTTACAGAGCATCGCTGCAGGAGACATGCACCCATTGGGATGACACCCCTGTGGGTGAGTTAATTTCTGGGGTGATCCTTACTGAGCACCGTTGCAGGTGACATGCACCCATGGGGATGACACCCCTGTGAGTGAGTCAGCTTCTTGGGTGATCCTTACTGAGCACAGCTGCAGGTGACATGCACCCGTGGGAATGACACCTCTGTGGGTGAGTCAGCTTCTGGGGTGATCCTTAATGAGCATCACTGCAGGTGACATGCACCCATGGGATGACACCTCTGTGAGTGAGTCAGCCTCTGGGGTGATCCTTACTGAGCACCGCTGCAGATGACAAGCACCCATGGGGATGACACCCCTGTGAGTGAGTCAGTTTCTTGGGTGATCCTTACTGAGCACAGCTGCAGGTGACATGCACCCGTGGGAATGACACCTCTGTGGGTGAGTCAGCCTCTGGGGTGATCCTTACTGAGCACCGCTGCAGGTGACATGCACCCATGAGGATGACACCCCTGTGAGTGAGTCAGCCTCTGGTGTGATCCTTACTGAGCACCGCTGCAGATGACAAGCACCCATGGGGATGACACCCCTGTGAGTGAGTCAGCTTCTGGGGTGATCCTTACTGAGCATCACTGCAGGTGACATGCACCCATGGGATGACACCTCTGTGAGTGAGTCAGCCTCTGGGGTGATCCTTACTGAGCACCGCTGCAGGTGACATGTACCCATGGGGATGACACCCCTGTGAGTGAGTCAGCTTCTGGGGTGATCCTTAATGAGCATCACTGCAGGTGACATGCACCCATGGAGATGACAAATCTGTGAGTGAGTCACCCTCTGGGGTGATCCTTACTGAGCACCACTGCAGGTCGCATGCACCCATGGGGATGGCACCCCTGTGGGTGAGTCAGCCTCTGGGGTGATCCTTATTGAGCACTGCTGCAGGTGACATGCACCCATGGGGATGACACCTCTGTGAGTAAGTCAGTCTCTGGGGTGATCCTTACTGAGCACTGCTGCAGGTGACATGCACCCGTGGGGATGACACCCCTGTGGGTGAGTCAGCCTCTGGGGTGATCCTTACTGAGCTTCGCTGCAGGTGACATGCACCCATGGGGATTTCACCCCTGTGGGTGAGTCAACCTCTGGGGTGATCCTTACTGAGCACCGCTGCAGGTGACTTGCACCCATGAGGATGACACCCCTGTGAGTGAGTCAGCCTCTGAGGTGATCCTTACTGAGCACCGCTGCAGGTAACATGCACCCATGAAGGTGGCACCCCTGTGAGAAAGTTTGCCTCTGAGGTGATCCTTACTGAGCACCGCTGCAGGTGACTTGCACCCATGGGGATTTCACCCCTGTGAGTGAGTCAGCCTCTGGGGTGATCCTTACTGAGCATCGCTGCCGGTGACAAGCACCCATGGGGATGACACCCCTGTGAGTGAGTCAGCCTCTGGGGTGATCCTTACTGAGCACCGCTGCAGGTGACATGCATCCATGGGAATGACACCCCTGTGGGTGAGTCAGCCTCTGTGGTGATCCATACTGAGCACCGCTGCAGCTGACATGAACCCGTGGGGATGACACCTCTGTGGGTGAGTCAGCCTCTGGGGTGATCCTTACTGACCATCGCTGAAGGTGACATGGACCCGTGCGGATAACACCCCTGTGGGTGAGTAAGCCTCTGGGGTGATCCTTACTGACCATCGCTGCAGGTGACATGCATCCATGGGGATGACAGCCCTGTGAGTGAGTCAGCCTCTGGGGTGATCCTTACTGAGCACAGCTGCAGGTGACATGCACCAATGGGGATGACACCTCTGCGAGTGAATCAGCCTCTGGGGTGATCCTTACTGAGCACTGCTGCAGGTGACATGCACCCATGGGGATGACACTTCAGTGAGTGAGTCAGCCTCTGGGGTGATCCTTACTGAGCACTGCTTCAGGTGACATGCACCCATGGGGATGACACCCCTGTGAGTGAGTCAGCCTCTGGGGTGATCCTTACTGACCATCTCTGCAGGTGACATGCACCCGTGAGGATGACATCCCTGTGGTTGAGTCAGCCTCTGGGGTGATCCTTACTGACCATCGCTGCAGGTGACATGCACCCGTGGGGATAACACCCCTGTGGGTGAGTCAGCCTCTGGGGTGATACTTGTTGATCATCGCTGAAGGTGACATGCACCCATGGGGATGACACCTCTGTGGGTGAGTCAGCCTCTGGGGTGATCCTTACTGAGCACCACTGCAGGTGACATGCATCGGTGGGGATGACACCCCTGTGGGTGAGTAAGCCTCTGGGGTTATCCTTACTGATCATCGCTGAAGGTGACATGCACCCGTGGGGATAACACCCCTGTGGGTGAGTAAGCCTCTGGGGTGATCCTTGCTGGTCATCGCTGAAGGTGACATGCACCCATGGGGATGACACCTCTGTGGGTGAGTCAGCCTCTGGGGTGATCCTTACTGAGCACTGCTGCAGGTGACTTGCACCCATGGGGATGACACCCCTGTGGGTTAGTCAGCCTCTGGGGTGATCCTAACTGAGCACCGCTGGAGGTGAGATGTACCCATGGGAATGACACCTCTGTGGGTGAGTAAGCCTCTGGGGTGATCCTTACTGACCATCGCTGAAGGTGACATGCACCCATGGGGATGACACCCCTGTGGGTGAGTTTGCCTCTGGGGTGATCCTTACTGACCATCGCTGAAGTTGACATGCACCCGTGGGGATAACAACCCTGTGGGTGAGACAATCTCTGGGGTGTTCCTTACTGAGCACTGCTGCAGGTGACATGCACCCATTGGGATGACACCCCTGTGGGTGAGTCAGTCTTTGGGATGATCCTAACTGAACACCACCGCTGCAGGTGACATGCATCCATGGGGATGACACATCTGTGAGTCAGTCAATCTCTGGGGTGATCCTTACTGAGCACCGCTGCAGGTGACATGCACCCATGGGGATGACACCTCTGTGAGCCAGTCAGCCTCTGGGGTATCCTTACTGAGCATTGCTGCAGGTGACATGCATCCATGGGGATGACAGTTCAGTGAGTGAGTCAGCCTCTGGGGTGATCCTTACTGAGCATTGCTGCAGGTGACATGCACCCATGGGGATGACACCTGTGTGAGTGAGTCAGCCTCTGGGGTGATCCTAACTGAGCACAGCTGCAGGTGACATGCACCCATGTGGATGACACCTCTGTGGGTGAGTCAGCATCTAGGGTGATCCTTACTGAGCACCGCTGCAGGTGACATGCACCCATGGGGATGACACCTCTATGAGTGATTCAGCCTCTGGGGTGATACTTACTGAGCACTGCTGCAGGTGACATGCACCCATGGGGATGACAACTTTGTGAGTGAGTCAGCCTCTGGGGTGATCCTTACTGAGCACTGCTGCAGGTGACATGCACCCATGGGGATGACAGTTCAGTGAGTGAGTCAGCCTCTGGGTTGATCCTTACTGAGCACTGCTGCATGTGACATGCACCCATGGGGATGACACCTATGTGAGTGAGTCAAACTCTGGGGTGATCCTAACTGAGCACAGCTCTAGTTGACATGCACCCATGTGGATGACACCTCTGTGGGTGAGTAAGCCTCTGGGGTTATCCTTACTGATCATCGCTGAAGGTGACATGCACCCGTGGGGATAACACCCCCGTGGGTGAGTAAGCCTCTGGGGTGATCCATGCTGGTCATCGCTGAAGGTGACATGCACCCATGGGGATGACACCTCTGTGGGTGAGTCAGCCTCTGGGGTGATCCTTACTGAGCACTGCTGCAGGTGACTTGCACCCATGGGGATGACACCCCTGTGGGTTAGTCAGCCTCTGGGGTAATCCTAACTGAGCACCACTGGAGGTGAGATGCACCCATGGGAATGACACCTCTGTGGGTGATCATTACTGAGCACCACTGCAGGTGACATGCCCCCGTGGGGTGACACCTCTGTGGGTGAGTAAGCCTCTGGGGTGATCCTTACTGACCATCGCTGAAGGTGACATGCACCCATGGGGATAACACCCCTGTGGGTGAGTCAGCCTCTGGGGTGATCCTTACTGAGCACCACTGCAGATTGCATGCACCCTTGGGGATGACACCCCTGTGGGTGAGTCAGCCTCTGGGGTGATCCTTACTGAGCACCACTGCAGATTGCATGCACCCTTGGGGATGACACCTCTGTGAGTGAGTCAGCCTCTGGGGTGATCCTAACTGAGCACAGCTGCAGGTGACATGCACCCATGTGGATGACACCTCTGTGGGTGAGTCAGCATCTAGGGTGATCCTTACTGAGCACCGCTGCAGGTGACATGCACCCATGGGGATGACACCTCTATGAGTGATTCAGCCTCTGGGGTGATACTTACTGAGCACTGCTGCAGGTGACATGCACCCATGGGGATGACAACTTTGTGAGTGAGTCAGCCTCTGGGGTGATCCTTACTGAGCACTGCTGCAGGTGACATGTGTTATGTTCTGCTACCAGAGCTAAGGAAAGAGAGGAGATCTGTCCCTACGATAGAACTCAGCTGAATCCCTACGATGTAACAGCGAACCTGATCCTGCGATCAGACCTGCTAAAGTCCTAAGCTAGTCTGTACGGAGACCTATAGATGTGGGGAAGGAATCCCTACAAGTACTAAGGACTGGGAGGAAAATGGGACACCTCCTAACAGAAATAGTAGCAGACAGACGAACAAACAAAATATATAGAACATAGAGGTCCGTAGACCAAGCAAACTAACAGAGTTAGATACAGAGCACAGGCTAGCTAGAAAGTAGTTATACAATGAAGTCCAGCAAAGCCAGAAGGGCGGAGCAGGATTAAATAGGCCAACAAGGTCATGTGACCAGCAAAGGAAAAAACCTAAGAGCAAGGTTCTAACAGTACCCCCCCTTCTAAGAGGATCCTCCGGATCCCCTAGGACCAGGCTTATCAGGAAATCTCCTGTGAAACGCTCTGATAAGTCTGGACGCGGAAACATCATCTGACCTCACCCAAGAGTTATCCTCGGGTCCGAAACCTTTCCAGGCCACCAGATACTGCAAACTACCTCTATACCGTCTAGAGTTAAGGATGCGAGAAATTTCATATTCCCCGTCCTCCACCACCGGAGGAACAGAGGCAGAGGCGTCACCATCCGACACAACAGCTTTTTTTAACAGAGAGACATGAAATACCGGATTAATTCTCCAGGAGGTAGGAACCTCCAACCTAACAGCAGATTGGTTGACAACCTGAAGCACCTTAAAGGGCCCTACAAACTTGGGACCCAATTTCTTAGAAGGAATCCTCAACCGCAGATTCCTAGAGGACAACCAGACCATGTCACCAACAGCGAACAAAACCTCCTGTCGTTTCCTATCAAAGTAGTCTTTAGATTTTCTGTTGGCCTCCTGAAGATTACCACGCACATCCGTCCAAACTCTCTCCAAATCACCGGAAAAATTCTCCTCCTCAGGCACGGCAGATCCCAACTTGGAGAACGACCCAAACGACGGATGTCTCCCAGAACAACAAAAAAAAGGCGAACAACCAGCAGAAGAAGATGTATGATTGTTCAGAGCAAATTCAGCAAGTGGCAGAAACTCAGACCACCCCTCTTGATTGTCTGCCACAAAACAACGCAAGAACTGCTCAACATCCTGGTTTTTCCTTTCTGTCTGGCCATTAGATTCAGGATGATATCCGGACGAGAACGACAAATGAACTCCCAACCTGTCACAAAAGGCACGCCAAAAACGAGCCACGAACTGAGGACCCCTATCAGAAACAATGTCAGTAGGAACGCCATGAAGTCTGACAATTTCCTTGACAAAGGCCTTAGCGAGAGTTTTAGCGCAGGGCAGTTTGACGAAGGGAACCAAGTGACACATCTTGCTAAAACGGTCCACGACCACCCAGATGACAGTAAAACCCTCAGAGGGGGGAAGGTCAGTTATAAAGTCCATAGCCAAATGTGTCCAAGGAGCACTGGGAACCTCCAAAGGACAAAGCAACCCCGCAGCAGGAGTATGTGAGGACTTAGATCTAGCACATATAGTACATTGACGCACCCACTTAATGACTTCCTTCTGCCATCCAGGCCACCAAAAACTGCGACCCACCAGTCTCTTGGTCTCAGAGATTCCGGGATGACCTGCCAACCGAGATTCGTGACACTCAACAAACAAATCTCTCCTAAAGGTCCCAGGCACAAACAACCTCCCATGAGGAGTGTTAGATGGGGCATTCTCCTGTGCTTTAAGAATCTCATCTTCCAAAACGGAGTCCAAAGCAGCTATCACAACACCTTCTTGTAAAATGTTCTCCTCTTTCTCAGCACCGACTATGGGAGAAAAACTGCGAGACAAGGCATCCGCCTTAACATTCTTAGTACCAGGGATGTAAGTAACGGAGAAATTAAACCGCGAGAAAAACAGTGCCCACCTAGCCTGACGGGCATTCAGGCGCTTGGCAGCATCAAGATATATCAGATTTTTATGATCCGTAAGAACCTGAACGGGAAATTCCGCACCTTCCAAGAAGTGGCGCCAGTGTTCAAATGCGAGTTTAATAGCCAATAATTCCCGATTACCAATATCGTAATTCAGTTCAGTCTCCGAAATTTTTTTTGAAAAAAAGGCACAGGGATGTAATCCATCCCCGTTATCCTGAGACAATACTGCGCCAACCCCCACAGAGGAAGCATCAACCTCAACCAAAAACGGCTTAGTCACATCAGGCTGCATAAGGATGGGAGCAGAGGTGAACCTCTCCTTGAGATACACAAAAGCTTCAATGGCCTCAGAAGACCACTGAACCGCATCAGCACCTTTCCTGGTGAGATCGGTCAGAGATTTGACAATACTAGAAAATTTTTTTATGAATTTTCTGTAATAATTGGCGAAACCCAAAAACCTCTGTATCGATTTCAAACCAATAGGCCTAGGCCATTCCTGTACAGCTTGAACTTTAACCGGATCCATCTCAAAGCCCTCGCTGGAGATAATATAGCCCAAAAAACTAATTCTCTGTACAGCGAACTCACATTTCTCCAGCTTAGCAAAAAGCGAATTGTCCATTAATAACTGTAATACCTCACGTACGCTCCGCCAATGAGACTCCAGATCCGGCGAATAAATCAAAATGTCATCCAAATACACAACCACATTTTTGCCGATCAAAGGTCTAAGGATGTCATTAATAAGATTCTGAAAAAATGCAGGAGCATTAGTAAGACCAAAAGGCATAACCAGGTTCTCAAAATGACCCACAGGAGTATTAAAAGCAGTCTTCCATTCATCACCCTCCTTCATGCGCAACAGATTGTATGCCCCCTTAAGGTCAATTTTAGAGAACCACTTGGCCCCCATTAACTGGTTAAACAGATCAGGAATCAATGGCAGTGGGTAAGGATTGCGTACAGTAATTTTGTTAATCTCACGAAAATCCAGACAAGGACGTAAACCGCCGTCCTTTTTTTTTACAAAAAAAAATCCAACCGCCACAGGAGACTTAGAGGGCCTAATGTGACCGGCGGCCAAACTTGTCTGTATGTATTCCTCCAAAGCCTTCCTCTCAGGAATAGTAAGGTTAAATAAACGACTTTTAGGAAGAGTCGCTCCAGGGACAAATTCAATAGAACAATCATAGTCTCTATGGGGAGGCAAAACCTGCGATTCCTTCTCAGAAAAAACTCTCCAAAAATCCTGAATAGGAACAGGCAATTCTCCCCTATCCAAAGCTGCAATACGCCCGTTACAACACTTGTCATAACATTTATGGCTCCAGGATTTAATTTCACTGGTAGACCAATCCAGTACAGGATTGTGACATTTTAACCAGGGCAATCCCAATATTACTGGAGAAGGCAAGTTATTCAAAACTACCAAATCCAATTTCTCATGGTGAACACCATTAATAGTGAGAGGAAATTCACAGACCTTGAGAGTAATATTCTTCAAAGGGGAACCATCCACAGAAACCACAGCAATGGGGGATGATAAAGGTTCGGGTTTTAAATTGAGTCTTTCCAAGAATCCCCCATCAATTACATTCAGAGTAGACCCACAATCAACAAACACCCGAAATTCCATTAATTTTTCCTGAGCAATCGTGGAAGCAGCTAAAAATACACCCTTGGAATTTAAACAGGCAATACGGGCATGACTGACCATTTTTTTTTCTTTCTTCATACGAAGCTCACAGCCTTTAATCAAATGACCAGATTTTCCGCAATAGAAACACAAGCCTTCAGAAAATCGACGGTCTTTTTCTTGAGAGCGAGGTGCCACCGATCCAATCTCCATCGGTTCACCACTGTTAGTACACACATTCTCATAACCAGAAACTGACATAGCAGAGGATTTGCTCTCATTAACCCTTGCACGCAGTCTCCTATCCACCCGTATAGCTAATTGCATAGCCTGTTGCAAATCTTCAGGTGTAGGATAAGCAATTAGCAGGTCTTTAACCCTTTCATTGAGCCCAGCAAGAAATAGACTTTTCAGAGCAGAATCGTTCCACCCTGTTTGAGTAGACCAACGACGGAAATGAGTACAATATTTTTCCACATTACCTGATCCCTGTTTCAAACGTCTCAACTCAGTCTCAGCTGATGCGACACGGTCAGGATCATCATATAATAGTCCCAAAGCAGAAAAAAAACTATCCACTGATCTAAAGCATGTATCACTAGGTTGCAAAGAAAAGGCCCACTCCTGAGGCTCTTTGCGCAAAAGTGACATTATGAACCCTATGCGCTGGGATTCATCCCCAGAGGACTTGGGTCTCAAACGAAAATACAATAAGCAAGCATTTTTAAATGAAAAAAATTCTCGGTGTTCACCAAAAAATAAATCCGGCAAACATACCTTAGGCTCCAAGAAATGTGCTCCAGGACAGTTACTCACGTGCTGACGGAGCTCGGCCACCTCCAGAGAGAGTCCCTGCAGGCGATGAGCCAAATCCTGAACCGACACCATGATGGAACAGAAAAATCTTTCCTTAGAGAATTTGCAGGCTGGACTTACTGTTATGTTCTGCTACCAGAGCTAAGGAAAGAGAGGAGATCTGTCCCTACGATAGAACTCAGCTGAATCCCTACGATGTAACAGGGAACCTGATCCTGCGATCAGACCTGCTAAAGTCCTAAGCTAGTCTGTACGGAGACCTATAGATGTGGGGAAGGAATCCCTACAAGTACTAAGGACTGGGAGGAAAATGGGACACCTCCTAACAGAAATAGTAGCAGACAGACGAACAAACAAAATATATAGAACATAGAGGTCCGTAGACCAAGCAAACTAACAGAGTTAGATACAGAGCACAGGCTAGCTAGAAAGTAGTTATACAATGAAGTCCAGCAAAGCCAGAAGGGCGGAGCAGGATTAAATAGGCCAACAAGGTCATGTGACCAGCAAAGGAAAAAACCTAAGAGCAAGGTTCTAACAGTACCCCCCCTTCTAAGAGGATCCTCCGGATCCCCTAGGACCAGGCTTATCAGGAAATCTCCTGTGAAACGCTCTGATAAGTCTGGACGCGGAAACATCATCTGACCTCACCCAAGAGTTATCCTCGGGTCCAAAACCTTTCCAGGCCACAAGATACTGCAAACTACCTCTATACCGTCTAGAGTTAAGGATGCGAGAAATTTCATATTCCCCGTCCTCCACCACCGGAGGAAGACAGAGGCAGAGGCGTCACCATCCGACAGAACAGCTTTTTTTAACAGAGAGACATGAAATACCGGATTAATTCTCCAGGAGGTAGGAACCTCCAACCTAACAGCAGATTGGTTGACAACCTGAAGCACCTTAAAGGGCCCTACAAACTTGGGACCCAATTTCTTAGAAGGAATCCTCAACCGCAGATTCCTAGAGGACAACCAGACCATGTCACCAACAGCAAACAAAACCTCCTGTCGTTTCCTATCAAAGTAGTCTTTAGATTTTCTGTTGGCCTCCTGAAGATTACCACGCACATCCGTCCAAACTCTCTCCAAATCACCGGAAAAATTCTCCTCCTCAGGCACGGCAGATCCCAACTTGGAGAACGACCCAAACGACGGATGTCTCCCAGAACAACAAAAAAAAGGCGAACAACCAGCAGAAGAAGATGTATGATTGTTCAGAGCAAATTCAGCAAGTGGCAGAAACTCAGACCACCCCTCTTGATTGTCTGCCACAAAACAACGCAAGAACTGCTCAACATCCTGGTTTTTCCTTTCTGTCTGGCCATTAGATTCAGGATGATATCCGGACGAGAACGACAAATGAACTCCCAACCTGTCACAAAAGGCACGCCAAAAACGAGCCACGAACTGAGGACCCCTATCAGAAACAATGTCAGTAGGAACGCCATGAAGTCTGACAATTTCCTTGACAAAGGCCTTAGCGAGAGTTTTAGCGCAGGGCAGTTTGACGAAGGGAACCAAGTGACACATCTTGCTAAAACGGTCCACGACCACCCAGATGACAGTAAAACCCTCAGAGGGGGGAAGGTCAGTTATAAAGTCCATAGCCAAATGTGTCCAAGGAGCACTGGGAACCTCCAAAGGACAAAGCAACCCCGCAGCAGGAGTATGTGAGGACTTAGATCTAGCACATATAGTACATTGATGCACCCACTTAATGACTTCCTTCTGCCATCCAGGCCACCAAAAACTGCGACCCACCAGTCTCTTGGTCTCAGAGATTCCAAGATGACCTGCCAACCGAGATTCGTGACACTCAACAAACAAATCTCTCCTAAAGGTCCCAGGCACAAACAACCTCCCATGAGGAGTGTTAGATGGGGCATTCTCCTGTGCTTTAAGAATCTCATCTTCCAAAACGGAGTCCAAAGCAGCTATCACAACACCTTCTTGAAAAATGTTCTCCTCTTTCTCAGCACCGACTATGGGAGAAAAACTGCGAGACAAGGCATCCGCCTTAACATTCTTAGTACCAGGGATGTAAGTAACGGAGAAATTAAACCGCGAGAAAAACAGTGCCCACCTAGCCTGACGGGCATTCAGGCGCTTGGCAGCATCAAGATATATCAGATTTTTATGATCCGCAAGAACCTGAACGGGAAATTCCGCACCTTCCAAGAAGTGGCGCCAGTGTTCAAATGCGAGTTTAATAGCCAATAATTCCCGATTACCAATATCGTAATTCAGTTCAGTCTCCGAAAATTTTTTTGAAAAAAAGGCACAGGGATGTAATCCATCCCCGTTATCCTGAGACAGTACTGCGCCAACCCCCACAGAGGAAGCATCAACCTCAACCAAAAACGGCTTAGTCACATCAGGCTGCATAAGGATGGGAGCAGAGGTGAACCTCTCCTTGAGATACACAAAAGCTTCAATGGCCTCAGAAGACCACTGAACCGCATCAGCACCTTTCCTGGTAAGATCGGTCAGAGGTTTGATAATACTAGAAAAAATTTTTATGAATTTTCTATAATAATTGGCGAAACCTAAAAACCTCTGTATCGATTTCAAACCAATAGGCCTAGGCCATTCCTGCACAGCCTGAACCTTCACCGGGTCCATCTCAAAACCTTCGCTGGAGATAATGTAACCCAAAAAACTAATTCTCTGTACAGCGAACTCACATTTCTCCAGCTTAGCAAAAAGCGAATTGTCCATTAATAACTGTAATACCTCACGTACGCTCCGCCAATGAGACTCCAGATCTGGCGAATAAATCAAAATGTCATCCAAATACACAACCACATTTTTGCCGATCAAAGGTCTAAGGATGTCATTAATAAGATTCTGAAAAAATGCAGGAGCATTAGTAAGACCAAAAGGCATAACCAGGTTCTCAAAATGACCCACAGGAGTGTTAAAAGCAGTCTTCCATTCATCACCCTCCTTCATGCGCAACAGATTGTATGCCCCCTTAAGGTCAATTTTAGAGAACCACTTGGCCCCCATTAACTGGTTAAACAGATCAGGAATCAATGGCAGTGGGTAAGGATTGCGTACAGTAATTTTGTTAATCTCACGAAAATCCAGACAAGGACGTAAACCGCCGTCCTTTTTTTTTACAAAAAAAAATCCAACCGCCACAGGAGACTTAGAGGGCCTAATGTGACCGGCGGCCAAACTTGTCTGTATGTATTCATCCAAAGCCTTCCTCTCAGGAATAGTAAGGTTAAATAAACGACTTTTAGGAAGAGTCGCTCCAGGGACAAATTCAATAGAACAATCATAGTCTCTATGGGGAGGCAAAACCTGCGATTCCTTCTCAGAAAAAACTCTCCAAAAATCCTGAATAGGAACAGGCAATTCTCCCCTATCCACAGCTGCAATACGCCCGTTACAACACTTGTCATAACATTTATGGCTCCAGGATTTAATTTCACTGGTAGACCAATCCAGTACAGGATTGTGAAATTTTAACCAGGGCAATCCCAATATTACTGGAGAAGGCAAGTTATTCAAAACTACCAAATCCAATTTCTCATGGTGAACACCATTAATAGTGAGAGGAAATTCACAGACCTTGAGAGTAATATTCTTCAAAGGGGAACCATCCACAGAAACCACAGCAATGGGGGATGATAAAGGTTCGGGTTTTAAATTGAGTCTTTCCAAGAATCCCCCATCAATTACATTCAGAGTAGACCCACAATCAACAAACACCCGAAATTCCATTAATTTTTCCTGAGCAATCGTGGAAGCAGCTAAAAGTACACCCTTGGAATTTAAACAGGCAATACGGGCATGACTGACCATTTTTTTTCTTTCTTCATACGAAGCTCACAGCCTTTAATCAAATGACCAGATTTTCCGCAATAGAAACACAAGCCTTCAGAAAATCGACGGTCTTTTTCTTGAGAGCGAGGTGTCACCGATCCAATCTCCATCGGTTCACCACTGTTAGTACACACATTCTCATAACCAGAAACTGACATAGCAGAGGATTTGCTCTCATTAACCCTTGCACGCAGTCTCCTATCCACCCGTATAGCTAATTGCATAGCCTGTTGCAAATCTTCAGGTGTAGGATAAGCAATTAGCAGGTCTTTAACCCTTTCATTGAGCCCAGCAAGAAATAGACTTTTCAGAGCAGAATCGTTCCACCCTGTTTGAGTAGACCAACGACGGAAATGAGTACAATATTTTTCCACATTACCTGATCCCTGTTTTAAACGTCTCAACTCAGTCTCAGCTGATGCGACACGGTCAGGATCATCATATAATAGTCCCAAAGCAGAAAAAAAACTATCCACTGATCTAAAGCATGTATCACTAGGTTGCAAAGAAAAGGCCCACTCCTGAGGCTCTTTGCGCAAAAGTGACATTATGAACCCTATGCGCTGGGATTCATCCCCAGAGGACTTGGGTCTCAAACGAAAATACAATAAGCAAGCATTTTTAAATGAAAAAAATTCTCGGTGTTCACCAAAAAATAAATCCGGCAAACATACCTTAGGCTCCAAGAAATGTGCTCCAGGACAGTTACTCACGTGCTGACGGAGCTCGGCCACCTCCAGAGAGAGTCCCTGCAGGCGATGAGCCAAATCCTGAACCGACACCATGATGGAACAGAAAAATCTTTCCTTAGAGAATTTGCAGGCTGGACTTACTGTTATGTTCTGCTACCAGAGCTAAGGAAAGAGAGGAGATCTGTCCCTACGATAGAACTCAGCTGAATCCCTACGATGTAACAGGGAACCTGATCCTGCGATCAGACCTGCTAAAGTCCTAAGCTAGTCTGTACGGAGACCTATAGATGTGGGAAAGGAATCCCTACAAGTACTAAGGACTGGGAGGAAAATGGGACACCTCCTAACAGAAATAGTAGCAGACAGACGAACAAACAAAATATATAGAACATAGAGGTCCGTAGACCAAGCAATCTAACAGAGTTAGATACAGAGCACAGGCTAGCTAGAAAGTAGTTATACAATGAAGTCCAGCAAAGCCAGAAGGGCGGAGCAGGATTAAATAGGCCAACAAGGTCATGTGACCAGCAAAGGAAAAAACCTAAGAGCAAGGTTCTAACAACATGCACCCATGGGGATGACACCTATGTGAGTGAGTCAACCTCTGGGGTGATCCTAACTGAGCACAGCTCGAGGTGACATGCACCCATGTGGATGACACCTCTGTGGGTGAGTCAACCTCTGGGGTGATCCTTACTGACCACCGCTGCAGGTGACATGCACCCATGGGGATGACACCTCTATGAGTGAGTCAGCCTCTGGGGTGATCCTTACTGAGCACTGCTGCAGGTGACATGCACCCATGGGGATGACACCCCTGTGAGTGAGTCAGCCTCTGGGGTGATCCTTACTGAGCACCGCTGCAGGTGACATGCACCCATGGGGATGACACCCTTGTGGGTGAGTCAGCCTCTGGGGTGATGCTTCCTGAGCACCGCTGCAGGTGACATGCAGCCATGGGGATGACACCCCTGTGGGTGAGTAAGCCTCTGGGGTGATCCTTACTGACCACCGCTGCAGGTGACATGCACCAATGGGGATGACACCTCTTTGAGTGAGTCAGCCTCTGGGGTGATCCTTACTGAGCACTGCTGCAGGTGACATGCACCCATGGGGATGACACCCCTGTGAGTGAGTCAGCCTCTGGGGTGATCCTTACTGACAATCGCTGAAGGTGACATGCACCCATGGGGATGACACCCCTGTGAGTGAGTCAGCCTCTGGGGTGATCCTTACTGAGCACTGCTGTAGGTGACATGCACCCATGGGGATGACACCTCTGTGGGTGAGTCAGCCTCTGGGATGATCCTTTCTAAGCACCGCTGCAGGTGACATGCACCCATAGGGGTGACACCACTGTGAGTGAGTCAGCCTCTTGGGTGATCCTTACTGAGCACTGCTGCAGGTGACATGCTCCCATGGGGATGACACTCCTGTTGGTGAGTCAGCCTCTGGGGTGATCCTTACTGAGCACCGCTGCAGGTGACATGCACCCATGGGGATGACACCCTTGTGGGTGAGTCAGCCTCTGGGGTGATCCTTACTGAGCACCGCTGCAGGTGACATGCACCCATGGGGATGACACTCCTGTTGGTGAGTCAGCCTCTGGGGTGATCCTTACTGAGCACTGCTGCAGGTGACATGCACCCATGGGGATGACACCCCTGTTGGTGATTCAGCCTCTGGGGTGATCCTTTCTGAGCCCCGCTCCAGGTGACATGCACCCATGAGGATGACACCTCAGTGAGTGAGTCAGCCTCTGGGGTGATCCTTACTGAGCACAGCTGCAGGTGACATGCACCCATGGGGATGACACCTCAGTGAGTGAGTCAGCCTCTGGGGTGATCCTTACTGAGCACAGCTGCAGGTGACATGCACCATTGGGGATGACACCGCTGTGAGTGAGTCAGCCTCTGGGGTGATCCTTACTGAGCACCGCTGCAGGTGACATCCACCCATGGGGATGACACCCTAGTGGGTGAGTCTGCCTCTGGGGTGATCCTTGCTGAGCACCGCTGCAGGTGACATGCACCCATGGGGATGACACCACTGTGGGTGAGTCAGCCTCTGGGGTATTCCTTACTGAGCACTGCTGCAGGTGACATGCACCCATGGGGATGACACCCCTGTGAGTGATTCAGCCTCTGGGGTGATCCTTACTGAGCACTGCTGAGGGTGACATGCACCCATGGGGATGACACCCTTGTGGGTGAGTCAGCCTCTGGGGTGATCCTTACTGAGCACTGCTACAGGTGACATGCACCCATGGGGATGACACCCCTGTGGGTGAGTCAGCCTCTGGGGTGATCCTTACTGAGCACTGCTGAGGGTGACATGCACCCATGGGGATCAAACCCTTGTGGGTGAGTCAGCCTCTGGGGTGATCCTTACTGAGCACTGCTACAGGTGACATGCACCCATGGGGATGACACCTCTGTGAATGAGTCAGCCTCTGGGGTGATCCTTACTGAGCACCACTGCAGGTGACATGCACCCATGGGGATGACACCCTTGCGAGTGAGTCAGCCTCTGGGGTGATCCTTACTGAGCACCGCTGCAGGTGACATGAACCCATGGGGATGACACCTCTGTGGGTGAGTCAGCCTCTGTGAAGATCCTTACTGAGCACCGCTGCAGGTGACATGCACACGTGGGGATGACACCTCTGTGGGTGAGTCAGCCTCTGGGGTGGGATTGATAAAAGTGGTAGAACCTGTCTGTATAACACCAAAATCCACTTTCAGGCCCCATCAAAGGCAGTATCCTCTTAAGCAAGAAGATGAGCAGGGTATAGAACCCATTATACAGCGCCTCCTCCAGACAGGGGTGATTGTACCCTGCCCCAGCTCACCTTGTAACACACCCTTGTCTCCAGTAAAAAATAAGCGCTCCCATCTGTTGGATGGCACTTGTTGCAGGACCTTCAAGCTATAAACAAGGCTGTGATTCCAAGAGCCCCCACAGCACCAGACCCCTAAACAGGGTCGGACTGGGGTGCCTAGGGCCCACCAGGGGAACTGACTCTAGGGGCCCACACTACAGCCCACGTAAACGGTTTTATTACTTATGTTTTTCTATAATGTACTATAATTACATGTTTGGCCGCGCTGTGGAGCACCAAGCGGCAGGACTTTCTTCGAACAGTCATTCCGTACTGCCAGAGTCCCTTTAATGGTAACTTGTCACCTTGAAAAATGCTATTTATCTGCAGATATAGGGGTAATCTGCAGGTAAATAGGGTGTAAAGCCTGGTTAGACGGCTTATTGAAAAAGCATTGGCTACACGGAGAAAATTACATTTTATTCTCCCTGCCTCCACTCGCTTCCTGTCATAAGGTCGGTGAGGGTGCTGCAATAACGTCCGGCACCTTGATTGTGACATCTTCCATGGAGGCCAACCTCAGGCTGAGCTTCATTGAATGACTAACATGGCAGCAGCACCTGGCAACTAGTGCTGAGCGAACATGGTTGGATAAGGTGTGATCCCAGCATGCTCGGGTGTTATCCAAGTATCTTGTAGTGCTCTGCTACTATGCTCGAGTCCTCGGGGTAGCATGTTTTACGGAGGTAGACAGACGCAACACATACAGGACTTGCCGGTTTGTTAGACAGAAGCAACACATGCAGGGATTACCTTTCACCGCAAAACATGCTACCTCGGGGACTCGAGCATATTAGCAGAGCACTACAAGATACTCGGATAACACCCGAGCATGCTGGGATCACACCTTATCCGACCAAACTCACTCAGCACTAATTGCCAGGTGCAGCTACCATGTTAGTCATTCAATGAAGCTCAGCCTGAGGTTGGGCTCCATGGAAGTGTCACAATCAAGGTGCCGGACGTTATTGCAGCACCCTCACTTTGTAGTTCGCGGTGACTGTAATGTCTCTTATCCGACCACGCTCACTCAGCACTACTGGCAACCCATCAGCAACCTGCAAGTGCGTCACAGGGGGCTGCATGCACCGGCCATTGTGCTATCTAAATGCCGCTGTCAGTGATTGACAAGGGCACTTAAATACTCAAAACAGCAGCAATCAAGGCGAGCTCTGATCACTGCTGTTACAGGCAGACGCCGACTATGTAACACAGCCGACATCTGCCCGGTATGGAGCAGGCTCAGCTCCTGAACCCGCTCCATACAAGCACATCCCAATGGTGACAGTTATGACAAGGTTAGCAAATGTCACTTGTCTGTTCCTAAATGTGGAAAGACAAATGGAATTCCCTAACACATGTGAGTGAGTCCTAACAGATTTAGTAAAGGTGCCTCAAGCATATGAATGTTACTACACACCACAATGCACAGTTACATACACGCATCTTACAAAAATACATATTATTCCAGATACGCAGGCGCGCACAAACACGCAGACGCGCACAAACATGCAGACGCGCACAAACACACAGACGCGCACAAACATGCAGACGCGCACAAACACACAGACGCGCACAAACACGCAGACGCGCACAAACATGCAGACGCGCACAAACACACAGACGCGCACAAACATGCAGACGCGCACAAACACACAGACGCGCACAAACACGCAGACGCGCACAAACACGCAGACGCGCACAAACACGCAGACGCGCACAAACATGCAGACGCGCACAAACACACAGATGCGCACAAACACGCAGACGCGCACAAACACACAGACGCGCACAAACATGCAGACGCGCACAAACACACAGACGCGCACAAACATGCAGACGCGCACAAACACACAGACGCGCACAAACACGCAGACGCGCACAAACATGCAGACGCGCACAAACACACAGACGCGCACAAACATGCAGACGCGCACAAACACGCAGACGCGCACAAACACGCAGACGCGCACAAACACGCAGACGCGCACAAACACGCAGACGCGCACAAACATGCAGACGCGCACAAACACACAGATGCGCACAAACACGCAGACGCGCACAAACATGCAGACGCGCACAAACATGCAGACGCGCACAAACACACAGACGCGCACAAACACGTAGACGCGCACAAACACACAGACGCGCACAAACACGCAGACGCGCACAAACACGCAGACGCGCACAAACACGCAGACGCGCACAAACACACAGACGCGCACAAACACGCAGACGCGCACAAACACACAGACGCGCACAAACACGCAGACGCGCACAAACACGCAGACGCGCACAAACACATGAGTACATGAATACATCATCGGAGCCACCATCATTTGTAATGTCAGGTCAGCCCCATATATCTTTGTATCGCATAAACCTACAACTCCCAGTATGTAATTAACAATAGAGATACTGGGAGTTATCAGTCATCATCAGACTGCGGACCATACAGGAACCACAGTACTGATGAGACGCAGGCAGGATCACAAATGAACATTTACATCCAGGTATCTTACCTGAGACGTCTACAGTCGTTCTCTTTCTTTTCGTCTCCATCTTGTCCAGACCCCTTGAGGACTTTTCTCATCCACAGCTCGTCTCTGCAGACTTCCATCTTCTCCGGTCTTCTGCAGCATATCCCGACACGATGCCCCTAAAGATAGCAGTGTCATTATAATGCTCCTGAATACAAATATCTACACTGAGCCCCTGAATAAACCTAACTCTTACAATGCTCCCTGCACAAAACATGACATACACTCTACCCCTCTTATGGTACCTGCTCTCCACACTGTCCTCTCCTTACCATACTGGGCCCCCTCTTCACACTGTCCTCTCCTTACCATACTGGGCCCCCTGTTCACATTGTCCTCACACTGTGTCCCCCCTATATTGCCCAGTCTCTATACTGTGCCCCTTCATCACACTCCCCCCTCCTCAGCATACTGTTCCCCCCTTTCTGTGCCCTCATACTGTTTCCCCCATACTGCCACATCTCCATACCTTCCCCCACACTACCTAGTCTCTGTGCTGTGTCACCTCACACTTTTCTCCCTCCATACTGTCTCCTCACACTATACCCCCACTCTCCGTACTGTTTCCTCATACATCCCCCTTCCCCATTCTGTTCCCGCACCCATTCCCACACCTCCCCTAGTTATTTCACACATCTCCCCATTCTGTCTCCTAAAATTTCTCTCCCATCTCTCCCCAAATATAATAAATCTTCGGAAGAGCACACAGACATGCAGAAGCGCGCTTACACACACGAACACAAGCGCACACAGACACATACTAAGGGCTCTTTCACACGTCAGTACATGCGGTGACAGTTTCCACACATACCAGAGACATTGGTACATGCAGACCCATTCAAATGAATGTTTTTACCAGCTGCACCTCCCGCAAAACGTCCCACACACTGATGACAGAGCTCTTCCCAAGCACCGGGTGCTGAACGCTGCACTCATCATAGATCCCTGCCGGCGCTGCGATCAGCAAGAGCAGGGTCAATGATGAGAGTAGTAGTCTACTCCCGCCGTGTCCAACTGTAAAAATAGGAATAAAATAAAAAAATCCTTATACTCACCTCTCCTAAGTGTCACCCGCTGTAATCCGTGCAAGCGCTCATGCCGAGGAGAATGACTCCTGCAGCGAGCGGGCCCCGGAGCTGCGCTCAACAAGGGGTGCCCTGTCAATCACTGAGCACAGCTCCGGGGCCCGCTCGCTGCAGGAGTTGTTCTCCTCGGCGTGAGCGCTCGTACTGATTACAGTGGGTGACACTTAGGAGAGGTGAGTATAAGGATTTTTTAATTTTATTCCTATTTTTACAGTTGGACACGGCGGGAGTAGACTACTACTCTCATCATTGACCCTGCTGCTGCTGATCGCAGCACCGGCAGGGATCTATGATGAGGGCAGCACCCAGCTCTTGGGAACAGCGCTAACTGTACATTGATTCCCAAGCGCTGGTATGTGTCACATGGATGACACACAGGTGGACACGGATATCTCCAGTCCCGTAAATATCAGGACATGTGAAAGAGCCCTAATATACACACGCAGATACACAGACTCACAGAAATGGGGACACATACACACACAGAAATGCACACACAGTCATGCACAGACACACTCAGACAATCACACACAAAAATGCAGACATGCAGGGAAGCACGCACACACGTGTGAAGACACATATACACATGTAGACATGCAGGCACTCAAATACATACACACACACGCATGCAGGCATATACACACATGCAGGCAGGCATATACACACACACTGTACACACACAGCCATATACACACACACGCAAGCATATATACGCACACTGTACGCACAAGCATATACACACACACTGTACACACAGGTATTTACACACACACTGTACACATACACACACGCAGGCATATACACGCACCAGCAGGCATATACACGCACCCGCAGGCATATACACACACCAGCAGGCATATACACACACCAGCAGGCATATACACGCACCCACAGGCATATACACGCACCAGCAGGCATATACACGCACCAGCAGGCATATACACGCACACTGTACGCACAGGCATATACACACACACACTGTACACACAGGCATTTACACACACACTGTACACATACACACGCGCAGGCATATACACGCACGCACTGCAGGCATATACACGCACCAGCAGGCATATACACACACCAGCAGGCATATACACGCACCCGCAGGCATATACACACACCAGCAGGCATATACACACACCAGCAGGCATATACACGCACCAGCAGGCATATACACGCACCCGCAGGCATATACACGCACCCGCAGGCATATACACACACCAGCAGGCATATACACGCACCAGCAGGCATATACACGCACCAGCAGGCATATACACGCACCCGCAGGCATATACACACACCAGCAGGCATATACACGCACCAGCAGGCATATACACGCACCCGCAGGCATATACACGCACCAGCAGGCATATACACGCACCCGCAGGCATATACACACACCAGCAGGCATATACACGCACCAGCAGGCATATACACGCACAGTGTACGCACAGGCATATACACACACACACTGTACACACAGGCATTTACACACACACTGTACACATACACACGCGCAGGCATATACACGCACGCACTGCAGGCATATACACGCACCAGCAGGCATATACACACACCAGCAGGCATATACACGCACCCGCAGGCATATACACACACCAGCAGGCATATACACACACCAGCAGGCATATACACGCACCAGCAGGCATATACACGCACCCGCAGGCATATACACACACCCGCAGGCATATACACGCACCAGCAGGCATATACACGCACCAGCAGGCATATACACGCACCCGCAGGCATATACACACACCAGCAGGCATATACACGCACCAGCAGGCATATACACGCACCCGCAGGCATATACACGCACCAGCAGGCATATACACGCACCCGCAGGCATATACACACACCAGCAGGCATATACACGCACACAGGCATATGACTCACCCATAAAAACGTTATTGAATATTTGGCACGGTGCTCTTGATATGAAATTGAAGCAGTGACAGCTGTAGGCCTGCAGCCTTGTTTCCAATTCCAGGCCTGGTTGGAGAGTTGAACTGTAGAGTGCTGCAGGTCACCGTCCACATATCCAGCCCCGGAACAGGTATAAAAAAAACCAGAGTCAGAGCAGGAGAGAAGGGGGCGGTGCCACCACCCGGGAGCCAGTATTACTACAGGGGAGCAGGCCAGGGCAGATATGGAGCCGGGATGGGACGTATCAGGATCCCGGGAGCAGGGAGAGCAGAGCGAGACGTCGGCTTCGGTGGCGCCGGCGTCTCAGAGGCCGGCCCTGGAGCAGAGAGAAAGCACTGCAGAGCGCGGCCGCGGCGTATCAGAGGCCAGAAGAGAGCGGCGTCAGCGTCAGTGTCACCTGACACCACACCACAGTCTGCCAGCCAGCGGGAAAGCAGAGCGCGGTGCGTGTCACCGCCCAGAAAGAATCCGTCCTCTCAGTGTCACGGACTCACGTGGTAAGTATGCCGCATGCACGTCACTGCAGGCCCGCTGTCACCAATGAATGTGCCGTGCGCGCGATGCTACATTTGCTTCAGCCGTGCTTTTAAAGGGCCCCCGCCACCAATTTTCTCACTCTCATATCGGGGCCCACCGGGAAATTTCCCGATTTCCCGCCAGGCCAGACCGACCCTGCCCCTAAACCAGTCTCAAAAAGACAAATGATGTCCTTATTAGGAATGAGTAACTTTCGCAGGCGCTGGATAGCCAACTATGCTGCTATTACCGGCCCCCTCAGTGCACTCATCTTTGATGAGCCGTTGGCAGCACAAGACCATATATCCTGGACACCAGTGGACGAGAAAGCCTTCTGTGAGTGTGACACCCCAGGGGTCTGGTTGCCACAGTGATAGAGATATTACGTCTGAGAGCAGGTGGGAGGTCTCTTGGTCAGGAATCCTATGCATGCCACACCTCCTGCACAGTCCTGGGAGGGGAAGAACTTCCCCTATATAAAACTGGGGCTGAGGCAGGGTTAGTGAGTAGAGAAGAAGTAGAGACAGAGAAAAGAAGCAAATATAGGAACAGAACAACAGGAGCTCTGTGGGAGCAGTGTTACAAGGAGTCAGGGACTGGCAGCTGCAGAGCTCGCCCTGACCGAGAAGATTTCTTACCGGACCCGGAGTCCGAGGCTGTGGGGACTAACTCCTACCCAGCAGCAGAATCCGTCAGGCAGGGGATTCCAGGTCCTCTGGCCAAGAAACCCGAAGGCACGGTCACACGCGTGGGACCAGCACCGCCGTCGTGGAGCGGAAGCTACTAGAAGGCCCCGAGTCACCGGCCATACGGGTGAGCACCACACGGTACACTCAGGGACGTGGGCTACTTATACCCACCTCTAGCAAGGTAGCCAGAAGAGTACAGTTAGTTTGGGAGGCCTACAACTCCGCCTGGCCAGGGGAGATCCCATCTGCTCAAGGACTGACCAGGTCCCAATCGCTAGCCAGTACTCCGGGAGGGTCTATCTTTGTCACCAGTAAAGACCCTGAACTACACCGTACCGTCTCCGAGTGGTTCCTGCTACCCCCATCATCCACGTCGGCTGCCCTGAGGCCATACCCCTCCCGTTGGGGGTTATACTATCACGCTGCACAATCCTACCACCGGCCTCAGCGGTCTGCCCTGCAGCAGCAGCTCCTTAGCTGTACTCAACGGGTGGCGTAGTCGTCCAACATCTACCGCTGATACATCGCCGCTCAGTTTGACTCCCTGGGCACGGACCGGGTCACCGCCACGAGACTACAACCCTCAACAGATCCGGCTCCGGGTAAGCTCCCGCGTGCGCAACGCAGCGCGACACCGGCCCAGGGGCGCGTCATGAGCTTAAACAGATTTTAGTCAGTTCCTCAGTGTTAGGATTGTGTCACGCCAGGCCTGGATGCCACAAACTTGTAAGGCTGTGTCTGAGAGCAGGAGGGAGGTTCTCTTGTCATAGACCATTTGCATGCAGCACCTCCTGTCCCAGGCCAGTAGGGGGAGCAGGCTGCCCCTATAAAAGCTGGTACTGAGGGCAGGGTTAGGGAGACCAGGACCCACTTCTGAAGTATCCAGAAGGGTTCCCAGAGGAGAGGGACAAGTCAGCCGCAGCTGAGGAGTCCAGGAGGCAAAGGAGGAACAGAAAGCCAGGGACAGAGGCGACGAGAGCCGGTCCTGGTTGAAAGAGAGAACTACACAGCCGGACACTGGAGTCCGAGGCTGTCAGGGTTGCAAGTCCTGCAGCAGATAACCAACCCGCAAGGGATTTCAGGTCCCTTGGCCTAAGAAGCCTGGAGGCTCCGCCACACAGAGGGACCGGTACAGCACAGAGAAGCTACAGGTACCTAAGGCCCGAGTCGCAAGCCATACAGGCGTAGTACACGACCAGCTCAGGGATGTGGACTATCATACCACTAAAGGGGGAGATAGTCAGCAAGGGCAGAGAGAGAACGGTAGGCCTACCCACTCACCCTGACCAGCGGAGCTCACCCGAATGCCCTCAGACACCCAGGTCCATTCCTACCCTGTACTCCTGGTGGGTCTGTGATAAGATCTTCAGTAAAAGACCCTGGACTACATTATTGGACTCTGTGTGGTTACTGCTGCGCCTGCACCATCACCCCCAGCATCCTGTTACACTGCCCTGAGGCTACACTCCTCCCGTGGGGAGTTGTACTATTCCCTGCTGCACCCCCAACTCCAGCCTCAGCGGTCTGCCTTGCAGCGGCGGTCCTCCCTGACCGCAATCCACGGGTGGCGTAGTCGGACTTTCAAAACCTACAAATACACTGCCACAGCATATGGTCTGACCACCCTGAGCCACGGGACCGGGTCGCCACTACTACTCCCAGCATTGCCCTGAAGCCCGGTCCCAAGTGCCCCACGGCCCAGGGGGCGAGTCAACTTTGGCGTAGTCGGCAGGATTGTGACCAACCCGCCACAAACGGGTATTGCGTACCTGAAAAAGACTGTACGCGTACCTTAAAAAGGAGGTTTCCCGCCATCCGGAGCCGTTTTTCCCCCCATTTTCAGCCGTTTTCCCACCATCTTCAGCCGTTTTCCAGCCATCTTCAAGCGTTTTCCCGCCATCGGATGATATCTTCAGGACGCCGTGCGGGAAGAAGAGGGGCGTGGACGTCCAAAGCGCGCAAGACTTGAAGCCCCGCCCTACGCACCGACGCTGCGCAAGGTCCTGGAAGGGGGAGAGAGCGACGCTGATGTCACCAGGGCGCGACGCAAGGTCCTCGTCCGGAGCAGCACCAGCGGAGCCGCGGCCTACAGAAGAGGATCGTCGGAAGGTAGGCCACGCTTAACTAGGGGGGAGGAAGATGATGGACACGGAGTGGCCCTCTACAACCGGCGGGGCTGCAACAGCAGTGATGCCGTTCTCTATGCCCTACATCCCCGGAGCAGCCTGGCTGCCCCAATACTCAGGGGACTCCCATACCTTAACTGACTTTAGGGAAAGACTGCACAGTTTATTCAAAGGTTATCCCCTGACAGAAGAACAGAAAGTGAGCATTCTGACGGGGCAGCTCACCGGTGCCGCCCAGCGGGAAGTGAAATCATGGTCAGATGAGGAGAAAAGGACAGTAAAGGACATTCTGACCCGGCTGCGGAGTACCTTTGATACCCGCACCTCAGCAGAAATCAAAATGCGGTTCTATGGCTGTAAGCAGCAGGCCCAGGATAGTATCAGAGACTATGCCTTGAACCTGCAAGAAGCCCTGAGAGCTATCAAACAAGCTGATCCTGGTAGCAAGCAGGACACTGATAAACTGTTGACTGACCAGTTCATAGAAGGTCTGCTGTCCAGCGCCCACAAAACCCAGCTGCGCCTCATGGCCCTACAGAACCCCGATTTGACTTTTGCACAGTTCAAGGATAGGGCCATCCGAGTGCTCAGAGAACCCGCACCAGGTGGCGCTGTAGCTTCCTAGCGCCCTGCCATCACTTACCACCAGGGGGCAGCGCCCTACCCCGCAGACCTTGTGGAAGCTGATGCACAGGTCCTAAACCCATCCCAACCTGCAAACCTGCACCATCAGGTCCAGAAGTTAACAAAGAGTGTGGCTGCATTGACCAGGACCGTGCAGTCGTTACAGGTGGACCCATCAGGACCCATCAAGCTGGCTTCCAGTCCGGAGGATGTCCCGTGGCGTTGACAGAGGAGGATCCCGCCGTTCAGAGGGAGGCCCGCCGACCGCTACACTGAGGATGGACAGCCGATTTGCCGCCATTGCAGTCAGCCAGGACACATAGCAAGGTACTGTACTTTAAATGGGTCTGACCTGGGGCAGAGGGCCAACCCCCATGCATAAGGTCATCAGGCCCGTCTAATTGGCGTGATAAGTACGTGGGGGGACACCCGGTCTTACCCGTAGTGCTGGCCGGTATCCCTATGAGTGCACTGCTGGACACCGGGTCTCAAGTGACTACCATCCCCTACGTACTTTTCAAGCGGTACTGGAGTGACGCTGACATAACCCGCTACCCAGGCGATGACTTAAGCATCATCGCCAGCAATGGCCAACCCGTGCCGCAGGTGGGGTTCAGAGAGATGACCATCAAGATTGGTAAGGTGTAACTGTCGGCACAGGGAGTGATCATTGTGGACATTGACCGTCGTGAAAGTCACCCTAAAATAACCTTGGGTACTAATGTGATTGAAAACTGTCTTTCAGAGTAATTGTGATTTTACAGCAGGTGGCGATGAATGTGAGCTCCAGCCAACAGAGGGTCCTCCAGAAAGAGATAAGAGCCCTGATGAGACGGCAACAGGTAGAACTGTCTGGTGGTGAGATCGGTAGCATAAGAATGAGTGACCCATTCCCCATTTCCATGCCTCCCAATAGTGAAATGATGATCTGGTGTCGGACTCTGTTGAGAGGCAGAGACTACCAAGCCATGGTAGAACCCGTGTACTCAGACAGCAGGCCCACCATTTTGACAGCCCGGCGGGTGGTTGATGTCCGTAATGGGAGTGTGCCCGTTCGCATTCTCAGCATTGGGGAGAGGGAGGTACACTTATCCAGGTACGCTACACTTGCCAAACTGTTTGCTGTTGAGCACAAAGCTATCAGGGCCTTGGAACCGTTGCCTCCATCTCCACAGGCGGAGGGTAATGGCTCCCAGAAACAAAAGGAGGACTGGTGCCAGAAACTCCATGTGGGTGCTGACTTCACTCCCCTGCACCAAAAACAAGGATTCTACCGGGTGGTACAGGAGTACGAGAGAATCTTTAGTAAGCACCCGCTAGACTTCGGCAGAGTAAAAGGGATAGAACACCATATCCCCACGGGGAGCCACCCACCAATAAAAGAGAGACACAGGCCTGTACCCCCTGCACATTATCAGAACGCCAAGGGTATGCTGAGAGAAATGAAAGAAGCTGGGGTCATTAGAGATAGCTGTAGCCCCTGGGTAGCTCCCTTAGTTTTGGTAAAAAAGAAAGATGGTACCATGAGAATGTGCGTGGACTATAGACAAATCAATCGTATCACCCACAAAGCATATCCGCTGCCTAGAATAGAGGAGTCTTTAGCAGCTCTAAAATCAGCTAATTTCTTCTCTACTTTGGACCTTACTAGCGGGTACTGGCAGGTTCCTGTGGCAGAGGCTGACAAGGAGAAGACCGCCTTCACCACCCCGATGGGATTGAGCGAGTTCAACTGTATGCCCTTCGGGCTCTGCAACGTACCAGGGACCTCCCAGAGGCTGATGGAATGCTGTCTAGGGCACCGAAACTTCGAAACGGTTCTCCATTACCTGGATGACGTGATCGTCTATTAGAAGACTTACTGGGACCATCTAAAGCACCTGGCCGAGGTGTTCGAAGCCCTAGCAGGCTATGGCCTGAAAGTGAAACCTTCAAAGTGCCACCTGTTAAAACCAAAGGTCCAATACCTAGGACACGTGGTGAGTGCAGAGGGAGTAGCCCCCGACCCCGACAAAGTTACAGCCATCAAGAGCTGGCCAAGCCCCTCTAACATCAAGGAAGTGAGGCAATTCCTCGGGTTAGTAGGCTACTACCGAAGGTTCATCCCTGGGTTCACTAAGATGGCAGCCCCTATGCAGGACCTCCTGATAGGACAGTCTAAGTCCAGAAGCCAAAAGCCTAGGAGGTGCATGTTTACCTGGATTGGGTCTGAGGGGGCCATGCATGCCAGGATTGGGTCGGAGGGGCCATGCATGCCAGAATTGTGTCTGAGGGGGCCAATCATGCCAGGATTGGGTCTGTGGGGGCCATGCATGCCAGAATTGGGTCAGAGGGAACCATGCCTGCCAGGATTGGATCTGAGGGGCCATGCATGCCTGAACTGGGTGTGATGGAGGCATGCATACCAGTATTGAGTCTGTGGGGGCCATGCATGCTAGAAATGGGCCTGAGAGCCCAATGCATGCCAGGAATGGATCTGAGGAGGCCATGTATCCCAGGATTGGGTCTGAAGGGGCCATGCATACCAGGATTGGGCCTAGAACGTGAATGCTTACCAGGATTGGTTCTGAGGGATCCATGCATACCAGGATTGGGTCTGAGAGGGCCATGGTTGCCAGGAATGGGTCTGAGGAGGCCATGCATACCAGGATTGGGTCTGAGGGGCCTTTGCATGCCAGATTTGGGTCTGAGGGAACCATGCATACCAGGATTGGGTCTTTTAGGTGAATGTATATCAGCATTGGGTCTGAGAGGGCCATACGTATCAGGATTGCGTCTGAAGGGGCTATTCATACCACGATTGGGTCTAGGAGGTGCAAGCTTCCCAAGATTGGTTCTGAGTGGTCCATGCATACCAGTATTTAGTCTGAGAGAGCCATGATTGCCAGGATTGGGTCTGAGGAGGCCATGCATGCCAGAATTGGGTCTGAGACGGTCATGCATGCCAGGATTGGTACTCAAGGGGCCATGCATGCCAGGATTGGGTCTGAGGGAGCCATGCATACCAGGATTGGATCTGAGCTGGCCATGCATGTCTGAGTTGGGTCTGAGAGGGCAATGCATGCCAGAATTGGGTCTGAGGATGCCAAGCATGCCAGGATTTTGTCTGAGAAGGCCGTGAATACTAGGATTGGGTCTGAGGGGGCCATGCATACCAGTATTGAGTATGTGGAGGCCATGTATGCCAGAATTGGGTTTGAAGGGGCCATGCATAGCAGGATTGGGCCTAGGAGGTGCAAGCTTACAAAGATTGGTTCTAAGGGGTCCATGTATAACAGGATTGGGCCTGAGAGGGCCATGATTGACAGGATTGGGTCTGAAGAGGCCATGTATGCCAGAATTGGGTCTAAGGGGGCAATGCATGCCTGAATTGTGTCTGAGGGGGAAGTGCATTCCAGGATTGGGTCTACAGGGGCAATGCATGCCAGAATTGGTTCTGTGGGGGTCTTGCATGCAAGGATTAGGTCTGAGGGGTCCATGCATGCCAGGGTTTGATCTGAGGGGGCCATGTATGCCAGGATTTTGTCTGAAAAGGCCGTGAATACCAGGATTGGGTCTGAGGGGGCCATGCATACCAGTATTGAGTCTGTGGCGGCCATGCATGCCAGAATTGGGCATGAGAGGCCCATGCATACAAGGATTGGTTCTGAGGAGGCCCATGAATGCCAGAATTGGGTCTGAAGGGGCAATGCATACCAGGATTGGGCCTAGGAGGTGCATGCTTACCAAAATTGGTTCTGAGGGGTCCATGAATAACAGGATTGGGCATGAGAGGGCCATGATTGCCAGGATTGGGTCTCATGAGTCCATGCATGCCAGAATTGGGTCTAAGGGGAATATGCATGCCATGGTTTGGTCTGAGGGGGCCATGCATGCCAGAATTGGGTCTGAGGCGGTGATGCGTACCTGGATTGGTACTGAAGGGGCCATGCATGCCAGGATTGGGTCCGAGGGAGCCACGCATACCAGGATTGGATCTGTGGGGGCCATGCATGCCTGAATTGGGTCTGAGGGGGCAATGCATGCCAGATTTGGGTCTGAGGGGGAAGTGCATTCCAGGATTGGGTCTGAGTGGGCCATGATTGCCATGATTGGGTCTGAAGAGGTAATGCATACCAGGATTGGGCCTGAGGGGGCCGTGCATGCCAGAATTGGGTCTGAGGGAACCATGCATACCAGGATTGGGTCTTTTAGGTGAATGTATATCAGTATTGGGTCTGAGAGGGCCATACGTCTCAGGATTGGGTCTGAAGGGGCTATGCATACCACGATTGGGTCTAAGAGGTGCAAGCTTCCCAAGATTGGTTCTGAGTGGTCCATGCATACCAGGATTGGGTCTGAGAGAGCCATGATTGCCAGGATTGGGTCTGAGGAGGCCATGCATGCCAGAATTGGGTCTAAGGGGGCAATGCAAGCCATGTTTTTTTCTGAGGGGGCCATGCGTGCCAGAATTGGATCTGACACGGTCATGTATACCAGGATTGGTACTGAAGGGGCCTTGCATTCCAGGATTGGGTCTGAGGGAGCCATGCATACCAGGATTGGATATGAGGGGGCCTTGCATGTCTGAGTTGGGTCTGAGAGGGCAATGCATGCCACAATTGGGTCTGAGGTTGCCAAGCATGCCAGGATTTTGTCTGAGAAGGTCGTGAATACCAGGATTGGGTCTGAGGGGGCCATGCATACCAGTATTGAGTCTGTGGAGGCCATGCATGCCAGAATTGGGCCTGAGAGTCCCATGCATACAAGGATTGGATCTGAGGAGGCCATGTATGCCAGAATTGGGTTTGAAGAGTCCATGCATAACAAGATTGGGCCTAGGAGGTGCAAGCTTACAAAGATTGGTTCTGAGGGGTCCATGTATAACAGGATTGGGCCTGAGAGGGCCATGATTGCCAGGATTGGGTCTGAAGAGGCCATGCATGCCAGCATTGGGTCTAAGGGGGCAATGCATGCCTGAATTGGGTCTGAGGGGGAAGTGCATTCCAGTATTGGGTCTACAGGGGCAATGCATGCCAGGATTGGTTCTTTGGGGGTCTTGAATGCAATGATTAGGTCTGAGGGGGCCAAGCATGCCAGGGTTTGATCTGAGGGGGCCATGTATGCCAGGATTTTGTCTGAAAAGGCCGTGAGTACCAGGGATGGGTCTGAGGGGGCCATGCATACCAGTATTGAGTCTGTGGGGGCCATGCATGCCAGAATTGGGCCTGAGAGGCCCATGCATACAAGGATTGGATCTGAGGAGGCCATGTATGCCAGAATTGGGTCTGAAGGGGCAATGCATACCAGGATTGGGCCTAGGAGGTGCATGCTTACCAAAATTGGTTCTTAGGGGTCCATGTATAACAGGATTGGGCATGAGAGGGCCATGATTGCCAGGATTGGGTTTCATGAGTCCGTGCATGCCAGAATTGGGTCTAAGGGGGCTATGCATGCCATGATTTGGTCTGAGGGGGCCATGCATGCAAGAATTGGGTCTGAGGCGGTGATGCGTACCAGGATTGGTACTGAAGGGGCCATGCATGCCAGGATTGGGTCCGAGGGAGCCACGCATACCAGGATTGGCCATGCATGTCTGAATTGGGTCTGAGGGGGCAATGCATGCCAGATTTGGGACTGAGGGGGAAGTGCATTCCAGAATTTGGTCTACAGGGGCAATGCATGCCAGGATTGGTTCTGTTGGGGTCTTGCATGCAAGGATTAGGTCTGAGGGGGCCATATATGCCAGGATTTTGTCTGAGAAGGCCGTGAATACCAGGATTGGGTCTGAGGGGGCAATGCAAACCATGATTGGATCTGAGGAGGCCATGTATGCCAGGATCGGGTCTGAAGGAGCCATGCATACCAGGATTGGGCCTAGGAGGTGCATGCTTACCAGGATTGGTTCTGAGGGGTCCATGCATACCAGGATTGCTTCTGAGAGGGCCATGATTGCCAGGATTGTGTCTGAGAAGGCCATGTATGTCAGGATTGGGTCTGAAGGGGTCATGCATACCAGGATTGGGCTTAGGAGGTGCATGCTTACCAGGATTGGTTCTGAGGGGTCTATGCATACCAGGATTGCGTCTAAGAGGGCCATGATTGCCAGGATTGTGTCTGAAGAGGCCATACATGAAAGAATTGGGTATAAGGGGGCCATGCATGCCATGATTTTGTCTGAGGGGGCCATGCATGCCAGAATTGCTTCTGAGATGGTCATGAATACCAGGATTGGTACTGAAGGGGCCATGCATGCCAGAATTGGGTCTGATACGGTCATGCATACCAGGATTGGTACTGAAGGGGGCCATGTATGCCAGGATTGGGTCTGAGGGAGCCATGCATACCAGGATTGAATCTGAGGGGGCCATGCATGCCTGAATTGAGTCTGAGGGGGCCATACATGCCTGAATTGGGTCTGAGGGAGCCATGCATGCCAGGATTTGATCGGAGGGGGACATGTATGCCAGGATTTTGTCTGAGAAGGCCGTGAACACCAGGATTGGGTCTGAGGAGGCCATGTATGTCAGGATTGGGTCTGAAGGGGTCATGCATACCAGGATTGGGTCTAGGAGGTGCATGCTTACCAGGATTTGGTCTGAGGGGCCATGCATGCCAGAATTGTGTCTGAGGGGGCCAATCATGCCAGGATTGGGTCTGGGGGGGCATGCATGCCAGGATTGGACCTGAGGGGGCCATGCATGCCAGGATTCGGTCTGAGGGTGCAATGCATACCAGGATTGGGTCGAGGATGTACTTGCATACCAGAATTGGGTCTGAGGGGGCCATGCATGCCAGGATTGGGTCTGTGGGGGCGATGCATGCTAGAATTGGGCCTGAGAGTCCCATGCATACCAGGAATGGATGTGAGGAGGCCATGTATGCCTGGATTGGGTCTGAAGGGGCCATGCATACCAAGATTGGGCCTTGGACGTGCATGCTTACCAGGATTGGTTCTGAGGTGTCTATGCATACCAGGATTGGGTATGAAAGGGCCATGATTGCCAGGATTGGGTCTAAGGAGGCCATACATTCCAGGATACGGACTATGGGGGCAATGCATGCTAGGATTGATTCTGAGGGGGCCATGCATGCCAGGATCGGGTCTGAGGGGGCCGTGCATGGCAGAATTGGGTCTGAGGGAACAATGCATACCAGGACTGGGTCTGTTAGGTGAATGTATATCAGTATTGAGTCTGAGGGGGCCATAAATATCAGGATTGGGTCCGAAGGGGCCGTACATACCAGGATTGGGCCTAGGAGGTGCATGCTTCCCAAGATTGATTTTGAGGGGTCCATGCATACCAGTATTGGGTCTGAGAGGGCCATGATTGCCAGGATTGGGTCTGAGGAGGCCATGCATGCCAGAATATGGTCTAAGGGGGCCATACATGCCATGTTTTTTTCTGAGGGAGCCATGCATGCCAGAATTGGGTCTGATACGGTCATGCATACCAGGATTGGGACTGAAGGGGCCATGCATGTCAGGATTGGGTCTGAGGGAACCATGCATACCAGGATTGAATCTGAGGGGGCCATGCATGTCTGAACTGAGTCTGAGGTGGCAATGCATGCCCGAATTGGGTCTGAGGGGGCCAAGCATTCCAGGATTGGGTCTACAGGGGCAATGTATGCCAGGATTTGTTCTATGTGGGTCTTGCATGCAAGGATTAGGTCTGAGGGGTCCATGAATTCCAGGATTTGATCTGAGGGGGCCAGGTATGCCAGGATTTTGTCTGAGAAGGCCTTGAATACCAGGATTGGGTCTGAGGCGGCCATGCATACCAGTATTGAGTCTGTAGAGGCCATGCATGCCAGAATTGGGCCTGAGAGGCCCATGCATACAAGAATTGGGCCTGAGAGGGCCATGATTGCCAGGATTGGGTCTGAGGAGGCCATGCATGCCAGAATTGGATCTAAGGAGGACATGCATGGCAGAATTGGGTCTGAGATGGTGATGCAAACCAGGATTGGTACTGAAGTGGTCATGCATGTCAAGATTGGGTCTGAGGGAGCCATGCATACCAGGATTGGATCTGAGGGGGCCATGCATGCCTGAATTGGGTCTGAGGGGGCCATGCATGCCAGAACTGGGTCTGAGGAGGCCATGCATGCCATGATTTTGTCTGATGGGGCCATGCATGCCAGAATTGGGTCTTAGACGGTCATGCATACCAGGATTGGTACTGAAGGGGCCATGCATGCCAGGATTGGGTCTGAGGGAGCCAAGCATACTAGGATTGGATCTGACAGGGCCATGCATGCCTGAATTGGGTCTGAGGGGGCCATCCATGCCAGGATTTGATCGGAGGGGGCCATGCATGCCAGGATTTTTTCTGAGCAGGCCGTGAATACCAGGATTGGATCTGAAGAGGCAATGCATGCTAGAATTGGGTCTAAGGGGGCAATGCATGCCTGGATTGGGTCTGAGGGGAAAGTGCATTCCAGGATTGGGTCTACAGGGGCAATGCATGCCAGGATTGGTTCTGTGGGGGTCTTGCATGCAAGGATTAGGTCTGAGGGGTTCATGCATGCCAGGATTTGATCTGAGGGGCCATGTATACCAGGATTTTGTCTGAGAAGGCCGTGCATACCAGGATTGGGTCTGAGGGGGCCATGCACACCAGTTCTGAGTCTGTGGGGGCCATGCATGCCAGAATTGGGCCTGAGAGGCCCATGCATACCAGGATTGGATCTGAGGAGGCCATGTATGCCAGGATTGGGTCTGAAGGGGCCATGCATACCAGGATTGGGCCTAGGAGGTGCAAGCATACCAATATTGGTTCTGAGGGGTCCATGCATACCGGTATTGGGTCTGAGAGGGCCATGATTGCCATGATTGGGTCTGAGGTGGCCATACATGCCAGAAATGGGTCTAAGGAGGCCATGCATGCCATGATTTTGTCTGAGGGGGCCATGCATGCCAGAATTAGGTCTGAGGGGGTCATTCATGCCAGGATTTGATCGGAGGGGGCCATGTATGCCAGGATTTTTTCTGAGAAGGCCGTGAATGCCAGGATTGGGTCTGAGAGGGTCATGATTGCCAGGATTGGATCTGAAGAGGCCATGCATGCCAGAATTGGGTCTAAGGGGGCAATGCATGCCTGAATTTTGTCTGAGGGGGAAGTGCATTCCAATATTGGGTCTACAGGGCAATGCATGCCAGGATTGGTTCTGTGGGGGTCTTGCATGCAAGGATTAGGTCTGAGGGGGGCATGCATGCCAGGATTTGATCTGAGGGGCCATGTATACCAGGATTTAGTCTGAGAAGGCCGTGCATACCACAATTGGGTCTGAGGGGGCCATGCACACCAGTTCTGAGTCTGTGGCGGCCATGCATGCCAGAATTGAGCCTGAGAGGCCCATGCATACCAGGATTGGATCTGAGGAGGCCATGTATGCCAGGATTGGGTCTGAAGGTGTCATGCATACCAGGATTGGGCCTAGGAGGTGCAAGCTTATCAAGATTGGTTCTGAGGGGTCCATGCATACCGGTATTGTGTCTGAGAAGGCCATGATTGCCAGGATTGGGTCTGAGGAGCCATGCATGCTATAAATGGGTCTAAGGAGGCCATGCATGCCATGATTTTGTCTGAGGGGGCCATGCATGCCAGAATTAGGTCTGAGATGGTCATGCATACCAGGATTGGTACTGAAGGGGCCATGCATGCCAGGATTGGGTCTGAGGGAGCCATGCATACTAGGATTGGATCTGACTGGGCCATGCATACCTGAATTGGGTCTGAGGGGGCCATGCATACCAGGATTTGATCGGAGGGGGCATGTAAGCCAGGATTTTTTCTGAGAAAGCCGTGAATACCAATTGGATCTGAGGAGGCCATATATGCCAGGATTGGGTCTTAAGGGGCCATGCATACCAGGATTGGACCTAATAGGTGCATGCTTACCAGGATTGGTTCTGAGGGGTCCATGCATACCATGATTGGGTCTGAGAGGGCCATGATTGCCAGGATTGGATCTGAAGAGGCCATGCATGCCAGAATTGGGTCTAAGGGGGCAATGCATGCCTGAATTGGGTCTGAGGGGGAAGTGCATTCCAGGATTGGGTCTACAGGGGCAATGCATGCCAGGATTGGTTCTGTGGGGGTCTTGCATGCAATGATTATGTCTGAGGGGGCCATGCATGCCAGGATTTGATCTGAGGGGGCCATGTATGCCAGGATTTTGTCTGAGATGGCCGTGAATACCAGGATTGGGTCTGAGGGGGCAATGCATACCAGTATTGAGTCTGTGGGGGCCATGCATGCCAGAAATGGGCCTGAGAGACCCATGCATACAAGAATTGGATCTGAGGAGGCTATGTATGCCAGAATTGGTTCTGAGGGGTCCATGTATAACAGGATTGGGCCTGGGAGGTGCATGATTGACAGAACTGGGTCTGAGGAGTCCATGCATGCCAGAATTGGGTCTAAGGGGGCCGTGCATGCCATGATTTTGTCTGAGGGGGCCATGCATGCCAAAATTTGGTCTGAGGTGGTGATGCGTACCAGGATTGGTACTGAAGGGGCCATGCATGCCAGGATTGGGTCTGAGGGAACCATGCATACCAGGATTGGATCTGAGGGGGTCATGCATGCCTGAATTGGGTCTGAGGAGGCAATGCATCCAAATTTGAGTCTGAGGGGCAATGCATGCCAGGATTGGTTCTGTTGGGGTCTTGCATGCCAGAATTGGGCCTGAGAGCCCCATGCATACCAGGATTGGATAGGAGGAGGCCATGTAAGCCAGGATTGGGTCTGAAGGGGCCATGCATACCCGGATTGGGCCTAGGAGGTGCATGCTTACCAAGATTGGTTCTGAGTGGTCCATGCTTACCAGGATTGCGTCTGAGGAGGCCATACATGCCTGAATTGGGTCTAAGGGGGCCATGCATGCCATGATTTTGTCTGAGGGGGCCATGCATGCCAGAATTGCTTCTGAGACGGACATGCATACCAGGAATGGTACTGAAGGGGCCATGCATGCCAGAATTGGGTCTGAGATGGTCATGCATACCAGGATTTTTACTGAAGGGGCCATGCATGCCAGGATTGGGTCTAAGGGAGCCATGCATACCAGGATTGGATCTGAGGGGGCCATGCATGCCTGAATTGGGTCTGAGGGGGCCATGCATGCCAGGATTGGGTCCGAGGGGGCCATGCATACCAGGATTGGATCTGAGGAGGCCATGTATGCCAGGATTGGGTCTTAAGTGGCCATGCATACCAGGATTGGGCCAAGGAGGTGCATGGTTACCAGGATTGGTTCTGAGAGGTCCATGCATACCAGGATTGGGTCTGATAGGGCCATGATTGCCAGGATTGGGTCTGAGGAGGCCATGCATGCCAGAATTGGATTTAAGGGGGAAATGCATGCCATGATTTTGTCTGAGGGCGCCATGCATGGCAGAATTGGGTCTGAGACAGTGATGCATACCAGGATTGGTACTGAAGGGGCCATGCATGTCAAGATTGGGTCTGAGGGAGCCATGCATACCAGGATTGGATCTGAGGGGGCCATGCATGCCTGAATTGTGTCTGAGGGGGCAATACATGCCAGAACTGGGTCTGAGGGGGAAGTGAATTCCAGGATTGGGTCTACAGGGGCAATGCATGTCAGGATTGGTTCTATTGGGGTCTTGCATGCAAGGATCAGGTCTGAGGGGACCATATATGCCAGGATTTGATCTAAGGGGGCCATGCATGCCAGAATTGGGTCTTAGACGATCATGCATACCAGGATTGGTACTGAAGGGGCCATGCATGCCAGGATTGGGTCTGAGGGAGCCATGCATACTAGGATTGGATCTGACAGGGCCATGCATGCCTGAATTGGGTCTGAGGGGGCCATCCATGCCAGGATTTGATCGGAGGGGGCCATGTATGCCAGGATTTTTTCTGAGCAGGCCGTGAATACCAGGATTGGGTCTGAGAGGGCCATGATTGCCAGGATTGGATCTGAAGAGGTCATGCATGCCAGAATTGGGTCTAAGGGGGCAATGCATGCCTGGATTGGGTCTTAGGGGGAAGTGCATTCCAGGATTGGGTCTACAGGGGCAATGCATGCCAGGATTGGTTCTGTGGGGGTCTTGCATGCAAGGATTAGGTCTGAGGGGTCCATGCATGCCAGGATTTGGTCTGAGGGGCCATGTATACCAGGATTTTGTCTGAGAAGGCCGCGCATACCAGGATTGGGTCTGAGGGGGCCATGCACACCAGTTCTGAGTCTGTGGGGGCCATGCATGCCAGAATTGAGCCTGAGAGGCCCATGCATACCAGTATTGGATCTGAGAGGTCCATGATTGCCAAGGATTGGGTCTGAGGAGCCATACATGCTAGCAATGGGTCTAAGGAGGCCATGCATGCCATGATTTTGTCTGAGGGGCTATGCATGCCAGAATTGGGTCTGAGATGGTCATGCATACCAGGATTGGTACTGAAGGGGCCATGCATGCCAGGATTGGGTCTGAGGGAGCCATGCATACTAGGATTGGATCTTACGGGGCCATGCATACCTGAATTGGGTCTGAGAGGGCCATGCATGCCAGGATTTGATCGGAGGGGGCATGTAAGCCAGGATTTTTTCTGAGAAGGCCGTGAATACCAGGATTGGGTCTGAGGGGGCCATGCATACCAGGATTGGGCCTGAGAGGCCCATGCATACCAGGATTGGATCTGAGGAGGCCATGTATGCCCGGATTGGGTCTGCAGGGGCCATGCATACCAGGATTGGGCCTAGGAGGTGCATGCTTACCAGGATTGGTTCTGAGGGGTCTATGCATACCATAATTGGGTCTGAGAGGGCCATAATTGCCAGGATTGGATCTGAAGAGGCCATGCATGCCAGAATTTGGTCTAAGGGGGCAATGCATGCCTGAATTGGGTCTGAGGGGGAAGTGCATTCCAGGATTGGGTCTACAGGGGCAATGCATGCCAGAATTGGTTCTGTGGGGGTCTTGCATGCAAGGATTATGTCTGAGGGGGCCATGCATGCCAGGATTTGATCTGAGGGGGCCATGTATGCCAGGATTTTGTCTGAGAAGGCCGTGAATACCAGGATTGGGTCTGAGGGGGCCATGCATACCAGTATTGAGTCTGTGGGGGCCATGCATGCCAGAATTGGGCTTGAGAGACCCATGCATACCAGGATTGGATCTGAGGAGGCTATGTATGCCAGAATTGGGTCTGAAGGGTCCATGCATACCAGGATTGGGCCCGGGAGGTGCATGCTTACCAAGATTGGTTTTTAGGGGTCCATGTATAACAGGATTGGACATGAGAGGGCCATGATTGCCAGAATTGGGTCTGAGGAGTCCATGCATGCCAGAATTGGGTCTTAGGGGGGCATGCATGCCAGAATTGGGTCTGATACGGTCATGCATACCAGGATTGGTACTGAAGGGGGCCATGTATGCCAAGATTGGGTCTGAGGGAGCCATGCATACCAGGATTGAATCTGAGGGGGCCATGCATGCCTGAATTGAGTCTGAGGGGGCCATGCATGCCTGAATTGGGTCTGAGGGAGCCATGCATGCCAGGATTTGATCGGAGGGGGACATGTATGCCAGGATTTTGTCTGAGAAGGCCGTGAACACCAGGATTGGGTCTGAGGAGGCCATGTATGTCAGGATTGGGTCTGAAGGGGTCATGCATACCAGGATTGGGTCTAGGAGGTGCATGCTTACCAGGATTTGGTCTGAGGGGCCATGCATGCCAGAATTGTGTCTGAGGGGGCCAATCATGCCAGGATTGGGTCTGGGGGGGCATGCATGCCAGGATTGGACCTGAGGGGGCCATGCATGCCAGGATTCGGTCTGAGGGTGCAATGCATACCAGGATTGGGTCGAGGATGTACTTGCATACCAGAATTGGGTCTGAGGGGGCCATGCATGCCAGGATTGGGTCTGTGGGGACGATGCATGCTAGAATTGGGCCTGAGAGTCCCATGCATACCAGGAATGGATGTGAGGAGGCCATGTATGCCTGGATTGGGTCTGAAGGGGCCATGCATACCAAGATTGGGCCTTGGACGTGCATGCTTACCAGGATTGGTTCTGAGGTGTCTATGCATACCAGGATTGGGTATGAAAGGGCCATGATTGCCAGGATTGGGTCTAAGGAGGCCATACATTCCAGGATACGGACTACGGGGGCAATGCATGCTAGGATTGATTCTGAGGGGGCCATGCATGCCAGGATCGGGTCTGAGGGGGCCGTGCATGGCAGAATTGGGTCTGAGGGAACAATGCATACCAGGACTGGGTCTGTTAGGTGAATGTATATCAGTATTGAGTCTGAGGGGGCCATAAATATCAGGATTGGGTCCGAAGGGGCCGTACATACCAGGATTGGGCCTAGGAGGTGCATGCTTCCCAAGATTGATTTTGAGGGGTCCATGCATACCAGTATTGGGTCTGAGAGGGCCATGATTGCCAGGATTGGGTCTGAGGAGGCCATGCATGCCAGAATATGGTCTAAGGGGGCCATACATGCCATGTTTTTTTCTGAGGGAGCCATGCATGCCAGAATTGGGTCTGATACGGTCATGCATACCAGGATTGGGACTGAAGGGGCCATGCATGTCAGGATTGGGTCTGAGGGAACCATGCATACCAGGATTGAATCTGAGGGGGCCATGCATGTCTGAACTGAGTCTGAGGTGGCAATGCATGCCTGAATTGGGTCTGAGGGGGCCAAGCATTCCAGGATTGGGTCTACAGGGGCAATGTATGCCAGGATTTGTTCTATGTGGGTCTTGCATGCAAGGATTAGGTCTGAGGGGTCCATGCATTCCAGGATTTGATCTGAGGGGGCCAGGTATGCCAGGATTTTGTCTGAGAAGGCCTTGAATACCAGGATTGGGTCTGAGGCGGCCATGCATACCAGTATTGAGTCTGTAGAGGCCATGCATGCCAGAATTGGGCCTGAGAGGCCCATGCATACAAGAATTGGGCCTGAGAGGGCCATGATTGCCAGGATTGGGTCTGAGGAGGCCATGCATGCCAGAATTGGATCTAAGGAGGACATGCATGGCAGAATTGGGTCTGAGATGGTGATGCAAACCAGGATTGGTACTGAAGTGGTCATGCATGTCAAGATTGGGTCTGAGGGAGCCATGCATACCAGGATTGGATCTGAGGGGGCCATGCATGCCTGAATTGGGTCTGAGGGGGCCATGCATGCCAGAACTGGGTCTGAGGAGGCCATGCATGCCATGATTTTGTCTGATGGGGCCATGCATGCCAGAATTGGGTCTTAGACGGTCATGCATACCAGGATTGGTACTGAAGGGGCCATGCATGCCAGGATTGGGTCTGAGGGAGCCAAGCATACTAGGATTGGATCTGACAGGGCCATGCATGCCTGAATTGGGTCTGAGGGGGCCATCCATGCCAGGATTTGATCGGAGGGGGCCATGCATGCCAGGATTTTTTCTGAGCAGGCCGTGAATACCAGGATTGGATCTGAAGAGGCAATGCATGCTAGAATTGGGTCTAAGGGGGCAATGCATGCCTGGATTGGGTCTGAGGGGGAAGTGCATTCCAGGATTGGGTCTACAGGGGCAATGCATGCCAGGATTGGTTCTGTGGGGGTCTTGCATGCAAGGATTAGGTCTGAGGGGTTCATGCATGCCAGGATTTGATCTGAGGGGCCATGTATACCAGGATTTTGTCTGAGAAGGCCGTGCATACCAGGATTGGGTCTGAGGGGGCCATGCACACCAGTTCTGAGTCTGTGGGGGCCATGCATGCCAGAATTGGGCCTGAGAGGCCCATGCATACCAGGATTGGGTCTAGGAGGTGCATGCTTACCAGGATTTGGTCTGAGGGGCCATGCATGCCAGAATTGTGTCTGAGGGGGCCAATCATGCCAGGATTGGGTCTGGGGGGGCATGCATGCCAGGATTGGACCTGAGGGGGCCATGCATGCCAGGATTCGGTCTGAGGGTGCAATGCATACCAGGATTGGGTCGAGGATGTACTTGCATACCAGAATTGGGTCTGAGGGGGCCATGCATGCCAGGATTGGGTCTGTGGGGACGATGCATGCTAGAATTGGGCCTGAGAGTCCCATGCATACCAGGAATGGATGTGAGGAGGCCATGTATGCCTGGATTGGGTCTGAAGGGGCCATGCATACCAAGATTGGGCCTTGGACGTGCATGCTTACCAGGATTGGTTCTGAGGTGTCTATGCATACCAGGATTGGGTATGAAAGGGCCATGATTGCCAGGATTGGGTCTAAGGAGGCCATACATTCCAGGATACGGACTACGGGGGCAATGCATGCTAGGATTGATTCTGAGGGGGCCATGCATGCCAGGATCGGGTCTGAGGGGGCCGTGCATGGCAGAATTGGGTCTGAGGGAACAATGCATACCAGGACTGGGTCTGTTAGGTGAATGTATATCAGTATTGAGTCTGAGGGGGCCATAAATATCAGGATTGGGTCCGAAGGGGCCGTACATACCAGGATTGGGCCTAGGAGGTGCATGCTTCCCAAGATTGATTTTGAGGGGTCCATGCATACCAGTATTGGGTCTGAGAGGGCCATGATTGCCAGGATTGGGTCTGAGGAGGCCATGCATGCCAGAATATGGTCTAAGGGGGCCATACATGCCATGTTTTTTTCTGAGGGAGCCATGCATGCCAGAATTGGGTCTGATACGGTCATGCATACCAGGATTGGGACTGAAGGGGCCATGCATGTCAGGATTGGGTCTGAGGGAACCATGCATACCAGGATTGAATCTGAGGGGGCCATGCATGTCTGAACTGAGTCTGAGGTGGCAATGCATGCCTGAATTGGGTCTGAGGGGGCCAAGCATTCCAGGATTGGGTCTACAGGGGCAATGTATGCCAGGATTTGTTCTATGTGGGTCTTGCATGCAAGGATTAGGTCTGAGGGGTCCATGCATTCCAGGATTTGATCTGAGGGGGCCAGGTATGCCAGGATTTTGTCTGAGAAGGCCTTGAATACCAGGATTGGGTCTGAGGCGGCCATGCATACCAGTATTGAGTCTGTAGAGGCCATGCATGCCAGAATTGGGCCTGAGAGGCCCATGCATACAAGAATTGGGCCTGAGAGGGCCATGATTGCCAGGATTGGGTCTGAGGAGGCCATGCATGCCAGAATTGGATCTAAGGAGGACATGCATGGCAGAATTGGGTCTGAGATGGTGATGCAAACCAGGATTGGTACTGAAGTGGTCATGCATGTCAAGATTGGGTCTGAGGGAGCCATGCATACCAGGATTGGATCTGAGGGGGCCATGCATGCCTGAATTGGGTCTGAGGGGGCCATGCATGCCAGAACTGGGTCTGAGGAGGCCATGCATGCCATGATTTTGTCTGATGGGGCCATGCATGCCAGAATTGGGTCTTAGACGGTCATGCATACCAGGATTGGTACTGAAGGGGCCATGCATGCCAGGATTGGGTCTGAGGGAGCCAAGCATACTAGGATTGGATCTGACAGGGCCATGCATGCCTGAATTGGGTCTGAGGGGGCCATCCATGCCAGGATTTGATCGGAGGGGGCCATGCATGCCAGGATTTTTTCTGAGCAGGCCGTGAATACCAGGATTGGATCTGAAGAGGCAATGCATGCTAGAATTGGGTCTAAGGGGGCAATGCATGCCTGGATTGGGTCTGAGGGGGAAGTGCATTCCAGGATTGGGTCTACAGGGGCAATGCATGCCAGGATTGGTTCTGTGGGGGTCTTGCATGCAAGGATTAGGTCTGAGGGGTTCATGCATGCCAGGATTTGATCTGAGGGGCCATGTATACCAGGATTTTGTCTGAGAAGGCCGTGCATACCAGGATTGGGTCTGAGGGGGCCATGCACACCAGTTCTGAGTCTGTGGGGGCCATGCATGCCAGAATTGGGCCTGAGAGGCCCATGCATACCAGGATTGGATCTGAGGAGGCCATGTATGCCAGGATTGGGTCTGAAGGGGCCATGCATACCAGGATTGGGCCTAGGAGGTGCAAGCATACCAATATTGGTTCTGAGGGGTCCATGCATACCGGTATTGGGTCTGAGAGGGCCATGATTGCCATGATTGGGTCTGAGGTGGCCATACATGCCAGAAATGGGTCTAAGGAGGCCATGCATGCCATGATTTTGTCTGAGGGGGCCATGCATGCCAGAATTAGGTCTGAGGGGGTCATTCATGCCAGGATTTGATCGGAGGGGGCCATGTATGCCAGGATTTTTTCTGAGAAGGCCGTGAATGCCAGGATTGGGTCTGAGAGGGTCATGATTGCCAGGATTGGATCTGAAGAGGCCATGCATGCCAGAATTGGGTCTAAGGGGGCAATGCATGCCTGAATTTTGTCTGAGGGGGAAGTGCATTCCAATATTGGGTCTACAGGGCAATGCATGCCAGGATTGGTTCTGTGGGGGTCTTGCATGCAAGGATTAGGTCTGAGGGGGGCATGCATGCCAGGATTTGATCTGAGGGGCCATGTATACCAGGATTTAGTCTGAGAAGGCCGTGCATACCAGAATTGGGTCTGAGGGGGCCATGCACACCAGTTCTGAGTCTGTGGGGGCCATGCATGCCAGAATTGAGCCTGAGAGGCCCATGCATACCAGGATTGGATCTGAGGAGGCCATGTATGCCAGGATTGGGTCTGAAGGTGTCATGCATACCAGGATTGGGCCTAGGAGGTGCAAGCTTATCAAGATTGGTTCTGAGGGGTCCATGCATACCGGTATTGTGTCTGAGAAGGCCATGATTGCCAGGATTGGGTCTGAGGAGCCATGCATGCTATAAATGGGTCTAAGGAGGCCATGCATGCCATGATTTTGTCTGAGGGGGCCATGCATGCCAGAATTAGGTCTGAGATGGTCATGCATACCAGAATTGGTACTGAAGGGGCCATGCATGCCAGGATTGGGTCTGAGGGAGCCATGCATACTAGGATTGGATCTGACTGGGCCATGCATACCTGAATTGGGTCTGAGGGGGCCATGCATACCAGGATTTGATCGGAGGGGGCATGTAAGCCAGGATTTTTTCTGAGAAAGCCGTGAATACCAATTGGATCTGAGGAGGCCATATATGCCAGGATTGGGTCTTAAGGGGCCATGCATACCAGGATTGGACCTAATAGGTGCATGCTTACCAGGATTGGTTCTGAGGGGTCCATGCATACCATGATTGGGTCTGAGAGGGCCATGATTGCCAGGATTGGATCTGAAGAGGCCATGCATGCCAGAATTGGGTCTAAGGGGGCAATGCATGCCTGAATTGGGTCTGAGGGGGAAGTGCATTCCAGGATTGGGTCTACAGGGGCAATGCATGCCAGGATTGGTTCTGTAGGGGTCTTGCATGCAATGATTATGTCTGAGGGGGCCATGCATGCCAGGATTTGATCTGAGTGGGCCATGTATGCCAGGATTTTGTCTGAGATGGCCGTGCATACCAGGATTGGGTCTGAGGGGGCCATGCACACCAGTTCTGAGTCTGTGGGGGCCATGCATGCCAGAATTGGGCCTGAGAGGCCCATGCATACAAGAATTGGATCTGAGGAGGCTATGTATGCCAGAATTGGTTCTGAGGGGTCCATGTATAACAGGATTGGGCCTGGGAGGTGCATGATTGACAGAACTGGGTCTGAGGAGTCCATGCATGCCAGAATTGGGTCTAAGGGGGCCGTGCATGCCATGATTTTGTCTGAGGGGGCCATGCATGCCAAAATTTGGTCTGAGGCGGTGATGCGTACCAGGATTCGTACTGAAGGGGCCATGCATGCCAGGATTGGGTCTGAGGGAACCATGCATACCAGGATTGGATCTGAGGGGGTCATGCATGCCTGAATTGGGTCTGAGGAGGCAATGCATCCAAATTTGAGTCTGAGAGGCAAAGCATGCCAGGATTGGTTCTGTTGGGGTCTTGCATGCCAGAATTGGGCCTGAGAGCCCCATGCATACCAGGATTGGATAGGAGGAGGCCATGTAAGCCAGGATTGGGTCTGAAGGGGCCATGCATACCCGGATTGGGCCTAGGAGGTGCATGCTTACCAAGATTGGTTCTGAGTGGTCCATGCTTACCAGGATTGCGTCTGAGGAGGCCATACATGCCTGAATTGGGTCTAAGGGGGCCATGCATGCCATGATTTTGTCTGAGGGGGCCATGCATGCCAGAATTGCTTCTGAGACGGACATGCATACCAGGAATGGTACTGAAGGGGCCATGCATGCCAGAATTGGGTCTGAGATGGTCATGCATACCAGGATTTTTACTGAAGGGGCCATGCATGCCAGGATTGGGTCTAAGGGAGCCATGCATACCAGGATTGGATCTGAGGGGGCCATGCATGCCTGAATTGGGTCTGAGGGGGCCATGCATGCCAGGATTGGGTCCGAGGGGGCCATGCATACCAGGATTGGATCTGAGGAGGCCATGTATGCCAGGATTGGGTCTTAAGTGGCCATGCATACCAGGATTGGGCCAAGGAGGTGCATGGTTACCAGGATTGGTTCTGAGAGGTCCATGCATACCAGGATTGGGTCTGATAGGGCCATGATTGCCAGGATTGGGTCTGAGGAGGCCATGCATGCCAGAATTGGATTTAAGGGGGAAATGCATGCCATGATTTTGTCTGAGGGCGCCATGCATGGCAGAATTGGGTCTGAGACAGTGATGCATACCAGGATTGGTACTGAAGGGGCCATGCATGTCAAGATTGGGTCTGAGGGAGCCATGCATACCAGGATTGGATCTGAGGGGGCCATGCATGCCTGAATTGTGTCTGAGGGGGCAATACATGCCAGAACTGGGTCTGAGGGGGAAGTGAATTCCAGGATTGGGTCTACAGGGGCAATGCATGTCAGGATTGGTTCTATTGGGGTCTTGCATGCAAGGATCAGGTCTGAGGGGACCATATATGCCAGGATTTGATCTGAGGGGGCCATGCATGCCAGAATTGGGTCTTAGACGATCATGCATACCAGGATTGGTACTGAAGGGGCCATGCATGCCAGGATTGGGTCTGAGGGAGCCATGCATACTAGGATTGGATCTGACAGGGCCATGCATGCCTGAATTGGGTCTGAGGGGGCCATCCATGCCAGGATTTGATCGGAGGGGGCCATGTATGCCAGGATTTTTTCTGAGCAGGCCGTGAATACCAGGATTGGGTCTGAGAGGGCCATGATTGCCAGGATTGGATCTGAAGAGGTCATGCATGCCAGAATTGGGTCTAAGGGGGCAATGCATGCCTGGATTGGGTCTTAGGGGGAAGTGCATTCCAGGATTGGGTCTACAGGGGCAATGCATGCCAGGATTGGTTCTGTGGGGGTCTTGCATGCAAGGATTAGGTCTGAGGGGTCCATGCATGCCAGGATTTGGTCTGAGGGGCCATGTATACCAGGATTTTGTCTGAGAAGGCCGCGCATACCAGGATTGGGTCTGAGGGGGCCATGCACACCAGTTCTGAGTCTGTGGGGGCCATGCATGCCAGAATTGAGCCTGAGAGGCCCATGCATACCAGTATTGGATCTGAGAGGTCCATGATTGCCAAGGATTGGGTCTGAGGAGCCATACATGCTAGCAATGGGTCTAAGGAGGCCATGCATGCCATGATTTTGTCTGAGGGGCTATGCATGCCAGAATTGGGTCTGAGATGGTCATGCATACCAGGATTGGTACTGAAGGGGCCATGCATGCCAGGATTGGGTCTGAGGGAGCCATGCATACTAGGATTGGATCTTACGGGGCCATGCATACCTGAATTGGGTCTGAGAGGGCCATGCATGCCAGGATTTGATCGGAGGGGGCATGTAAGCCAGGATTTTTTCTGAGAAGGCCGTGAATACCAGGATTGGGTCTGAGGGGGCCATGCATACCAGGATTGGGCCTGAGAGGCCCATGCATACCAGGATTGGATCTGAGGAGGCCATGTATGCCCGGATTGGGTCTGCAGGGGCCATGCATACCAGGATTGGGCCTAGGAGGTGCATGCTTACCAGGATTGGTTCTGAGGGGTCTATGCATACCATAATTGGGTCTGAGAGGGCCATAATTGCCAGGATTGGATCTGAAGAGGCCATGCATGCCAGAATTTGGTCTAAGGGGGCAATGCATGCCTGAATTGGGTCTGAGGGGGAAGTGCATTCCAGGATTGGGTCTACAGGGGCAATGCATGCCAGAATTGGTTCTGTGGGGGTCTTGCATGCAAGGATTATGTCTGAGGGGGCCATGCATGCCAGGATTTGATCTGAGGGGGCCATGTATGCCAGGATTTTGTCTGAGAAGGCCGTGAATACCAGGATTGGGTCTGAGGGGGCCATGCATACCAGTATTGAGTCTGTGGGGGCCATGCATGCCAGAATTGGGCTTGAGAGACCCATGCATACCAGGATTGGATCTGAGGAGGCTATGTATGCCAGAATTGGGTCTGAAGGGTCCATGCATACCAGGATTGGGCCCGGGAGGTGCATGCTTACCAAGATTGGTTTTTAGGGGTCCATGTATAACAGGATTGGACATGAGAGGGCCATGATTGCCAGAATTGGGTCTGAGGAGTCCATGCATGCCAGAATTGGGTCTTAGGGGGGCATGCATGCCATGATTTGGTCTGAGGGGGCCATGCATGCCAAAATTTGGTCGGAGGCGGTGATGCATACCAGGATTCGTACTGAAGAGGCCATGTCTGCCAGGATTGGGTCTGAGGGAACCATGCATACCAGGATTGGATCTGAGGGGGCCATGCATGCCTGGATTGGGTCTGAGGGGCAATGCATGCCAGGATTGGTTCTGTTGGGGTCTTGCATGCAAGGGTTAGGTCTGAGGGGGTCATATATGCCAGGATTTTGACTGAGAAAGCTGTGAATACCAGGATTGGGTCTGAGGGGGCCATGCATACCAGTATTGGGCCTGAGAGCCCCATGCATACCAGGATTCTGTCTGAGAAGGCCATACATGCCAGAATTGGGTCTAAGGGGGCCATGCATGCCATGATTTTGTCTGAGGGGTCCATGCATGCCAGAATTGCTTCTGAGACGGTCATGTATAACAGGAATGGTACTGAAGGGGCCATGCATGCCAGAATTGGGTCTGAGACGGTCATGCATACCATGATTTTTACTGAAGGGGCCATGCATGCCAGGATTGGGTCTGAGGGAGCCATGCATACCAGGATTGGATCTGAGGCGGCCATGCATGTCTGAATTGGGTCTAAGGGGGCCATGCATGCCAGGATTTGATCGGAGGGGGACATGATTGCCAGGATTGGGTCTGAGAAGGCCGTGAATACCAGGATTGGGTCAGAGGGGGCCATGCATACCAGTATTGAGCCTGTGGGTTCCATGCATGCCAAAATTGGGCCTAAGAGGCCCATGCATACCAGGATTGGATCTGAGGAGGCCATGTATGCCAGGATTGGGTCTTAAGGGGCCATGCATACCAGGATTTGGCCTAGGAGGTGCATGCTTACCAGGATTGGTTCTGAGAGGTCCATGCATACCAGGATTGGGTCTGATAGGGCCATGATTGCCAGGATTGGGTCTGAGGAGGCCATGTATGCCAGGTTTGGGTCTTAAGGGGCCATGCATACCAGGATTGGGCCTAGGAGGTGCATGCTTACCAGGATTGGGTCTGAGGGGGCCATGCATGCCAGGATTGGGTCTGAGGGGCCATGCATGCTAGAATTGTGTCTGAGGGGGCCAATCATGCCAAGATTGGGTCTGGGGGGGGGGCCATGCATGCCAGGATTGGGTCAGAGGGAACCATGCCTGCCAGGATTGGATCTGAGGGGCCATGCATGCCTGAATTGGGTCTGAGGGTGCCATACATAACAGGATTGGGTCTGAGGGGTTCATGCATACCAGTATTGGGTCTGTGGGGCCATGCATGCTAGAATTGGGCCTGAGACCCCCATGCATACCAGGAATGGATCTGGGGAGGCCATGTATGCCAAGATTGGATCTGAAGGGGCCATGCATACCAGGAATGGGCCTAGGAGATGCATGGTTACCAGGATTGATTCTGAGGAGTCCATGCATAACATGATTGGGTCTGAAAGGGCCATGATTGCCAGGATTGGGTCTGAGGAGGCCATGCATGCCAGGATTGGGTCTGAAGTGGCCATGCATACCAGGATTGGGCCTAGGAGGTGCAAGCATACCAAGATTAGTTCTGAGGGGTCTTGCATACCGGTATTGGGTCTGAGAGGGCCATGATTGCCAGGATTGAGTCTGAGGAGGCCATACATGCCAGAAATGGGTCTAAGGAGGTCATGCATGCCATGATTTTGTCTGAGGGGGACATGCATGGCAGAATTTTGTCTGAGACGATCATGCATACCAGGATTGGTACTGAAGGGGCCATGCATTTCAGGATTGGGTCTGAGGGAGCCATGCATACCAGGATTGGATCTGAGGGGGCCATGCATGCCTGAATTGGGTTAGAGGGGGCCATGCATGCCAGGATTTGATCGGAAGTGGCCATGTATGCCAGAATTGTGTCTGATAAGGCTGTGAATACCAGGATTGGGTCAGAGGGGGCCGTGCATACCAGAATTGAGCCTGTGGGGTCCATGCATGCCAGAATTGGGCCTGAGAGGCCCATGCATACCAGGATTGGATCTGAGGAGGCCAAGTATGCCAGGATTGGGTCTGAAGCGGCCATGCATACCAGGATTTGGCCTAGGAGGTGCATGCTTACCAGGATTGGTTCTGAGAGGTCCATGCATATCAGGATTGGGTCTGAGAGGGCCATGATTGCCAGGATTGGGTCTGAGGAGGCCATGTATGCCAGGATTGGGTCTGAAGGGGCCATTTATAGCAGGATTGGGCCTAGGAGGTGCATGCTTACCAGGATTGGGTCTGAGGGGGCTAAGCATGCCAGGATCGTGTCTGAGGGGCCATGCATGCCAGAATTGTGTCTGAGGGGGCCATGCATGCCAGGATTGGGTCTGGGGGGGCATGCATGCCAGGATTGGACCCGAGGGGGCCATGCATGCCAGGATTCCGTCTGAGGGTGCCATGCATACCAGGATTGGGTCGAGGAGGTGCTTGAATACCAGTATTGGGTCTGTGGGGGCCATGCATGCCAGGATTGGGTCTGAGGAGGCCATGTATGCCAGGATTGGGTCTGAAGGGGCCATGAATACCAGGATTGAGCCTAGGAGGTGCATGCTTACCAGGATTGGTTCTGAGGGTTCCATGCATACCAGAATTGTGTCTGAAGGGCCATGATTGCCAGGATTGGGTCTGAGGAGGCCATACATGCCAGAATTGGGTCTACGGGGCCAAGCATGCCAGGATTGGGTCGAGGATGTGCTTGCATACCATTATTGGATCTGAGGGGGCCATGCATGCCATGATTGGGTCTGGGCGGCCATGCATGCCAGGATTGGGTCAGAGAGAGCCATGCATGCCTGGATTGTTTCTGAGGGGCCATGCATGCCAGAATTGGATCTGAGATGGTCTTGCATACCAAGATTGGTACTGAGGGGACCATGCATGCTAGGATTGGGTCTGAGGGAGCCATGCTTACCATGATTGGATCTGAGGGGGCCATACATGCCTGAATTGGGTCTGAGTGGGCCATGCATGCCTGAATTGGGTCTGAGGGGGCAATGCATGCCAGAATTAGGTCTAAGGGGGAAGTGCATGCCAGAATAGGGTCTGAGGGAGCCAAGCATACCAGGAAAGCATCTGAGGGGTCATGCATGCCAGAATTGGGTCTGAGGGTGCCATACAAAACAGGATTGGTTCTGAGGGGGCCATGCATGCCTAGATTGGGTCTGAGGGGTCCATGCATGACAGAATTGTGGCTGAGGGAACCATGCATACCAGGTTTGGGTTTGTTAGGTGAATGAATCTCAGTATTGGGTCTGAGGGGGCCATACATATCAGGATTGGGTCTGAAGGGGCCATGCATACCAGGATTGGGCCTAGTAGGTGCATGCTTACGAAGATTGGTTCTGATGGGGCAATGCATACCAGGATTGGGTCTGAGGGGGCCATGCATGCCAGTATTTGGTCTTGGGGGGCCATGCATACCAAAATTGGGTCAGATGGAACTATGCCTGCCAGGATTGGATCTGAGGGGCCATGCATGCCTGAATTGGGTCTGAGGGTGCCATACAGGATTGGGTCTGAGGGGGACATGCATACCAGTATTGAGTCTGTGGGGGCCATGAATGCTAGAATTGGGCCTGAGAGTCCCATGCATACCAGGAATGGATCTGAGGAGTCCATGTATGCCAAGATTTTTGTCTGAAGGGGCCATGCATACCAAGATTGGGCCTTGGACGTGCATGCTTTGCAGTATTGGTTCTGAGGGGTCCATGCATAACAGGATTGGGTCTGAGAGGGCAATGATTGCCAGGATTGGGTATGAGGAGGCCATACTTTCCAGGATACGGTCTACGGGGTCAATGCGTGCCAGGATTGGTTCTGAGGGATGCCATGCATGCCAGGATCAGGTCTGAGTGGGCCATGCATGGCAGAATTGGGTCTGTCGGAACAATGTATACCAGGATTGGGTCAGTTAGGTGAATGTATATCAGTATTGAGTCTGAGGGGGGCATACATATGAGGATTGGGTCTGAAGGGGCCATGCATACCAGGATTGGGCCTAGGAGGTGCATGCTTCCCAAGATTGATTCTGAGGGGTCAATGCATACCAGGATTGGGTCTGAGAGGACCATGATTGCCAGTATTGGGTCTGAGGGACATGCATGACAGAATATGGTCTAAGGGGGCCATGCATGCCATGTTTTTTTCTGAGGGGGCCATGCATGCCAGAATTGGGTCTGATACGGTTATGCATACCAGGATTGTGACTGAAGGGGCCATGCATACCAGGATTGGGTCTGAGGGAGCCATGCATACCAGGATTGAATCTGAGTGGGCCATGCATGTCAGAATTGGGCCTGAAGGGGCAATGCATGCCAGAATTGGGTCTGAGGGGGCCAAGCATTCCAGGATTAGGTCTACAGGGGCAATGCATGCCAGGATTTGTTCTGCAGGGGTCTTGCATGCAAGGATTAGGTCTGAGGGGTCCATGCATGCCAGGATTTGATCTGAGGGGGCCATGTATGCCAGGATTTTGTCTGAGAAGGCCGTGAATACCAGGATTGGGTCTGAGGGGGCCATGCATACCAGTATTGAGTCTGTGGAGGCCATGCATGCCAGAATTGGGCCTGAGAGGCCTATGCATACAAGGATGGCATCTGAGGATGCCATGTATGCCTGAATTGAGTCTGAAGAGGCCATGCATACCAGGATTGGGCCCGGGAGGTGCATGCTTACCAAGATTGGTTCTGAGGGATCCATGTATAACAGGATTGGGCCTGAGAGGGCCATGATTGCAAGGATTGGTTCTGAGGAGGCCATGCATGTCAGAATTGGGTCTAAGGGGGACATGCATGCCATGATTTTGTCTGAGGGGGCCGTGCATACCAGGATTGGGCCTAGGAGGTGCAAGAATACCAAGATTGGTTCTGAGGGGTCCATGCATATCGGTATGGGGTCTGAGAGGTCCATGATTGCCAGGATTGGGTCTGAGGAGGCCATACATGCCAGAAATGGGTCTAAGGAGGTCATGCATGCCATGATTTTGTCTGAGGGGGACATGCATGGCAGAATTGGGTCTGAGACGGTCATGCATACCAGGATTGGTACTGAAGGGGCCATGCATTCCAGGATTGGGTCTGAGGGAGCCATGCATACCAGGATTGGATCTGAGAGGGCCATGCATGCCTGAATTGGGTTAGAGGGGGCCATGCATGCCAGGATTTGATTGGAAGGGGCCATGTATGCCAGGATTTTGTCTGATAAGGCTGTGAATACCAGGATTGGGTCAGAGGGGGCCGTGCATACCAGAATTGAGCCTGTGGGGTCCATGCATGCCAGAATTGGGCCTGAGAGGCCCATGCATACCAGGATTGGATCTGAGGAGGCCAAGTATGCAAGGATTGGGTCTGAAGCGGCCATGCATACCAGGATTTGGCCTAGGAGGTGCATGCTTACCAGGATTGGTTCTGAGAGGTCCATGCATATCAGGATTGGGTCTGAGAGGGCCATGATTGCCAGGATTGGGTCTGAGGAGGCCATGTATGCCAGGATTTGGTCTGAGGGGGCCATTTATAGCAGGATTGGGCCTAGGAGGTGCATGCTTACCAGGATTGGGTCTGAGGGGGCTAAGCATGCCAGGATCGTGTCTGAGGGGCCATGCATGCCAGAATTGTGTCTCAGGGGGCCATGCATGCCAGGATTGGGTCTGGGGGGGCATGCATGCCAGGATTGGACCTGAGGGTGCAATGCATACCAGGATTGGGTCGAGGAGGTGCTTGCATACCAGTATTGGGTCGGAGGGGGCCATGCATGCCAGGATTGGGTCTGAGGAGGCCATGTATGCCAGGATTGGGTCTGAAGGGGCCATGAATACCAGGATTGAGCCTAGGAGGTGCATGCTTACCAGGATTGGTTCTGAGGGTTCCATGCATACCAGAATTGTGTCTGAAGGGCCATGATTGCCAGGATTGGGTCTGAGGAGGCCATACATTCCAGAATTGGGTCTAAGGGGGCCAAGCATGCCAGGATTGGGTCGAGGATGTGCTTGCATACCATTATTGGATCTGAGGGGGCCATGCATGCCATGATTGGGTCTGGGGCGGCCATGCATGCCAGGATTGGGTCAGAGAGAGCCATGCATGCCTAGATTGTTTCTGAGGGGCCATGCATGCCAGAATTGGATCTGAGATGGTCTTGCATACCAAGATTGGTACTGAGGGGACCATGCATGCTAGGATTGGGTCTGAGGGAGCCATGCTTACCATGATTGGATCTGAGGGGGCCATACATGCCTGAATTGGGTCTGAGTGGGCCATGCATGCCTGAATTGGGTCTGAGTGGGCAATGCATGCCAGAATTAGGTCTAAGGGGGAAGTGCATGCCAGAATAGGGTCTGAGTGAGCCAAGCATACCAGGAAAGCATCTGAGGGGTCATGCATGCCAAAATTGGGTCTGAGGGTGCCATACAAAACAGGATTGATTCTGAGGGGGCCATGCATGCCTAGATTGGGTCTGAGGGGTCCGTGCATGACAGAATTGTGGCTGAGGGAACCATGCATACCAGGTTTGGGTTTGTTAGGTGAATGAATCTCAGTATTGGGTCTGAGGGGGCTATACATATCAGGATTGGGTCTGAAGGGGCCATGCATACCAGGATTGGGCCTAGTAGGTGCATGCTTACCAAGATTGGTTCTGAGGGGGCAATGCATACCAGGATTTGGTCTGAGGGGGCCATGCATGCCAGTATTTGGTCTTGGGGGGCCATGCATGCCAGCATTGGGTCAGATGGAACCATGCCTGCCAGGATTGGATCTGAGGGGCCATGGATGCCTGAATTGGGTCTGAGGGTGCCATACATAACAGGATTGGGTCTGAGGGGGCCATGCATACCAGTATTGAGTCTGTGGGGGCCATGCATGCTAGAATTGGGCCTGAGAGTCCCATGCATACCAGGAATGGATCTGAGGAGTCCATGTATGCCAAGATTTTTGTCTGAAGGGGCCATGCATACCAAGATTGGGCCTTGGACGTGCATGCTTACCAGGATTGGTTCTGAGGGGTCCATGCATAACAGGATTGGGTCTGAGAGGGCAATGATTGCCAGGATTGGGTATGAGGAGGCCATACTTTCCAGGATACGGTCTACGGGGGCAATGCGTGCTAGGATTGGTTCTGAGGGATGCCATGCATGCCAGGATCGGGTCTGAGTGGGCCATGCATGGCAGAATTGGGTCTGTGGGAACAACGTATACCAGGATTGGGTCAGTTAGGTGAATGTATATCAGTATTGAGTCTGAGGGGGGCATACATATGAGGATTGGGTCTGAAGGGGCCATGCATACCAGGATTGGGCCTAGGAGGTGCATGCTTCCCAAGATTGATTCTGAGGGGTCAATGCATACCAGGATTGGGTCTGAGAGGACCATGATTGCCAGGATTTGGGTCTGAGGAGGCCATGCATGACAGAATATGGTCTAAGGGGGCCATGCATGCCATGTTTTTTTCTGAGGGGGCCATGCATGCCAGAATTGGGTCTGATACGGTTATGCATACCAGGATTGGGACTGAAGGGGCCATGCATACCAGGATTGGATCTGAGGGAGCCATGCATACCAGGATTGAATCTGAGGGGGCCATGCATGTCTGAATTGGGCCTGAGGGGGCAATGCATGCCAGAATTGGTTCTGAGGGGGCCAAGCATTCCAGGATTTGATCTGAGGGGGCCATGTATACCAGGATTTTGTCTGAGAAGGCCGTGAATACCAGGATTGGGTCTGAGGGGGCCATGCATACCAGTATTGAGTCTGTGGAGGCCATGCATGCCAGAATTGGGCCTGAGAGGCCCATGCATACAAGGATTGGATCTGAGGAGGCCATGTATGCCAGAATTGAGTCTGAAGAGGCCATGCATACCAGGATTGGGCCTAGTAGGTGCATGTCAGTATTTGCTCTGAGGGGGCCATGTATGCCAGGATTTTGTCTGAGAAGGTCGTGAATACCAGGATTGGGTCTGAGGGGGCCATACATACCAGTATTGAGTCTGTGGAGGCCATGCATGCCAGAATTGGGCCTGAGAGGCCCATGTATACAAGGATTGGATCTGAGGAGGCCATGTATGCCAGAATTGGGTCTGAAGGGGCCATTCATACCAGGATTGGGTCTAGCAGGTGCATGCTTACCAAGATTGGTTCTGAGGGATCCATGTATAACAGGATTGGGCCTGAGAGGGCCATGATTGCCAGGATTGGTTCTGGGGAGGCCATGCATGCCAGAATTGGGTCTAAGGGGGACATGCATGCCATGATTTTGTCTGAGGGGGCCGTGCATGGCAGAATTGGGTCTGAGACGGTGATGCATACCAGGATTGGTTCTGAAGGGGCCATGCATGTCAGGATTGGGTCTGAGGGAGCCATGCATACCAGAATTGGATCTGAGGGGGCCATGCATGGCTGAATTGGGTCTGAGGGGGCAATGCATGCCAGAACTGGGTCTGAGGGGGAAGTGAATTCCAGGATTGGGTCTACAGGGGAAATGCATGCCAGGATTGGTTCTGTTGATGTCTTGCATGTAAGGATTAGGTCTGAGGGGGGCATATATGCCAGGATTTGATCTGAGGGGACCATGTATGCCAGGATTTTGTCTGAGAAGGCCGTGGATACCAGGATTGGGTCTGTGGGGGCCATGCATACCAGTTCTGAGTCTGTGGGGACCATGCA